>NW_028136473.1:1200000-1572157 GCF_964662115.1 Mustela nivalis | reverse complement strand
TGGAGCTTCTCACAACTCCCATCGTGGGAAAACCCCCATGGCCTCGTGATGCCCCCCCATTCATAAAGGGGCCATCAGGGACAGAAACTCCAACCTGAGCGATCGTCTGATCCTCGCCCTGACTTCAGATGCACGAGATCTCGATTCAGGTCTGTACATTCTGCCTGCCATGGCCTCACCCAGAAATCTAAGCCTAGCTTGTGTTCTCAGACTTTGGTCGTCAGACTACTGCCCCACAAGCCCTCCAGTTTGGCAATCCAGAACTACAATGCAGCACCCTGCCCGCCCTCCAGAAGAAAAACATTGCCCTCTGGGGCTACCCAGTAACCCCAAATGAGGATCAACCTGCACCGACCTTGGCTGTACCCCAAATACATAGGCTGACCAGGGCACTAATGCCCTTTCTGACACAGGCTGAGCCTGGACCCCCTGGCCCCTCCCAGACAGCTGGCCGCACACTGAGCACATCGAGCCGCCGTGGCCTTAGGTCGTCATTCCTTCCCAACCTCGGTTTTCAGGTTTCAGAACCTAGACCTTATCTCCAGTCACTGCCCAGGGTTGAAGGTGATGCAGAAATCAGAACTCCTTCCCCATGGCAAGAAACCTTGTGGTTGGCATGTTGTCCAACGTTCAGTGTAGTTGAAACCAGTGTGGCCCATGATGCCCTGCCCATGCTCGCCGGCCACTTTGGTCACAAACGCACATTGTGACCCTCAGGTTGAGCCCAGTCCTCAAGTAAGGCCAGTCAGTGGCTAGATGAAGAGATAACATATTGGGCTTCCCATGCCCCTAGGCCCCAATTTTTAACCATAGTTCGGGTTGTCCCTTCAGTCTTCCCCACGGCTTTGCTTTGGAATTCCAATTTATGTGGGACACCTGAGGTAACAAAACTGAAATGAGTCCACCCATCCCACATATTGACGTAAAGCAATTGGGAATCGGGCCAAATCCTCAGAGAAGAAGATTCGTCCATGGCCCATGAGGCCTCCCCGACATTCCACGGCCATCGCTGATACAAAATCCAGAGACAAAAGCCTGAGCAAGCGCCTCAGACTCCCACTTTCTTCATATCCTGAAGAGTTCTTCTCATGGTTTGTAGATCGGGCCTGCCATACCTACGTCCCCAAACCTAAGCTGAGTTTGTGTTTTCAGACTTCTGTCCTCAAAGTCTTGGGCCACACTCCCTCCAGGCTGGGTCCCTGGAGCCACACATTAGGACTGTGCCTACCAATCCATGGGAATTCTGCCCATTCCATGGTCCAAAATCGTACAAATTAGGAGAAACCTCCAAAGTCCCTGAGGCCATCCCAATAGTGTAGGTCTCCCAGAACAAACCAGGGCTGTCTGACACCAGCTGATAATCGACCTCCACTCATACCATAGATGGATGTCCCCAGAGAAGAAATTGAACCAGACAGGACCCTAGGCTATAATAGGATCCATTGCTTTGGGTTACAGGCATGTGTCCTCAAAAGCCTGATTCCAATACGTGCATAGGGGTTTTCCTGAGGCACCCATCAGAACTCATCTCGTCTCCACAAGGAAACCTGTGCATGGGAGCCATGTCCAAAGCTTAGGAGAGTACTTCAGGTTCCCGGTGCCACCGCCCTATTCCAAGGCCCTCATGGACACAAAAACACATTAGGACCCATCCTCAGGAAAGTCCATTTCAACTCAGCCACCCCTGTTGCTCCGGCAGAGCCATCAGATCTAAACTGTCTTGTTGCTAGGAGAGAATTGGAATGCGAGGCGGGCCCCCTGCATCCATCCGCGAACGGTGCTCTGGAGTCATTCCATATGGGATGTCCTGGAGCTGTCCAACAGGTCTCAATTGTCCCGCAGAAGGAATCCTTGAAGGGGGCATCCCACAACTCCCAACGTGGGAAAACCTCAATGGCCCCGAGATCCTCTCCCTTCATGAAGCGGACGTCATGCACAGAATCTCCAACCTGAGCCAACGTCTGATCCTCGCCCTGACTTCAGATGCATGAGATATTGGTTCAGATCTGCAGGGGGTACCTGCCGTGCCCTCACCCTGAAACCAAGTCTAGCTTGTCTTCTCAGACTTCCGTCCTCACACTCCTGGCCACGATGCCCTCAAGTTTGGCAATTCCGGACCCACAATGCAGCACTCTGCCTGCCCTCTAGAAAAAAAATTGTTGCATCAGGAGCTGCCCAGGCAGCTTAAATGAGGATAAACCTACACAGCACTCTACGTTACCCAATTAGATAGTCTAACCTGGGCACTAATGCACTGTCGAACACAACCTGAGCCCGGACCTCCTGACCAATACCCAGAAAGCTGACCGCACACTGAGCACATAAAAACCGCCATGGCCTTAGGTCATCATCTCTTCCCTACCTCCGTTTTCAGGCTTCAGAACCGAGACCTTATCTCCAATCACTGCACAGCGGTGTGTCTGATGCAGAAATCAGAACTCTTCCTGACCCATGGCAAGAACCCTTGTGGTTGGCACGTTGTCCAACGTTCAGTGTAGGAGAAACCAGCATTCACCCTGAGGCCCCGCCCATTCTTGAGTGCGACGAGGGCATACATACGCATTGTGACCCTCAGCATGAGTCCTGTCCTCTAGTAAGTCCTCTCAGTGGCTGGACCATTATATGTCATAATGGGCTTGACATGTCCCTAGGCCCCAATTTTTAACCAGATTTCTGATTGTCCAGTCGCCCCTCCCCAGGGTTCCAGTCTGGAATCCCTCATTTGGTGGGACACCTGAGGTTAAAAAAGAAAACAACAACAACAACAAAAAAAAAAACGGACTTCTTCCAGCCCACAAAATGACCCCAAACTCTTTGGACGGGGCCAAACCACCAGAGAGTAAGACTCGTCCATTTCCCATGAAGTCACCCAGAAATTCCACGACCATGAGTGGCACGATATCCAGAGACAAAAACTTGAGCAGGAGCCTCACACTCGCCCTTCTTTCAAATCCTGAAGAGTTCTCCTCATGGTCTGTAGGTCAGTCCTGCCATACCTACGACCCGAAACATAAGCCGAGTTTGTGTTTTCAGACAACTGTCCAAACAGCCCTGGGCTACACAATCTACAGGCTCAGGCCCCTGGAGCCAAAACTGAGAACTGTACTTGCCCTCTCCAAGGGAATTGTGTGTGCCCATTCCAATGGCCACAACCCTACTAATAGGATAAAACTCCAAAGTCCCTGATCCATCTCAATAGTGGTGGCTTCCCAGGAAAAATAGGGGCATTCTGAGCCCAACTGAGCACCTACCTGCACTCAGACCCATAGACAGATGTCCCCAGAGGTAAAAAGGAAAGAACAGGCCCCTAGCACTAATCAGATCCATTGCTTTGGTTTCCAGGCATCTCTCCTCAGAGGCCTGGATATCAAAACAGCACATAGCTGTTTCTTGACTCACCCATCAGAAAACATCTCATCTACACATGGGAAACTTGCACGTTGGAGCTGTGTCAAAGCCTCTGCTTAAAAGAACCCTTTAGGGCCCCAGTGCCACCGCTTCATTCCAAGGTCTCCATAGACACAAAAGCACATTAGGACCCATCCCCAGGGGTGTCCATTTCAACTCAGCGTCCTCGGTTGCTCCCCACAGATCCAGGAGATCTAACCTGTCTTGTTGCTAGGAGGCAATTGGAATGCGAGGTGGGCTACCCAGCCATCCATCCTTAGAACCCTGCTCAGAATCATTGGCCTGGACCCAAACAACAGGTCTCAATTGTCCTGCAGAAGACTCTCTGCAGTTTGGAGCTTCTCACAACTCCCATCGTGGGAAAACCCCCATGGCCTCGTGATGCCCCCCCATTCATAAAGGGGCCATCAGGGACAGAAACTCCAACCTGAGCGATCGTCTGATCCTCGCCCTGACTTCAGATGCACGAGATCTCGATTCAGGTCTGTACATTCTGCCTGCCATGGCCTCACCCAGAAATCTAAGCCTAGCTTGTGTTCTCAGACTTTGGTCGTCAGACTACTGCCCCACAAGCCCTCCAGTTTGGCAATCCAGAACTACAATGCAGCACCCTGCCCGCCCTCCAGAAGAAAAACATTGCCCTCTGGGGCTACCCAGTAACCCCAAATGAGGATCAACCTGCACCGACCTTGGCTGTACCCCAAATACATAGGCTGACCAGGGCACTAATGCCCTTTCTGACACAGGCTGAGCCTGGACCCCCTGGCCCCTCCCAGACAGCTGGCCGCACACTGAGCACATCGAGCCGCCGTGGCCTTAGGTCGTCATTCCTTCCCAACCTCGGTTTTCAGGTTTCAGAACCTAGACCTTATCTCCAGTCACTGCCCAGGGTTGAAGGTGATGCAGAAATCAGAACTCCTTCCCCATGGCAAGAAACCTTGTGGTTGGCATGTTGTCCAACGTTCAGTGTAGTTGAAACCAGTGTGGCCCATGATGCCCTGCCCATGCTCGCCGGCCACTTTGGTCACAAACGCACATTGTGACCCTCAGGTTGAGCCCAGTCCTCAAGTAAGGCCAGTCAGTGGCTAGATGAAGAGATAACATATTGGGCTTCCCATGCCCCTAGGCCCCAATTTTTAACCATAGTTCGGGTTGTCCCTTCAGTCTTCCCCACGGCTTTGCTTTGGAATTCCAATTTATGTGGGACACCTGAGGTAACAAAACTGAAATGAGTCCACCCATCCCACATATTGACGTAAAGCAATTGGGAATCGGGCCAAATCCTCAGAGAAGAAGATTCGTCCATGGCCCATGAGGCCTCCCCGACATTCCACGGCCATCGCTGATACAAAATCCAGAGACAAAAGCCTGAGCAAGCGCCTCAGACTCCCACTTTCTTCATATCCTGAAGAGTTCTTCTCATGGTTTGTAGATCGGGCCTGCCATACCTACGTCCCCAAACCTAAGCTGAGTTTGTGTTTTCAGACTTCTGTCCTCAAAGTCTTGGGCCACACTCCCTCCAGGCTGGGTCCCTGGAGCCACACATTAGGACTGTGCCTACCAATCCATGGGAATTCTGCCCATTCCATGGTCCAAAATCGTACAAATTAGGAGAAACCTCCAAAGTCCCTGAGGCCATCCCAATAGTGTAGGTCTCCCAGAACAAACCAGGGCTGTCTGACACCAGCTGATAATCGACCTCCACTCATACCATAGATGGATGTCCCCAGAGAAGAAATTGAACCAGACAGGACCCTAGGCTATAATAGGATCCATTGCTTTGGGTTACAGGCATGTGTCCTCAAAAGCCTGATTCCAATACGTGCATAGGGGTTTTCCTGAGGCACCCATCAGAACTCATCTCGTCTCCACAAGGAAACCTGTGCATGGGAGCCATGTCCAAAGCTTAGGAGAGTACTTCAGGTTCCCGGTGCCACCGCCCTATTCCAAGGCCCTCATGGACACAAAAACACATTAGGACCCATCCTCAGGAAAGTCCATTTCAACTCAGCCACCCCTGTTGCTCCGGCAGAGCCATCAGATCTAAACTGTCTTGTTGCTAGGAGAGAATTGGAATGCGAGGCGGGCCCCCTGCATCCATCCGCGAACGGTGCTCTGGAGTCATTCCATATGGGATGTCCTGGAGCTGTCCAACAGGTCTCAATTGTCCCGCAGAAGGAATCCTTGAAGGGGGCATCCCACAACTCCCAACGTGGGAAAACCTCAATGGCCCCGAGATCCTCTCCCTTCATGAAGCGGACGTCATGCACAGAATCTCCAACCTGAGCCAACGTCTGATCCTCGCCCTGACTTCAGATGCATGAGATATTGGTTCAGATCTGCAGGGGGTACCTGCCGTGCCCTCACCCTGAAACCAAGTCTAGCTTGTCTTCTCAGACTTCCGTCCTCACACTCCTGGCCACGATGCCCTCAAGTTTGGCAATTCCGGACCCACAATGCAGCACTCTGCCTGCCCTCTAGAAAAAAAATTGTTGCATCAGGAGCTGCCCAGGCAGCTTAAATGAGGATAAACCTACACAGCACTCTACGTTACCCAATTAGATAGTCTAACCTGGGCACTAATGCACTGTCGAACACAACCTGAGCCCGGACCTCCTGACCAATACCCAGAAAGCTGACCGCACACTGAGCACATAAAAACCGCCATGGCCTTAGGTCATCATCTCTTCCCTACCTCCGTTTTCAGGCTTCAGAACCGAGACCTTATCTCCAATCACTGCACAGCGGTGTGTCTGATGCAGAAATCAGAACTCTTCCTGACCCATGGCAAGAACCCTTGTGGTTGGCACGTTGTCCAACGTTCAGTGTAGGAGAAACCAGCATTCACCCTGAGGCCCCGCCCATTCTTGAGTGCGACGAGGGCATACATACGCATTGTGACCCTCAGCATGAGTCCTGTCCTCTAGTAAGTCCTCTCAGTGGCTGGACCATTATATGTCATAATGGGCTTGACATGTCCCTAGGCCCCAATTTTTAACCAGATTTCTGATTGTCCAGTCGCCCCTCCCCAGGGTTCCAGTCTGGAATCCCTCATTTGGTGGGACACCTGAGGTTAAAAAAGAAAACAACAACAACAACAAAAAAAAAAACGGACTTCTTCCAGCCCACAAAATGACCCCAAACTCTTTGGACGGGGCCAAACCACCAGAGAGTAAGACTCGTCCATTTCCCATGAAGTCACCCAGAAATTCCACGACCATGAGTGGCACGATATCCAGAGACAAAAACTTGAGCAGGAGCCTCACACTCGCCCTTCTTTCAAATCCTGAAGAGTTCTCCTCATGGTCTGTAGGTCAGTCCTGCCATACCTACGACCCGAAACATAAGCCGAGTTTGTGTTTTCAGACAACTGTCCAAACAGCCCTGGGCTACACAATCTACAGGCTCAGGCCCCTGGAGCCAAAACTGAGAACTGTACTTGCCCTCTCCAAGGGAATTGTGTGTGCCCATTCCAATGGCCACAACCCTACTAATAGGATAAAACTCCAAAGTCCCTGATCCATCTCAATAGTGGTGGCTTCCCAGGAAAAATAGGGGCATTCTGAGCCCAACTGAGCACCTACCTGCACTCAGACCCATAGACAGATGTCCCCAGAGGTAAAAAGGAAAGAACAGGCCCCTAGCACTAATCAGATCCATTGCTTTGGTTTCCAGGCATCTCTCCTCAGAGGCCTGGATATCAAAACAGCACATAGCTGTTTCTTGACTCACCCATCAGAAAACATCTCATCTACACATGGGAAACTTGCACGTTGGAGCTGTGTCAAAGCCTCTGCTTAAAAGAACCCTTTAGGGCCCCAGTGCCACCGCTTCATTCCAAGGTCTCCATAGACACAAAAGCACATTAGGACCCATCCCCAGGGGTGTCCATTTCAACTCAGCGTCCTCGGTTGCTCCCCACAGATCCAGGAGATCTAACCTGTCTTGTTGCTAGGAGGCAATTGGAATGCGAGGTGGGCTACCCAGCCATCCATCCTTAGAACCCTGCTCAGAATCATTGGCCTGGACCCAAACAACAGGTCTCAATTGTCCTGCAGAAGACTCTCTGCAGTTTGGAGCTTCTCACAACTCCCATCGTGGGAAAACCCCCATGGCCTCGTGATGCCCCCCCATTCATAAAGGGGCCATCAGGGACAGAAACTCCAACCTGAGCGATCGTCTGATCCTCGCCCTGACTTCAGATGCACGAGATCTCGATTCAGGTCTGTACATTCTGCCTGCCATGGCCTCACCCAGAAATCTAAGCCTAGCTTGTGTTCTCAGACTTTGGTCGTCAGACTACTGCCCCACAAGCCCTCCAGTTTGGCAATCCAGAACTACAATGCAGCACCCTGCCCGCCCTCCAGAAGAAAAACATTGCCCTCTGGGGCTACCCAGTAACCCCAAATGAGGATCAACCTGCACCGACCTTGGCTGTACCCCAAATACATAGGCTGACCAGGGCACTAATGCCCTTTCTGACACAGGCTGAGCCTGGACCCCCTGGCCCCTCCCAGACAGCTGGCCGCACACTGAGCACATCGAGCCGCCGTGGCCTTAGGTCGTCATTCCTTCCCAACCTCGGTTTTCAGGTTTCAGAACCTAGACCTTATCTCCAGTCACTGCCCAGGGTTGAAGGTGATGCAGAAATCAGAACTCCTTCCCCATGGCAAGAAACCTTGTGGTTGGCATGTTGTCCAACGTTCAGTGTAGTTGAAACCAGTGTGGCCCATGATGCCCTGCCCATGCTCGCCGGCCACTTTGGTCACAAACGCACATTGTGACCCTCAGGTTGAGCCCAGTCCTCAAGTAAGGCCAGTCAGTGGCTAGATGAAGAGATAACATATTGGGCTTCCCATGCCCCTAGGCCCCAATTTTTAACCATAGTTCGGGTTGTCCCTTCAGTCTTCCCCACGGCTTTGCTTTGGAATTCCAATTTATGTGGGACACCTGAGGTAACAAAACTGAAATGAGTCCACCCATCCCACATATTGACGTAAAGCAATTGGGAATCGGGCCAAATCCTCAGAGAAGAAGATTCGTCCATGGCCCATGAGGCCTCCCCGACATTCCACGGCCATCGCTGATACAAAATCCAGAGACAAAAGCCTGAGCAAGCGCCTCAGACTCCCACTTTCTTCATATCCTGAAGAGTTCTTCTCATGGTTTGTAGATCGGGCCTGCCATACCTACGTCCCCAAACCTAAGCTGAGTTTGTGTTTTCAGACTTCTGTCCTCAAAGTCTTGGGCCACACTCCCTCCAGGCTGGGTCCCTGGAGCCACACATTAGGACTGTGCCTACCAATCCATGGGAATTCTGCCCATTCCATGGTCCAAAATCGTACAAATTAGGAGAAACCTCCAAAGTCCCTGAGGCCATCCCAATAGTGTAGGTCTCCCAGAACAAACCAGGGCTGTCTGACACCAGCTGATAATCGACCTCCACTCATACCATAGATGGATGTCCCCAGAGAAGAAATTGAACCAGACAGGACCCTAGGCTATAATAGGATCCATTGCTTTGGGTTACAGGCATGTGTCCTCAAAAGCCTGATTCCAATACGTGCATAGGGGTTTTCCTGAGGCACCCATCAGAACTCATCTCGTCTCCACAAGGAAACCTGTGCATGGGAGCCATGTCCAAAGCTTAGGAGAGTACTTCAGGTTCCCGGTGCCACCGCCCTATTCCAAGGCCCTCATGGACACAAAAACACATTAGGACCCATCCTCAGGAAAGTCCATTTCAACTCAGCCACCCCTGTTGCTCCGGCAGAGCCATCAGATCTAAACTGTCTTGTTGCTAGGAGAGAATTGGAATGCGAGGCGGGCCCCCTGCATCCATCCGCGAACGGTGCTCTGGAGTCATTCCATATGGGATGTCCTGGAGCTGTCCAACAGGTCTCAATTGTCCCGCAGAAGGAATCCTTGAAGGGGGCATCCCACAACTCCCAACGTGGGAAAACCTCAATGGCCCCGAGATCCTCTCCCTTCATGAAGCGGACGTCATGCACAGAATCTCCAACCTGAGCCAACGTCTGATCCTCGCCCTGACTTCAGATGCATGAGATATTGGTTCAGATCTGCAGGGGGTACCTGCCGTGCCCTCACCCTGAAACCAAGTCTAGCTTGTCTTCTCAGACTTCCGTCCTCACACTCCTGGCCACGATGCCCTCAAGTTTGGCAATTCCGGACCCACAATGCAGCACTCTGCCTGCCCTCTAGAAAAAAAATTGTTGCATCAGGAGCTGCCCAGGCAGCTTAAATGAGGATAAACCTACACAGCACTCTACGTTACCCAATTAGATAGTCTAACCTGGGCACTAATGCACTGTCGAACACAACCTGAGCCCGGACCTCCTGACCAATACCCAGAAAGCTGACCGCACACTGAGCACATAAAAACCGCCATGGCCTTAGGTCATCATCTCTTCCCTACCTCCGTTTTCAGGCTTCAGAACCGAGACCTTATCTCCAATCACTGCACAGCGGTGTGTCTGATGCAGAAATCAGAACTCTTCCTGACCCATGGCAAGAACCCTTGTGGTTGGCACGTTGTCCAACGTTCAGTGTAGGAGAAACCAGCATTCACCCTGAGGCCCCGCCCATTCTTGAGTGCGACGAGGGCATACATACGCATTGTGACCCTCAGCATGAGTCCTGTCCTCTAGTAAGTCCTCTCAGTGGCTGGACCATTAGATGTCATAATGGGCTTGACATGTCCCTAGGCCCCAATTTTTAACCAGATTTCTGATTGTCCAGTCGCCCCTCCCCAGGACTTTACTTTGGAATCCCTCATTTGGTGGGACACCTGAGGTTAAAAAAGAAAACAACAACAACAACAACAACAACAACAAAACGGACTTCTTGCAGCCCACAGAATGACCCCAAACTCTTTGGACAGGGCCAAACCACCAGAGAGTACGACTCGTCGATTTCCCATGAAGTCACCCAGAAATTCCACGACCATGAGTGACACGATATTCAGAGACAAAAACTTGAGCAGGAGCCTCACACTCGCCCTTTTTTCAAATCCCGAAGAGTTCTCCTCATGATCTGTAGGTCCATCCTGCAATACCTAAGACCGAAACATAAGCCGAGTTTGTGTTTTCAGACAACTGTCCAAACAGCCCTGGCCTACACAACCTACAGGCTCAGGCCTCTGGAGCCAAACCTGAGGACTGTACTTGCCCTCTCCAAGGGAATTGTGTGTGCCCATTCCAATGGCCACAACCCTTCTAATAGGATAAACCTCCAAAGTCCCTGATCCATCTCAATAGTGGTGGCTTCCCAGGAAAAACAGGGGCAATCTGAGCCCAACTGAGCACCAACCTGCACTCAGACCCATAGACAGATGTCCCCAGAGGTAAAAAGGAAAGAACAGGCCCCTAGGCACTAATCAGATCCATTGATTTGGTTTCCAGGAATCTCTCCTCAGACGCCTGGATATCAAAACAACATATAGCTGTTTCTTGACTCACCCAACAGAAAACATCTCATCTACACATGGGAAACTTGCACGTTGGAGCTATGTCAAAGCCTCTGTTTAAAAGAACCCTTTAGGGCCCCAGTGCCACCGCTTCATTCCAAGGTCTCCATAGACACAAAAGCACATTAGGACACGTCCCCAGGGGTATCCATTTCAACTCAGCGTCCTCGGTTGCTCCCCACAGATCCAGGAGATCTAAACTGTCTTGTTTCTAGGAGAAAATTGGAATGCGAGGATGGCTACCCAGCCATCCATCCTTAGAACCCTGCTCAGAATCATTGGCCTGGAGCCAAACAACAGGTCTCAATTGTCCTGCAGAAGACTCTCTGCAGTTTGGAGCTTCTCACAACTCCCATCGTGGGAAAACCCCCATGGCCTCGTGGTGCACCCCATTCATGAAGGGGCCATCAGGGACAGAAACTCCAATCGAAGCGATCGTCTGATCCTCGCCCTGACTTCAGATGCACGAGATCTCGATTCAGGTCTGTACATTCTGCCTGCCATGGCCTCACCCAGTAACCTAAGCCTAGCTTGTGTTCTCAGACTTTGGTCGTCAGACTACTGCCCCACAAGCCCTCCAGTTTGGCAATCCAGAACTACAATGCAGCACCCTGCCCGCCCTCCAGAATAAAAACATTGCCCTCTGGGGCTACCCAGTAACCCCAAATGAGGATCAACCTGAACCGACCTTGGCTGTACCCCAAATACATAGGCTGACCAGGGCACTAATGCCCTTTCTGACACAGCCTGAGCCTGGACCCCTCTGGCCCCTCCCAGACAGCTGGCCGCACACTGAGCACATCGAGCCGCCGTGGCCTTAGGTCGTCATCCCTTCCCAACCTCGGTTTTCAGGTTTCAGAACCTAGACCTTATCTCCAATCACTGCACAGGGTTGATGGTGATGCAGAAATCAGAACTCCTTCCCCATGGCAAGAAACCTTGTGGTTGGCATGTTGTCCAACGTTCAGTGTAGTTGAAACCAGTGTGGCCCATCATGCCCTGCCCATGCTCGCCGGCCACTTTGGTCACAAATGCACATTGTGACCCTCAGGCTGAGCTCAGTCCTCAAGTAAGGCCAGTCAGTGGCTGGATGAAGAGATAACATATTGGGCTTGCCATGGCCCTAGGCCCCAATTTTTAACCATAGTTCGGGTTGTCCCTTCAGTCTTCCCCACGGCTTTGCTTTGGAATTCCAATTTAGGTGGGACACCTGAGGTAACAATACTGAAATGAGTACACCCATCCCACAGATTGACGACAAGCAATTGGGAATTGGGCCAAATCCTCAGAGAGGAAGATTCGTCCATGGCCCATGAGGCCTCCCCGACATTGCACAGCCATTGCTGATACAAAATCCAGAGACAAAAGCCTGAGCAAGCGCCTCAGACTCCCACTTTCTTCAAATCCTGAAGAGTTCTTCTCATGGTTTGTAGATCGGGCCTGCCATACCTACGTCCCCAAACCTAAGCTGAGTTTGTGTTTTCAGACTTCTGTCCTCAAAGTCTTGGGCCATACTCCCTCCAGGCTGGGTTTCTGGAGCCACACATTAGGACTGTGCCTACCAATCCATGGGAATTCTGCCAATTCCATGGTCCAAAATCATACAAATTAGGAGAAACCTCCAAAGTCCCTGAGGCCATCCCAATAGTGTAGGTCACCCGGAACAAACAAGGGATGTCTGACAACAGCTGATAATCGACCTCCACTCATACCATTGATGGATGTCCCCAGAGAAGAAGATTGAAACAGACAGGACCATAGGCCATAATAGGATCCAGTGCTTTGGGTTACAAGCATGTGTCCTCAAAAGCCTGATTCCAATACGAGCATAGGCGTTTTCCTGAGGCACCCATCAGAACTCATCTCGTCTCCACAAGGAAACCTGTGCATGGGAGCCATGTCCACAGCTTAGCAGAGTACTTCAGTGTCCCAGTGCCACCGCCACATTCCAAGGCCCTCATGGATACAAAAACACATTAGGACCCATCCTCAGGAAAGTCCATTTCAACTCAGCCACCCCTGTTGCTCCGGCAGAGCCATCAGATCTAAACTGTCTTGCTATTAGGTGACAATTGGAATGCGAGGCAGGCTTCCCAGGCATCCATCCGCGAACGGAGCTCTGGAGTCATTCCATATCGGATGTCCTGGAGCTGTCCAACAGGTCTTAATTGTCCCGCAGAAGGAATCCTTGAAGGGGGCATCCCACAACTCCCAACGTGGGAAAACCTCAATGGCCTCGAGATTCCGCTCCCTTCATGAAGCGGCCGTCATGCACAAAAACTCCAACCAGAGCCAACGGCTGATCCTCGCCCTGACTTCAGATGCATGAGATATTGGTTCAGATCGGCAGGGGGTACCTGCCGTGCCCTGTCCCTGAAACCCAAGTCTAGCTTGTCTTCTCAGACTTCCGTCCTCACACTCCTGGCCCCGAAGCCCTCAAGTGTGGCAATTCCGGACCTACAATGCAGCACCCTGCCTGCCCTCTAGAAAAAAAATGATTGCCTCATGAGCTGCCCAGGCACCTTAAATGAGGAAAACCTACACAGCACTCGACTTTACCCAAATTATATAGTCTAACCTGGGCACTAATGCACTGTCGAACACAACCTGAGCCCGGACCTCCTGACAAACACCCAGAAAGCTGACCGCACATTGAGCACATAAAACCCGCCATGGCCTTAGGTCTTCATCTCTTTCCTACCTCAGTTTTCAGGCTTCAGAACCGAGACCTTATCTCCAATCACTGCCCAGGGGTGAGTGTGATGCAGAAATCAGAACTCCTCCTTACCCATGGCAAGAACCCTTGTGGTTGGCACGTTGTCCAACGTTCAGTGTAGGAGAAACCAGCATTCACCCTGAGGCCCCGCCCATTCTTGAGTGCGACGAGGGCATACACACGCATTGTGACCCTCAGCATGAGTCCTGTCCTCTAGTATGTCCTCTCAGTGGCTGGACCATTAGATGTCATAATGGGCTTGACATATCCCTAGGCCCCAATTTTTAACCAGATTTCTGATTGTCCAGTCGCCCCTCCCCAGGGCTCTACTCTGGAATCCCTCATTTGGTGGGACACCTGAGGTTAAAAACAACAACAACAACAAAAAAAAAAAAAACAACAACAACAACAACAAAAACGGACTTCCTCCAGCCCACAGAATGACCCCAAACTCTTTGGACGGGCCAAACCACCAGAGAGTAAGACTCCTCCATTTCCCATGAAGTCACCCGGCAATTTCACGACCATGAGTGACACGATATCCAGAGACAAAAACTTGAGCAGGAGCCTCACACTCGCCCTTCTTTCAAATCCCGAAGAGTTCTCCTCATGGTCTGTAGGTCAGTCCTTCCATACCTATGACCCGAAACATAAGCCGAGTTTGTGTTTTCAGACAACTGTCCAAACAGCCCTGGCCTACACAACCTACAGGCTCAGGCCCCTGGCGCCAAACCTGAGGACTGTACTTGCCCTCTCCAAGGGAATTGTGTGTGCCCATTCCAATGGCCACAACCCTTCGAATAGGATAAACCTCCAAAGTCCCTGATCCATCTCAATAGTGGTGGCTTCCCAGGAAAAACAGGGGCAATCTGAGCCCAACTGAGCACCTACCTGCACTCAGACCCATAGACAGATGTCCCCAGAGGTAAAAAGGAAAGAACAGGCCCCTAGGCACTAATCAGATCCATTGCTTTGGTTTCCAGGCATCTCTCCTCAGAGGACTGGATTTCAAAAGCAGCTCCAGCTGTTTCTTGACTCACCGATCAGAAAACATCTCATCTACACATGGGAAACTTGCACGTTGGAGCTGTGTCAAAGCCTCTGTTTTTGAGAACCCTTTAGGGCGCCAGTGCCACCGCTTCATTCCAAGGTCTCCATAGACACAAAAGCACATTAGTACCCATCCCCAGGGTTGTCCATTTCAACTCAGCGTCCTCGGTTGCTCCCCACAGATCCAGGAGATCTAACCTGTCTTGTTGCTAGGAGACAATTGGAATGCGAGGTGGGATACCCAGCCATCCATCCTTAGAACCCTGCTCAGAATCATTGGCCTGGAGCCAAACAACAGGTCTCAATTGTCCTGCAGAAGACTATCTGCAGTTTGGAGCTTCTCACAACTCCCATCGTGGGAAAACCCCCATGGCCTCGCGATGCCCCCCCATTCATGAAGGGGCCATCAGGGACAGAAACTCCAACCTGAGCGATCGTCTGATCCTCGCCCTGACTTCAGATTCACGAGATCTCGATTCAGGTCTGTAGATTGTGCCTGCCATGGCCTCACCCAGAAACCTAAGCCTAGCTTGTGTTCTCAGACTTTGGTCGTCAGACTACTGGCCCACAAGCCCTCCAGTTTGGCAATCCAGAACTACAACGCAGCACTCTGACTGCCCTCCAGAAGAAAAACATTGTCCTCTGGGGCTACCCAGTAACCCCAAATGAGGATCAACCTGCACCGACCATGGCTGTAACCCAAATACATAGGCTGACCAGGACACTGATGCCCTTTCTGACACAGCCTGAGCCTGGACCTCTTGGCAACTCCCAGACAGCTGGCCGCACACTGAGCACATCGAGCCGCCGTGACCTTAGGTCGTCATCCCTTCCGAACCTTGGTTTTCAGGTTTCAGAACCTAGACCTTATCTCCTATCTCTGCCCAGTGTTGAAGGTGATGCAGAAATCAGAACTCCTTCCCCATGGCAAGAAACCTTGTGGTTGGCATGTTGTCCAACGTTCAGTGTAGTTGAAACCAATGTGGCCCATGATGCCCCGCCCATGCTCGCGGGCCACATTGGTCACAAACCCACATTGTGACCCTCAGGCTGAGCCCAGTCCTCAAGTAAGGCCACTCAGTGGCTGGATGAAGAGATAACATATTGGGCTTGCCATGCCCCTAGGCCCCAATTTTTAACCATAGTTCGGGTTGTCCCTTCAGTCTTCCACACGGCTTTGCTTTGGAATTCCTCTTTGGTGGGACACCTGAGGTAACAAACCTGAAAGGAGACCCCCCATCCCACAGATTGACGAAAAGCAATTGGGAATCGGGCCAAATCCTCAGAGAGGAAGATTCGTCCATGGCCCATGAGGCCTCCCCGACATTCCACGGCCATCGCTGATACAAAATCCAGAGACAAAAGCCTGAGCAAGCGCCTCAGACTCCCACTTTCTTCATATCCAAAAGAGTTCTTCTCATGGTTTGTAGATCGGGCCTGCCATACCTACGTCCCCAAACCTAAGCTGAGTTTGTGTTTTCAGACTTCTGTCCTCAAAGTCTTGGGCCACACTCCCTCCAGGCTGGGTCCCTGGAGACACACATTAGGACTGTGCCTACCAATCCATGGGAATTCTGCCCATTCCATGGTCCAAAATCGTACAAATTAGGAGAAAGCTCCAAAGTCCCTGAGGCCATCCCAATAGTGTAGGGCTCCCAGAACAAACAAGGACTGTCTGACACCAGCTGATAATCGACCCCCACTCATACCATAGATGGATGTCCCCAGAGAAGAAATTGAACCAGACAGGACACTAGGCTATAATAGGATCCATTGATTTGGGTTACAGGCATGTGTCCTCAAAAGCCTGATTCCATTACGAGCATAGGGGTTTTCCTGAGGCACCCATCAGAACTCATCTCGTCTCCCAAGGAACCTGTGCATGGGAGCCATGTCCAAAGCTTAGGAGAGTACTTCAGGGTCCCGGTGCCACCGCCCCATTCCAAGGCCCTCATGGACACAAAAACACATTAGGACCCATCCTCAGGAAAGTCCATTTCAACTCAGCCACCTCGGTTGCTCCGGCAGAGCCATCAGATCTAAACTGTCTTGTTGCTAGGAGAGAATTGGAATGCGAGGCGGGCTTCCCAGGCATCCATCCACGAACGGTGCTCTGGAGTCATCCATATGGGATGTCCTGGAGCTGTCCAACAGGTCTCAATTGTCCCGCAGAAGGAATCCTTGAAGGGGGCATCCCACAACTCCCAACGTGGGAAAACCTCAATGGCCCCGAGATTCTGCTCCCTTCATGAAGCGGCCATCATGCACAGAAACTCCAACCTGAGCCAACGTCTGATCCTCGCCCTGACTTCAGATGCATGAGATATTGGTACAGATCTGCAGGGGGTACCTGCTGTGCCCTCACCCTGAAACCCAAGTCTAGCTTGTCTTCTCAGACTTCCGTCCTCACACTCCTGGCCCCGATGCCCTCAAGTTTGGCAATTCCCAACCCACAATGCAGCACTCTGCCTGCCCTCTAGAAAAAAAATTGTTGCATCATGAGCTGCCCAGGCAGCTTACATGAGGATAAACCTACAGGGAACTCGACTGTACCCAAATTATATAGTCTAACTTGGGCACTAATGCACTGTCGAACACAACCTGAGCCCGGACCTCCTGACCAATACCCAGAATGCTGACCGCACACTGAGCACATAAAACCCGCCATGGCCTTAGGTCTTCATCTCTTTCCTACCTCAGTTTTCAGGCTTCAGAACCGAGACCTTATCTCCAATCACTGCCCAGGGGTGAGTGTGATGCAGAAATCAGAACTCCTCCTTACCCATGGCAAGAACCCTTGTGGTTGGCACGTTGTCCAACGTTCAGTGTAGGAGAAACCAGCATTCACCCTGAGGCCCCGCCCATTCTTGAGTGCGACGAGGGCATACACACGCATTGTGACCCTCAGCATGAGTCCTGTCCTCTAGTAAGTCCTCTCAGTGGCTGGACCATTAGATGTCATAATGGGCTTGACATATCCCTAGGCCCCAATTTTTAACCAGATTTCTGATTCTCCAGTCGCCCCTCCCCAGGGCTCTACTCAGGAATCCCTCATTTGGTGGGACACCTGAGGTTAAAAGCAACAACAACAACAACAACAACAACAACAACAACAACAACAAAAACGGACTTCCTCCAGCCCACAGAATGACCCCAAACTCTTTGGACGGGCCAAACCACCAGAGAGTAAGACGCCTCCATTTCCCATGAAGTCACCCGGCAATTTCACGACCATGAGTGACACGATATCCAGAGACAAAAACTTGAGCAGGAGCCTCACACTCGCCCTTCTTTCAAATCCCGAAGAGTTCTCCTCATGGTCTGTAGGTCAGTCCTGCCATACCTATGACCCGAAACATAAGCCGAGTTTGTGTTTTCAGACAACTGTCCAAACAGCCCTGGCCTACACAACCTACAGGCTCAGGCCCCTGGCGCCAAACCTGAGGACTGTACTTGCCCTCTCCAAGGGAATTGTGTGTGCCCATTCCAATGGCCACAACCCTTCTAATAGGATAAACCTCCAAAGTCCCTGATCCATCTCAATAGTGGTGGCTTCCCAGGAAAAACAGGGGCAATCTGAGCCCAACTGAGCACCTACCTGCACTCAGACCCATAGACAGATGTCCCCAGAGGTAAAAAGGAAAGAACAGGCCCCTAGGCACTAATCAGATCCATTGCTTTGGTTTCCAGGCATCTCTCCTCAGAGGACTGGATTTCAAAAGCAGCTCCAGCTGTTTCTTGACTCACCGATCAGAAAACATCTCATCTACACATGGGAAACTTGCACGTTGGAGCTGTGTCAAAGCCTCTGTTTTTGAGAACCCTTTAGGGCGCCAGTGCCACCGCTTCATTCCAAGGTCTCCATAGACACAAAAGCACATTAGTACCCATCCCCAGGGTTGTCCATTTCAACTCAGCGTCCTCGGTTGCTCCCCACAGATCCAGGAGATCTAACCTGTCTTGTTGCTAGGAGGCAATTGGAATGCGAGGTGGGATACCCAGCCATCCATCCTTAGAATCCTGCTCAGAATCATTGGCCTGGAGCCAAACAACAGGTCTCAATTGTCCTGCAGAAGACTCTCTGCAGTTTGGAGCTTCTCACAACTCCCATCGTGGGAAAACCCCCATGGCCTCGCGATGCCCCCCCATTCATGAAGGGGCCATCAGGGACAGAAACTCCAACCTGAGCGATCGTCTGATCCTCGCCCTGACTTCAGATTCACGAGATCTCGATTCAGGTCTGTAGATTGTGCCTGCCATGGCCTCACCCAGAAACCTAAGCCTAGCTTGTGTTCTCAGACTTTGGTCGTCAGACTACTGGCCCACAAGCCCTCCAGTTTGGCAATCCAGAACTACAACGCAGCACTCTGACTGCCCTCCAGAAGAAAAACATTGTCCTCTGGGGCTACCCAGTAACCCCAAATGAGGATCAACCTGCACCGACCATGGCTGTAACCCAAATACATAGGCTGACCAGGACACTGATGCCCTTTCTGACACAGCCTGAGCCTGGACCTCTTGGCAACTCCCAGACAGCTGGCCGCACACTGAGCACATCGAGCCGCCGTGGCCTTAGGTCGTCATCCCTTCCGAACCTCGGTTTTCAGGTTTCAGAACCTAGACCTTATCTCCTATCTCTGCCCAGTGTTGAAGGTGATGCAGAAATCAGAACTCCTTCCCCATGGCAAGAAACCTTGTGGTTGGCATGTTGTCCAACGTTCAGTGTAGTTGAAACCAATGTGGCCCATGATGCCCCGCCCATGCTCGCGGGCCACATTGGTCACAAACCCACATTGTGACCCTCAGGCTGAGCCCAGTCCTCAAGTAAGGCCACTCAGTGGCTGGATGAAGAGATAACATATTGGGCTTGCCATGCCCCTAGGCCCCAATTTTTAACCATAGTTCGGGTTGTCCCTTCAGTCTTCCACACGGCTTTGCTTTGGAATTCCTCTTTGGTGGGACACCTGAGGTAACAAACCTGAAAGGAGACCCCCCATCCCACAGATTGACGAAAAGCAATTGGGAATCGGGCCAAATCCTCAGAGAGGAAGATTCGTCCATGGCCCATGAGGCCTCCCCGACATTCCACGGCCATCGCTGATACAAAATCCAGAGACAAAAGCCTGAGCAAGCGCCTCAGACTCCCACTTTCTTCATATCCAAAAGAGTTCTTCTCATGGTTTGTAGATCGGGCCTGCCATACCTACGTCCCCAAACCTAAGCTGAGTTTGTGTTTTCAGACTTCTGTCCTCAAAGTCTTGGGCCACACTCCCTCCAGGCTGGGTCCCTGGAGACACACATTAGGACTGTGCCTACCAATCCATGGGAATTCTGCCCATTCCATGGTCCAAAATCGTACAAATTAGGAGAAAGCTCCAAAGTCCCTGAGGCCATCCCAATAGTGTAGGGCTCCCAGAACAAACAAGGACTGTCTGACACCAGCTGATAATCGACCTCCACTCATACCATAGATGGATGTCCCCAGAGAAGAAATTGAACCAGACAGGACACTAGGCTATAATAGGATCCATTGATTTGGGTTACAGGCATGTGTCCTCAAAAGCCTGATTCCATTACGAGCATAGGGGTTTTCCTGAGGCACCCATCAGAACTCATCTCGTCTCCCAAGGAACCTGTGCATGGGAGCCATGTCCAAAGCTTAGGAGAGTACTTCAGGGTCCCGGTGCCACCGCCCCATTCCAAGGCCCTCATGGACACAAAAACACATTAGGACCCATCCTCAGGAAAGTCCATTTCAACTCAGCCAACTCGGTTGCTCCGGCAGAGCCATCAGATCTAAACTGTCTTGTTGCTAGGAGAGAATTGGAATGCGAGGCGGGCTTCCCAGGCATCCATCCACGAACGGTGCTCTGGAGTCATCCATATGGGATGTCCTGGAGCTGTCCAACAGGTCTCAATTGTCCCGCAGAAGGAATCCTTGAAGGGGGCATCCCACAACTCCCAACGTGGGAAAACCTCAATGGCCCCGAGATTCTGCTCCCTTCATGAAGCGGCCATCATGCACAGAAACTCCAACCTGAGCCAACGTCTGATCCTCGCCCTGACTTCAGATGCATGAGATATTGGTACAGATCTGCAGGGGGTACCTGCTGTGCCCTCACCCTGAAACCCAAGTCTAGCTTGTCTTCTCAGACTTCCATCCTCACACTCCTGGCCCCGATGCCCTCAAGTTTGGCAATTCCCAACCCACAATGCAGCACTCTGCCTGCCCTCTAGAAAAAAAATTGTTGCATCATGAGCTGCCCAGGCAGCTTACATGAGGATAAACCTACAGGGAACTCGACTGTACCCAAATTATATAGTCTAACTTGGGCACTAATGCACTGTCGAACACAACCTGAGCCCGGACCTCCTGACCAATACCCAGAATGCTGACCGCACACTGAGCACATAAAACCCGCCATGGCCTTAGTTCTTCATCTCTTTCCTACCTCAGTTTTCAGGCTTCAGAACCGAGACCTTATCTCCAATCACTGCCCAGGGGTGAGTGTGATGCAGAAATCAGAACTCCTCCTTACCCATGGCAAGAACCCTTGTGGTTGGCACGTTGTCCAACGTTCAGTGTAGGAGAAACCAGCATTCACCCTGTGGCCCCGCCCATTCTTGAGTGCGACGAGGGCATACACACGCATTGTGACCCTCAGCATGAGTCCTGTCCTCTAGTAAGTCCTCTCAGTGGCTGGACCATTAGATGTCATAATGGGCTTGACATATCCCTAGGCCCCAATTTTTAACCAGATTTCTGATTGTCCAGTCGCCCCTCCCTAGGGCTCTACTCAGGAATCCCTCATTTGGTGGGACACCTGAGGTTAAAAGCAACAACAACAACAACAACAACAACAACAACAACAACAAAAACGGACTTCCTCCAGCCCACAGAATGACCCCAAACTCTTTGGACGGGCCAAACCACCAGAGAGTAAGACGCCTCCATTTCCCATGAAGTCACCCGGCAATTTCACGACCATGAGTGACACGATATCCAGAGACAAAAACTTGAGCAGGAGCCTCACACTCGCCCTTCTTTCAAATCCCGAAGAGTTCTCCTCATGGTCTGTAGGTCAGTCCTGCCATACCTATGACCCGAAACATAAGCCGAGTTTGTGTTTTCAGACAACTGTCCAAACAGCCCTGGCCTACACAACCTACAGGCTCAGGCCCCTGGCGCCAAACCTGAGGACTGTACTTGCCCTCTCCAAGGGAATTGTGTGTGCCCATTCCAATGGCCACAACCCTTCTAATAGGATAAACCTCCAAAGTCCCTGATCCATCTCAATAGTGGTGGCTTCCCAGGAAAAACAGGGGCAATCTGAGCCCAACTGAGCACCTACCTGCACTCAGACCCATAGACAGATGTCCCCAGAGGTAAAAAGGAAAGAACAGGCCCCTAGGCACTAATCAGATCCATTGCTTTGGTTTCCAGGCATCTCTCCTCAGAGGACTGGATTTCAAAAGCAGCTCCAGCTGTTTCTTGACTCACCGATCAGAAAACATCTCATCTACACATGGGAAACTTGCACGTTGGAGCTGTGTCAAAGCCTCTGTTTTTGAGAACCCTTTAGGGCGCCAGTGCCACCGCTTCATTCCAAGGTCTCCATAGACACAAAAGCACATTAGTACCCATCCCCAGGGTTGTCCATTTCAACTCAGCGTCCTCGGTTGCTCCCCACAGATCCAGGAGATCTAACCTGTCTTGTTGCTAGGAGGCAATTGGAATGCGAGGTGGGATACCCAGCCATCCATCCTTAGAATCCTGCTCAGAATCATTGGCCTGGAGCCAAACAACAGGTCTCAATTGTCCTGCAGAAGACTCTCTGCAGTTTGGAGCTTCTCACAACTCCCATCGTGGGAAAACCCCCATGGCCTCGCGATGCCCCCCCATTCATGAAGGGGCCATCAGGGACAGAAACTCCAACCTGAGCGATCGTCTGATCCTCGCCCTGACTTCAGATTCACGAGATCTCGATTCAGGTCTGTAGATTGTGCCTGCCATGGCCTCACCCAGAAACCTAAGCCTAGCTTGTGTTCTCAGACTTTGGTCGTCAGACTACTGGCCCACAAGCCCTCCAGTTTGGCAATCCAGAACTACAACGCAGCACTCTGACTGCCCTCCAGAAGAAAAACATTGTCCTCTGGGGCTACCCAGTAACCCCAAATGAGGATCAACCTGCACCGACCATGGCTGTAACCCAAATACATAGGCTGACCAGGACACTGATGCCCTTTCTGACACAGCCTGAGCCTGGACCTCTTGGCAACTCCCAGACAGCTGGCCGCACACTGAGCACATCGAGCCGCCGTGGCCTTAGGTCGTCATCCCTTCCGAACCTCGGTTTTCAGGTTTCAGAACCTAGACCTTATCTCCTATCTCTGCCCAGTGTTGAAGGTGATGCAGAAATCAGAACTCCTTCCCCATGGCAAGAAACCTTGTGGTTGGCATGTTGTCCAACGTTCAGTGTAGTTGAAACCAATGTGGCCCATGATGCCCCGCCCATGCTCGCGGGCCACATTGGTCACAAACCCACATTGTGACCCTCAGGCTGAGCCCAGTCCTCAAGTAAGGCCACTCAGTGGCTGGATGAAGAGATAACATATTGGGCTTGCCATGCCCCTAGGCCCCAATTTTTAACCATAGTTCGGGTTGTCCCTTCAGTCCTCCACACGGCTTTGCTTTGGAATTCCTCTTTTGGTGGGACACCTGATGTAACAAACCTGAAAGGAGACCCCCCATCCCACAGATTAACGAAAAGCAATTGGGAATCGGGCCAAATCCTCAGAGAGGAAGATTCGTCCATGGCCCATGAGGCCTCCCCGACATTCCACGGCCATCGCTGATACAAAATCCAGAGACAAAAGCCTGAGCAAGCGCCTCAGACTCCCACTTTCTTCATATCCAAAAGAGTTCTTCTCATGGTTTGTAGATCGGGCCTGCCATACCTACGTCCCCAAACCTAAGCTGAGTTTGTGTTTTCAGACTTCTGTCCTCAAAGTCTTGGGCCACACTCCCTCCAGGCTGGGTCCCTGGAGACACACATTAGGACTGTGCCTACCAATCCATGGGAATTCTGCCCATTCCATGGTCCAAAATCGTACAAATTAGGAGAAAGCTCCAAAGTCCCTGAGGCCATCCCAATAGTGTAGGGCTCCCAGAACAAACAAGGACTGTCTGACACCAGCTGATAATCGACCTCCACTCATACCATAGATGGATGTCCCCAGAGAAGAAATTGAACCAGACAGGACACTAGGCTATAATAGGATCCATTGATTTGGGTTACAGGCATGTGTCCTCAAAAGCCTGATTCCATTACGAGCATAGGGGTTTTCCTGAGGCACCCATCAGAACTCATCTCGTCTCCCAAGGAACCTGTGCATGGGAGCCATGTCCAAAGCTTAGGAGAGTACTTCAGGGTCCTGGTGCCACCGCCCCATTCCAAGGCCCTCATGGACACAAAAACACATTAGGACCCATCCTCAGGAAAGTCCATTTCAACTCAGCCACCTCGGTTGCTCCGGCAGAGCCATCAGATCTAAACTGTCTTGTTGCTAGGAGAGAATTGGAATGCGAGGCGGGCTTCCCAGGCAACCATCCACGAACGGTGCTCTGGAGTCATCCATATGGGATGTCCTGGAGCTGTCCAACAGGTCTCAATTGTCCCGCAGAAGGAATCCTTGAAGGGGGCATCCCACAACTCCCAACGTGGGAAAACCTCAATGGCCCCGAGATTCTGCTCCCTTCATGAAGCGGCCATCATGCACAGAAACTCCAACCTGAGCCAACGTCTGATCCTCGCCCTGACTTCAGATGCATGAGATATTGGTACAGATCTGCAGGGGGTAACTGCTGTGCCCTCACCCTGAAACCCAAGTCTAGCTTGTCTTCTCAGACTTCCGTCCTCACACTCCTGGCCACGATGCCCTCAAGTTTGGCAATTCCCAACCCACAATGCAGCACTCTGCCTGCCCTCTAGAAAAAAAATTGTTGCCTCATGAGCTGCCCAGGCAGCTTACATGAGGATAAACCTACACAGCACTCGACGTTACCCAAATTATATAGTCTAACCTGGGCACTAATGCACTGTCGAACACAACCTGAGCCCAGACCTCCTGACCAATACCCAGAATGCTGACCGCACACTGAGCACATAAAACCCGCCATGGCCTTATGTCATAATCTCTTCCCTACCTCCGTTTTCAGGCTTCAGAACCGAGACCTTATCTCCAATCACTGCCCAGGGGTGAGTCTGATGCAGAAATCAGAACTCCTCCTTACCCATGGCAAGAACCCTTGTGGTTGGCACGTTGTCCAACGTTCAGTGTAGGAGAAACCAGCATTCACCCTGAGGCCCCGCCCATTCTTTCGTGCGACGAGGGCATACATACGCATTGTGACCCTCAGCATGAGTCCTGTCCTCTAGTAAGTCCTCTCAGTGGCTGGACCATTATATGTCATAATGGGCTTGACATGTCCCTAGGCCCCAATTTTTAACCAGATTTCTGATTGTCCAGTCGCCCCTCCCCAGGACTTTACTCTGGAATCCCTCATTTGGTGGGACACCTGAGGTTAAAAAAGAAAACAACAACAACAACAACAACAACAACAAAAACGGACTTTTTGCAGCCCACAGAATGACCCCAAACTCTTTGGACGGGGCCAAACCACCAGAGAGTAAGACTCGTCCATTTCCCATGAAGTCACCCAGAAATTCCACGACCATGAGTGACACGATATCCAGAGACAAAAACTTGAGCAGGAGCCTCACAATCGCCCTTTTTTCAAATCCCGAAGAGTTCTACTCATGATCTGTAGGTCAGTCCTGCAATACCTATGACCGAAACATAAGCCGAGTTTGTGTTTTCAGACAACTGTCCAAACAGCCCTGGGCTACACAACCTACAGGCTCAGGCCCCTGTAGCCAAACCTGAGGACAGTACTTGCCCTCTCCAAGGGAATTGTGTGTGCCCATTCCAATGGCCACAACCCTTCGAATAGGATAAACCTCCAAAGTCCCTGATCCATCTCAATAGTGGTGGCTTCCCAGGAAAAACAGGGGCAATCTGAGCCCAACTGAGCACCTACCTGCACTCAGACCCATAGACAGATGTCTCCAGAGGTAAAAAGGAAAGAACAGGCCCCTAGGCACTAATCAGATCCATTGTTTGGTTTCCAGGCATCTCTCCTCAGAGGCCTGAATATCAAAACAGCATATAGCTGTTTCTTGACTCACCCATCAGAAAACATCTCATCTACACATGGGAAACTTGCACGTTGGAGCTGTGTCAAAGCCTCTGTTTAGGAGAACCCTTTAGGGCCCCAGTGCCACCGCTTCATTCCAAGGTCTCCATAGACACAAAAGCACATTAGGACCCATCCCCAGGGGTGTCGATTTCAACTCAGCGTCCTCGGTTGCTCCCCACAGATCCAGGAGATCTAACCTGTCTTGTTGCTAGGAGACAATTGGAATGCGAAGTGGGCTACCCAGCCATCCATCCTTAGAACCCTGCTCAGAATCTTTGGTCTGGAGCCAAACAACAGGTCTCAATTGTCCTGCAGAAGACTCTCTGCAGTTTGGAGCTTCTCACAACTCTTAACGTTGGAAAACCCCCATGGCCTCGTGATGCCCTCCCATTCATGAAGGGGCCATCAGGGACAGAAATTCCAACCCGAGCGATCATCTGATCCTCGCCCTGACTTCAGATGCACGAGATCTCGATTCAGGTCTGTAGATTGTGTCTGCCATGGCCTCACCCAGAAACCTAAGCCTAGCTTGTGTTCTCAGACTTTTGTCGTCAGACTACTGGCCCACAAGCCCTCCAGTTTGGCAATCCAGAACTACAATGCAGCACTCTGCCTGCCCTCCAGAGGAAAAACATTGTCCTCTGGGTCTACCCAGTAACCCCAAATGAGGATCAACCTGCACCGACATTGGCTGTACCCCAAATACATAGGCTGACCAGGGCACTAATGCCCTTTCTGACACAGCCTAAGCCTGGACGCCCTCAGACAGCTGGCCGCACACTGAGCACATCGAGCCGCCGTGGCCTTAGGTCGTCATTCCTTCCCAACCTCGTTTTTCAGGTTTCAGAACCTAGACCTTATCTCCAATCACTGCGCAGGGTTGAAGGTGATGCAGAAATCAGAACTCCTTCCCCATGGCAAGAAACCTTGTGGTTGGCATGTTGTCCAACGTTCAGTGTAGTTGAAACCAGTGTGGCCCATGATGCCCTGCCCATGCTCGCCGGCCACTTTGGTCACAAACGCACATTGTGACCCTCAGGTTGAGCCCAGTCCTCAAGTAAGGCCAGTCAGTGGCTGGATGAAGAGATAACATATTGGGCTTCCCATGCCCCTAGGCCCCAATTTTTAACCATAGTTCGGGTTGTCCCTTCAGTCTTCCCCACGGCTTTGCTTTGGAATTCCAATTTATGTGGGACACCTGAGGTAACAAAACTGAAATGAGTCCACCCATCCCACATATTGACGTAAAGCAATTGGGAATCGGGCCAAATCCTCAGAGAAGAAGATTCGTCCATGGCCCATGAGGCCTCCCCGACATTCCACGGCCATCGCTGATACAAAATCCAGAGACAAAAGCCTGAGCAAGCGCCTCAGACTCCCACTTTCTTCATATCCTGAAGAGTTCTTCTCATGGTTTGTAGATCGGGCCTGCCATACCTACGTCCCCAAACCTAAGCTGAGTTTGTGTTTTCAGACTTCTGTCCTCAAAGTCTTGGGCCACACTCCCTCCAGGCTGGGTCCCTGGAGTCACACATTAGGACTGTGCCTACCAATCCATGGGAATTCTGCCCATTCCATGGTCCAAAATCGTACAAATTAGGAGAAACCTCCAAAGTCCCTGAGGCCATCCCAATAGTGTAGGTCTCCCAGAACAAACCAGGGCTGTCTGACACCAGCTGATAATCGACCTCCACTCATACCATAGATGGATGTCCCCAGAGAAGAAATTGAACCAGACAGGACCCTAGGCTATAATAGGATCCATTGCTTTGGGTTACAGGCATGTGTCCTCAAATGCCTGATTCCAATACGTGCATAGGGGTTTTCCTGAGGCACCCATCAGAACTCATCTCGTCTCCACAAGGAAACCTGTGCATGGGAGCCATGTCCAAAGCTTAGGAGAGTACTTCAGGTTCCCGGTGCCACCGCCCTATTCCAAGGCCCTCATGGACACAAAAACACATTAGGACCCATCCTCAGGAAAGTCCATTTCAACTCAGCCACCCCTGTTGCTCCGGAAGAGCCATCAGATCTAAACTGTCTTGTTGCTAGGAGAGAATTGGAATGCGAGGCGGGCTCCCTGCATCCATCCGCGAACGGTGCTCTGGAGTCATTCCATATGGGATGTCCTGGAGCTGTCCAACAGGTCTCAATTGTCCCGCAGAAGGAATCCTTGAAGGGGGCATCCCACAACTCCCAACGTGGGAAAACCTCAATGGCCCCGAGATTCCTCTCCCTTCATGAAGCGGACGTCATGCACAGAAACTCCAACCTGAGCCAACGTCTGATCCTCGCCCTGACTTCAGATGCATGAGATATTGGTTCAGATCTGCAGGGGGTACCTGCCGTGCCCTCACCCTGAAACCAAGTCTAGCTTGTCTTCTCAGACTTCCGTCCTCACACTCCTGGCCACGATGCCCTCAAGTTTGGCAATTCCGGACCCACAATGCAGCACTCTGCCTGCCCTCTAGAAAAAAAATTGTTGCATCAGGAGCTGCCCAGGCAGCTTAAATGAGGATAAACCTACACAGCACTCTACGTTACCCAATTAGATAGTCTAACCTGGGCACTAATGCACTGTCGAACACAACCTGAGCCCGGACCTCCTGACCAATACCCAGAAAGCTGACCGCACACTGAGCACATAAAAACCGCCATGGCCTTAGGTCATCATCTCTTCCCTACCTCCGTTTTCAGGCTTCAGAACCGAGACCTTATCTCCAATCACTGCACAGCGGTGTGTCTGATGCAGAAATCAGAACTCTTCCTGACCCATGGCAAGAACCCTTGTGGTTGGCACGTTGTCCAACGTTCAGTGTAGGAGAAACCAGCATTCACCCTGAGGCCCCGCCCATTCTTGAGTGCGACGAGGGCATACATACGCATTGTGACCCTCAGCATGAGTCCTGTCCTCTAGTAAGTCCTCTCAGTGGCTGGACCATTAGATGTCATAATGGGCTTGACATGTCCCTAGGCCCCAATTTTTAACCAGATTTCTGATTGTCCAGTCGCCCCTCCCCAGGACTTTACTTTGGAATCCCTCATTTGGTGGGACACCTGAGGTTAAAAAAGAAAACAACAACAACAACAACAACAACAACAGCAACAACAAAACGGACTTCTTGCAGCCCACAGAATGACCCCAAACTCTTTGGACAGGGCCAAACCACCAGAGAGTACGACTCGTCGATTTCCCATGAAGTCACCCAGAAATTCCACGACCATGAGTGACACGATATCCAGAGACAAAAACTTGAGCAGGAGCCTCACACTCGCCCTTTTTTCAAATCCCGAAGAGTTCTCCTCATGATCTGTAGGTCCGTCCTGCAATACCTAAGACCGAAACATAAGCCGAGTTTGTGTTCAGACAACTGTCCAAACAGCCCTGGCCTACACAACCTACAGGCTCAGGCCTCTGGAGCCAAACCTGAGGACTGTACTTGCCCTCTCCAAGGGAATTGTGTGTGCCCATTCCAATGGCCACAACCCTTCGAATAGGATAAACCTCCAAAGTCCCTGATCCATCTCAATAGTGGTGGCTTCCCAGGAAAAACAGGGGCAATCTGAGCCCAACTGAGCACCTACCTGCACTCAGACCCATAGACAGATGTCCCCAGAGGTAAAAAGGAAAGAACAGGCCCCTAGGCACTAATCAGATCCATTGATTTGGTTTCCAGGAATCTCTCCTCAGACGCCTGGATATCAAAACAACATATAGCTGTTTCTTGACTCACCCAACAGAAAACATCTCATCTACACATGGGAAACTTGCACGTTGGAGCTATGTCAAAGCCTCTGTTTAAAAGAACCCTTTAGGGCCCCAGTGCCACCGCTTCATTCCAAGGTCTCCATAGACACAAAAGCACATTAGGACACGTCCCCAGGGGTATCCATTTCAACTCAGCGTCCTCGGTTGCTCCCCACAGATCCAGGAGATCTAACCTGTCTTGTTTCTAGAAGAAAATTGGAATGCGAGGATGGCTACCCAGCCATCCATCCTTAGAACCCTGCTCAGAATCATTGGCCTAGAGCCAAACAACAGGTCTCAATTGTCCTGCAGAAGACTCTCTGCAGTTTGGAGCTTCTCACAACTCCCATCGTGGGAAAACCCCCATGGCCTCGTGATGCACCCCATTCATGAAGGGGCCATCAGGGACAGAAACTCCAATCTGAGCGATCGTCTGATCCTCGCCCTGACTTCAGATGCACGAGATCTCGATTCAGGTCTGTACATTCTGCCTGCCATGGCCTCACCCAGTAACCTAAGCCTAGCTTGTGTTCTCAGACTTTGGTCGTCAGACTACTGCCCCACAAGCCCTCCAGTTTGGCAATCCAGAACTACAATGCAGCACCCTGCCCGCCCTCCATAAGAAAAACATTGTCCTCTGGGGCTACCCAGTAACCCCAAATGAGGATCAACCTGCACCGACATTGGCTGTACCCCAAATACATAGGCTGACCAGGGCACTAATGCCCTTTCTGACACAGCCTGAGCCTGGACCCCCTGGCCCCTCCCAGACAGCTGGCCGCACACTGAGCACATCGAGCCGCCGTGGCCTTAGGTCGTCATTCCTTCCCAACCTCGGTTTTCAGGTTTCAGAACCTAGACCTTATCTCCAATCACTGCCCAGGGTTGAAGGTGATGCAGAAATCAGAACTCCTTCCCCATGGCAAGAAACCTTGTGGTTGGCATGTTGTCCAACGTTCAGTGTAGTTGAAACCAGTGTGGCCCATGAGGCCCCGCCCATGCTCGCCGGCGACATTGGTCACAAACGCACATTGTGACCCTCAGGCTGAGCCCAGTCCTCAAGTAAGGCCACTCAGTGGCTGGATGAAGAGATAGCATATTTGGATTGCCATGCCCTTAGGCCCCAATTTTTAACCATAGTTGGGTTGTCCCTTCAGTCTTCCCCACGGCTTTGCTTTGGAATCCTTCTTTGGTGGGACACCTGAGTTTACAAAACTGAAATGAGTCCTCCCATCCCACAGATTGACGTAAAGCAATTGGGAATCGGGCCAAATCCTCAGAGAGGAAGATTGGTCCATTGCCCATGAGGCCTCCCCGACATTCCACGGCCATCGCTGATACAAAATCCAGAGACAAAAGCCTGAGCAAGCGCCTCAGACTCGCACTTTCTTCATATCCTGAAGAGTTCTTCTCATGGTTTGTAGATCGGGCCTGCCATAACTACGTCCCCAAACCTAAGCTGAGTTTTTTGTTTTCAGACTTCTGTCCTCAAAGTCTTGGGCCACACACCCTCCAGGCTGGCACCCGGAGACATATATTAGGACTGTGCCTACCAATCCATGGGAAATCTGCCCATTCCATGGTCCAAAATCATACAAATTAGGAGAAACCTCCAAAGTCCCTGAGGCCATCCCAATAGTGTAGGTCGCTCGGAACAAACAAGGGCTGTCTGACACCAGCTGATAATCGACCTCCACTCATACCATAGATGGATGTCCCCAGAGAAGAAGATTGAACCAGACAGGACCCTAGGCCATAATAGGATCCATTGCTTTGGTTTACAGGCATGTCTCCTCAAAAGCCTGATTCCAATACGAGCATAGGGGTTTTCCTGAGGCACCCATCAGAACTCATCTCGTCTCCACAAGGTAACCTGTGCATGGGAGCCATGTCCAAAGCTTAGGAGAGTACTTCAGGGTCCCGGTGCCACTGCCCCATTCCAAGGCCCTCATGGACACAAAAACACATTAGGACCCATCCTCAGGAAAGTCCATTTCAAGTCAGCCACCCCGGTTGCTCCGGCAGAGCCATCAGATCTGAACTGTCTTGTTGCTAGGAGACAATTGGAATGCGAGGCGGGCTTCCCAGGCATCCATCCGCGAATGGTGCTCTGGAGTCATCCATATGGGATGTCCTGGAGCTGTCCAACAGGTCTCAATTGTCCCGCAGAAGGAATCCTTGAAGGGCGCATCCCACAACTCCCAACGTGGGAAAACCTCAATGGCCCCGAGATTCCGCTCCCTTCATGAAGCGGCCGTCATGCACAGAAACTCCAACCTGAGCCAACGTCTGATCCTCGCCCTGACTTCAGATGCATGAGATATTAGTTCAGATCTGCAGGGGGTACCTACCATGCCCTCAACCTGAAACCCAAGTCTAGCTTGTCTTCTCAGACTTCCGTCCTCACACTCCTGGCCCCGAAGCCCTCAAGGTTGGCAATTCCGGACCCACAATGCAGCACTCTGCCTGCCCTCTAGAAAAAAAATTATTGCCTCATGAGCTGCCCAGGCACCTTATATGAGGATAAACCTACACAGCACTCGACGTTACCCAAATTATATAGTCTAACCTGGGCACTAATGCACTGTCGAACACAACCTGAGCCCGGACCTCCTGACCAACACCCAGAAAGATGACCGCACACTGAGCACATAAAACCCGCCATGGCCTTAGGTCATCATCTCTTCCCTACCTCCGTTTTCAGGCTTCAGAACCGAGACCTTATCTCCAATCACTGCCCAGGGGTGAGTGTGATGCAGAAATCAGAACTCCTCCTTACCCATGGCAAGAACCCCTGTGGTGGCACGTTGTCCAACGTTCAGTGTAGGAGAAACCAGCATTCACCCTGAGGCCCCGCCCATTCTTGCGTGCGACGAGGGCATACATACGCATTGTGACCCTCAGCATGAGTCCTGTCGTCTCGTAAGTCCTTTCAGTGGCTGGACCATTAGATGTCATAATGGGCTTGACATGTCGCTAGGCCCCAATTTTTAACCAGATTTCTGATTGTCCAGTCGCCCCTCCCCAGGGCTCTACTCTGGAATACCTCATTTGGTGGGACACCTGAGGTTAAAAAGAAAACAACAACAACAACAACAACAACAACAACAACAACAACAAAAAACGAAATTCTTCCAGCCCACAGATTGACCCCAAACTCTTTAGACGGGGCCAAACCACCAGAGAGTAAGACTCGTCCATTTCCCATGAAGTCACCCAGAAATTCCACGACCATGAGTGACATGATATCCAGAGACAAAAACTTGAGCAAGAGCCTCACACTCGCCCTTTTTTCTAATCCCGAAGAGTTCTCCTCATGGTCTGTAGGTCAGTCCTGCCATACCTATGACCCGAAACATAAGCCGAGTTTGTGTTTTCAGACAACTGTCCAAACAGCCCTGGCCTACAAAACCTACAGGCTCAGGCTCCTGGAGCCAAACCTCATTACTATACTTGCCCTCTCCAAGGGAATTTTGTGTGCCCATTCCAATGGCCACAACCCTTCTAATAGGATAAACCTCCAAAGTCCCTAATCCATCTCAATAGTGGTGGCTTCCCAGGAAAAACAGGGGCAATCTGAGCCCAACTGAGCACCTACCTGCACTCAGACCCATAGACAGATGTCTCCAGAGGTAAAAAGGAAAGAACAGGCCCCTAGGCACAAATCAGATCCATTGCTTTGGTTTCCAGGCATCTCTCCTCAGAGGCCTGGATATCAAAACAGCATATAGCTGTTTCTTGACGCACCCATCAGAAAACATCTCATCTACACATGGGAAACTTGCACGTTGGAGCTGTGTCGAAGCCTCTGTTTAGGTGAACCCTTTAGGGCCCCAGTGCCACCGCTTCATTCCAAGGTCTCCATAGACACAAAAGCACATTAGGACCCATCCCCAGGGGTGTCCATTTCAACTCAGCGTCCTCGGTTGCTCCACACAGATCCAGGAGATCTAACCTGTCTTGTTGCTAGGAGACAATTGGAATGCGAGGTGGGCTACCCAGCCATCCATCCTTAGAACCCTGCTCAGAATCATTGGCCTGGACCCAAGCAACAGGTCTCAATTGTCCTGCAGAAGACTCTCTGCAGTTTGGAGCTTCTCACAACTCCCACCGTGGGAAAACCCCCATGGCCTCGTGATGCCCCCCCATTCATGAAGGGGCCATCAGGGATAGAAACTCCAACCTGAGCGATCGTCTGATCCTCGCCCTGACTTCAGATGCACGAGATCTCGATTCAGGTCTGTAGATTGTGCCTGCCATGGCCTCACCCAGAAACCTAAGCCTAGCTTGTGTTCTCAGACTTTGGTCGTCAGACTACTGGCCCACAAGCCCTCCAGTTTGGCAATCCAGATCTACAATGCAGCACCCTGCCCGCCCTCCATAAGAAAAACATTGTCCTCTGGGGCTACCCAGTAACCCCAAATGAGGATCAACCTGCACCGACATTGGCTGTACCCCAAATACATAGGCTGACCAGGGCACTAATGCGCTTTCTGACACAGCCTGAGCCTGGACCCCCTGGCCCCTCCCAGACAGCTGGCCGCACACTGAGCACATTCGCCGCCGTGGCCTTAGGTCGTCATCTTTTCCCAACCTCGGTTTTCAGGTTTCAGAACCTAGACCTTATCTCCAATCACTGCCCAGGGTTGAAGGTAATGCAGAAATCAGAACTCCTTCCCCATGGCAAAAAACCTTGTGGTTGGCATGTTGTCCAACGTTCAGTGTAGTTGAAACCAGTGTGGCCCATGAGGCCCCGCCCATGCTCGCCGGCCACATTGGTCACAAACGCACATTGTGACCCTCAGGCTGAGCCCAGTCCTCAAGTAAGGCCACTCAGTGGCTGGATGAAGAGATAGCATATTTGGCTTGCCATGCCCCTAGGCCCCAATTTTTAACCATAGTTCGGGTTGTCCCTTCAGTCTTCCCCACGGCTTTGCTTTGGAATTCCTTCTTTGGTGGGACACCTGAGGTAACAAAACTGAAATGAGTCCTCCCATCCCACAGATTGACGATAAGCAATTGGGAATCAGGCCAAATCCTCAGAGAGGAAGATTGGTCCATGGCCCATGAGGCCTCCCCGACATTCCACGGCCATCGCTGATACAAAATCCAGAGACAAAAGCCTGAGCAAGCGCCTCAGACTCGCACTTTCTTCATATCCTGAAGAGTTCTTCTCATGGTTTTTAGATCGGGCCTGCCATAACTACGTCCACAAACCTAAGCTGAGTTTGTGTTTTCAGACTTCTGTCCTCAAAGGCTTGGGCCACACACCCTCCAGGCTGGGCCCCTGGAGACATATATTAGGACTGTGCCTACCAATCCATGGGAATTCTGCCCATTCCATGGTCCAAAATCATACAAATTAGGAGAAACCTCCAAAGTCCCTGAGGCCATCCCAATAGTGTAGGTCGCTCGGAACAAACAAGGGCTGTCTGACACCAGCTGATAATCGACCTCCACTCATACCATAGATGGATGTCCCCATAGAAGAAGATTGAACCAGACAGGACCCTAGGCCATAATAGGATCCATTGCTTTGGGTTACAGGCATGTGTCCTCAAAAGCCTGATTCCAATACGAGCATAGGGGTTTTCCTGAGGCACCCATCAGAACTCATCTCGTCTCCACAAGGTAACCTGTGCATGGGAGCCATGTCCAAAGCTTAGGAGAGTACTTCAGGGTCCCGGTGCCACTGCCCCATTCCAAGGCCCTCATGGACACAAAAACACATTAGGACCCATCCTCAGGAAAGTCCATTTCAAGTCAGCCACCCCGGTTGCTCCGGCAGAGCCATCAGATCTGAACTGTCTTGTTGCTAGGAGACAATTGGAATGCGAGGCGTGCTTCCCAGGCATCCATCCGCGAACGGTGCTCTGGAGTCATCCATATGGGATGTCCTGGAGCTGTCCAACAGGTCTCAATTGTCCCGCAGAAGGAATCCTTGAAGGGGGCATCCCACAACTCCCAACGTGGGAAAACCTCAATGGCCCCGAGATTCCGCTCCCTTCATGAAGCGGCCGTCATGCACAGAAACTCCAACCTGAGCCAACGTCTGATCCTCGCCCTGACTTCAGATGCATGAGATATTGGTTCAGATCTGCAGGGGGTACCTACCATGCCCTCAACCTGAAACCCAAGTCTAGCTTGTCTTCTCAGACTTCCGTCCTCACACTCCTGGCCCCGAAGCCCTCAAGGTTGGCAATTCCGGACCCACAATGCAGCACTCTGCCTGCCCTCTAGAAAAAAAATTATTGCCTCATGAGCTGCCCAGGCACCTTATATGAGGATAAACCTACACAGCACTAGACGTTACCCAAATTATATAGTCTAACCTGGGCACTAATGCACTGTCGAACACAACCTGAGCCCGGACCTCCTGACCAACACCCAGGAAGATGACCGCACACTGAGCACATAAAACCCGCCATGGCCTTAGGTCATCATCTCTTCCCTACCTCCGTTTTCAGGCTTCAGAACCGAGACCTTATCTCCAATCACTGCCCAGGGGTGAGTGTGATGCAGAAATCAGAACTCCTCCTTACCCATGGCAAGAACCCTTGTGGTTGGCACGTTGTCCAACGTTCAGTGTAGGAGAAACCAGCATTCACCCTGAGGCCCCGCCCATTCTTGGGTGCGACGAGGGCATACATACGCATTGTGACCCTCAGCATGAGTCCTGTCCTCTAGTAAGTCCTCTCAGTGGCTGGACCATTAGATGTCATAATGGGCTTGACATGTCCCTAGGCCCCAATTTTTAACCAGATTTCTGATTGTCCAGTCGCCCCTCCCCAGGGCTCTATTCTGGAATCCCTCATTTGGTGGGACACCTGAGGTTAAAAAAGAAAACAACAACAACAACAACAAAAAAAAAAACGGACTTCTTCAAGCCCACAGATTGACCCCAAACTCTTTGGACGGGGCCAAACCACCAGAGAGTAAGACTCGTCCATTTCCCATGAAGTCACCCAGAAATTCCACGATCATGATGACACGATATCCAGAGACAAAAACTTGAGCAGGAGCCTCACACTCGCCCTTTTTTCAAATCCCGAAGAGTTCTCCTCATGGTCTGTAGGTCAGTCCTGCCATACCTATGACTGGAAACATATGCCGAGTTTGTGATTTCAGACAACTGTCCAAACATCCCTGGCCTACACAACCTACAGGCTCAGGCCCCTGGAGCCAAACCTGAGGACTATACTTGACCTCTCCAAGGGAATTGTGTGTGCCCATTCCAATGGCCACAACCCTTCTAATAGGATAAACCTCCAAAGTCCCTGATCCATCTCAATAGTGGTGGCTTCCCAGGAAAAACAGGGGCAATCTGAGCCCAACTGAGCACCTACCTGCACTCAGACCCATAGACAGATGTCTCCAGAGGTAAAAAGGAAAGAACAGGCCCCTAGGCACTAATCAGATCCATTGCTTTGGTTTCCAGGCATCTCTCCTCAGAGGCCTGGATATCAAAACAGCATATAGCTGTTTCTTGACTCACCCATCAGAAAACATCTCATCTACACATGGGAAACTTGCACGTTGGAGCTGTGTCAAAGCCTCTGTTTAGGAGAACCCTTTAGGGCCCCAGTGCCACCGCTTCATTCCAAGGTCTCCATAGACACAAAAGCACATAAGGACCCATCCCCAGGGGTGTCCATTTCAACTCAGCGTCCTCGGTTGCTCCCCACAGATCCAAAAGATCTAACCTGTCTTGTTGCTAGGAGACAATTGGAATGCGAGGTGGGCTACCCAGCCATCCATCCTTAGAACCCTGCTCAGAATCATTGGCCTGGACCCAAGCAACAGGTCTCAATTGTCCTGCAGAAGACTCTCTGCAGTTTGGAGCTTCTCACAACTCCCATCGTGGGAAAACCCCCATGGCCTCCTGATGCCCTCCCATTCATGAAGGGGCCATCAGGGACAGAAACTCCAACCTGAGCGATCGTCAGATCCTCGCCCTGACTTCAGATGCACGAGATCTCGATTCAGGTCCTTAGATTGTGCCTGCCATGGCCTCACCCAGAAACCTAAGCCTAGCTTGTGTTCTCAGACTTTGGTCGTCAGACTACTGGCCCACAAGCCCTCCAGTTTGGCAATCCAGATCTACAATGCAGCACCCTGCCCGCCCTCCATAAGAAAAACATTGTCCTCTGGGGCTACCCAGTAACCCCAAATGAGGATCAACCTGCACCGACATTGGCTGTACCCCAATTACATAGGCTGACCAGGTCACTAATGCGCTTTCTGACACAGCCTGAGCCTGGACCCACTGGCCCCTCCCAGACAGCTGGCCGCACACTGAGCACATCGAGCCGCCGTGGCCTTAGGTCGTCATCTTTTCCCAACCTCGGTTTTCAGGTTTCAGAACCTAGACCTTATCTCCAATCACTGCCCAGGGTTGAAGGTGATGCAGAAATCAGAACTCCTTCCCCATGGCAAAAAACCTTGTGGTTGGCATGTTGTCCAACGTTCAGTGTAGTTGAAACCAATGCGAGGCGGGCTTCCCAGGCATCCATCCGCGAACGGTGCTCTGGAGTCATTCCATATGGGATGTCCTGGAGCTGTCCAACAAATCTCAATTGTCCCGCAGAAGGAATCCTTGATGGGGGCATCCCACAACTCCCAACGTGGGAAAACCTCAATGGCCTCGAGATTCCGCTCCCTTCATGAAGCGGCCGTCATGCACAGAAACTCCAACCTGAGCCAAAGTCTGATCCTCGCCCTGACTTCAGATGCATGAGATATTGGTTCAGATCTGCAGGGAGTACCTGCCGTGCCCTAGGCCTGAAGCCAAAGTCTAGCTCGTCTTCTCAGATTCCGTCCTCACACTCCTGGCTCCTTAGCCCTCAAGTTTGACTATTCCGGACCCACAATGCGGCACTCTGCCTGCCTTCTAGAAAAAAAATTATTGCCTCATGAGCTGCCCAGGCACCTTAAATGAGGATAAACCTACACAGCACTCGACGTTACCCAAATTATATAGTCTAACCTGGGCACTAATGCACTGTCGAACACAACCTGAGCCCGGACCTCCTGACCAACACCCAGAAAGCTGACCGCACCCTGAGCACATAAAATCCGCCATGGCCTTAGATCGTAATCTATCCCCAACAGCGATTTTTCAGGCTTCAGAACCGAGACCTTATCTCCAACCACTGCCCAGGGATGAAAATGATGCAGAAATCAAAACACCTTCCCCATGGCAAGAGACCTTGTGATTGGCATGTTGTCCAAGGTCCAGTGTATTTGAAACCAGTGTGGCCCCTGAGGCCCCGCCCATGCTCGCGTGCCACGTTGGTCACAAACACACACTGTGACCCTCACCCTGAGCCCAGCCTTCAAGTAAGGCCTCTCAGTGGCTGGATGAAGAGACAGCTTATTGTGCCTGCCATGCCCCTAGGCCCCAATTTTTAACTATAGTTTGGGTTATCCCTTCACTCTTCCCCAGGGCTCTGCTTTGGAATTCCTCTTTTGTTCAGACACCTGAGGTAAAAAACCTGAAAGGAGACCTCCCATCACACAGATTGACGAAAAACAATTGGGATAGGGCCAAATCCACAGAGAGGAAGATTCGTCCATGGCCCATGAGTTCTCCCCACATTACACGGCCATCGTTGATATAAAATCCAAATGCAAAAGCCTGAGCAAGTTCCTCAGAATCGCTCTTTCTTCATATCCTGAAGATTTCTTCTCATGATTTGTAGATTGGGCCTGATATACCTACATCCCCAAACCTAAGCTGAGTTTGTGCTTTCAGACTTCTGTCCTCAAAGTCCTGGGCCACATACCCTCAGGCTGGGGCCCCTGAAGCCTCACATTAGGACTGTGCCTACCCAATCCATGGGAATTCTGCCCATTCCATTGTCCAAAATCGTACAAATTAGGAGAACTCTCCAAAGTCCCCTAGTCCATCCCAATAGTGTAGTTCTCCGGGGACAAACAAGGGAGGTAAGACACCAGGTGAGCATCTACCTCCACTCATTCCATAGATGAATATCCCCAGAGAAGAAGAATGAAGAAGACAGGACCCTAGGCCATAATCGAATACATTGCTTTGGTTTACAAACATGTCTCTTCAAAAGTCTGGATTCCAATACCAGCATAATGGGTTTCCTGAGGCACTCATCAGAACAAATCTCCTCTCCACAAGGAAACTTGTGCATGGGAGCTATGTCAAAAGCTTAGGAGAATACTTCAGGGTCCCAGTGCCACCGCCCCATTTCAAGGCCCTCATGGACACAAACACACATTAGGGCCCATCCTCAGGAAAGTCCATTTCAACTCAGCCACCCCGGTTGCTCCCGCAGAGGGATCCGATCTCAACTGTATTGTGGTAGTAGACAATTGGATTGCGAGGCGGGCTTCCTTGGCATCCATTCTCCAAGGGTGCTCTGGTCATTCCATATGGGATGTCCTGGAGCTGCCCAACAGGTCTCAATTGTCACACAGAAGGAATCATTGAAGGGGGCATCCAGCCACTCCCACGTCGAAAAACCTCCATGGCCTTGAGATTCCGCTCCGTTCATGAAGGGGCAGTCATGCACAGAAACTCCAACCTGAGCCAACGTCTGATCTCGCCGTGACTTCAGATGCTTGAGAATATGGTTGCGACTGCAGGGGGTACCAGCCGTTCCCTCGGCCTGAAACTCAAGGCTAGCTTGTGTTCTCTGACTTCTGTCCTCACACTCCTGGCCCAGAAGCCAAAAAGTTTGGCAATTCCGGACCCTCAATGCAGCACTCTGCCAGCCCTCTAGAAAAAATATCTTGCCTAATTAGGAGCACAGGAACCTCAAATGAGGATAAACCTACACGGCACTCGACTGTACCCAAATTATATAGTCTAACCTGGGTACTAATGCACTGTCTGACACAACCTGAGCCAGAACCTCCTGACCAAATCCCAGGCAGCTGACCGCACACTGAGCATATCAGACGCGCCATGGCCTTAGGTCGTCATCTCTTGCCAACTGCGATTTTTCAGGCTTCAGAACCTATACCTTATGTCCAATCACTGCTCACGATTGAAAATGATGCAGAAATCAGAACACCTTCCCCATGGCAAGAGACCTTGTGATTGCCATGTTGTCCAAGGTCCAGTGTAGTGGAAACCAGTTTGGCCCAAGAGGCCCCGCCCATGCTCGCGGGCCACATTTGTCACAAACACACATTTGACCCTCAGCCTGAGCCCAGTCCTCAAGTAAGGCCGCTCAGTGGCTGGAAGAAGAGACAGCTCATTGGGCCTGCCATGCCCCTAGGCCCCAATTTTTAACCATAGTTTGGGTTGTCCCTTCACTCTTCCCCAGGGCTCTGCTTTGAAATTCTTCTTTTGTTCGGACACCTGAGGTAATGAACATGAAAGGAGACCTCCCATCCCACAGATTGACGAAAAATAATTGGGACCGGGTGAAATCCACAGAGAGGAAGTTTCGTCCATGGCCCATGAGGCCTCCCCACATTCCATGGCCATCATTGATATAAAACCCAGAGACAAAAGCCTGAGCAAGTGCCTCAGACTCGCTCTTTCGTCATATCCTGAAGAGTTCTTCTCATGGTTTGTAGATTGGGCCTGCCATACCTACGTCCCCAAACATAAGGTGAGTTTGTGTTTTCAGACTTCTGTCCTCAAAGTCCTGGGCCACACAGCCTCCAGGCTGGGGCCCCTGGAGCCACACATTCGGACTGTGCCTACCCAATCCATGGGTATTCTGCCCATTCCATTGTCCAAAATCTTACAAATTGGGAGAACTCTCCAAAGTCCCCGAGGCAATCCCAATAGTGTAGGTCTCCAGGGACAAACAAGGGTGGTCTGACACCAGGTGAGCATCTACCTCAACTCATTCCATAGATGAATATCCCCAGAGAAGAAGAATGAACAAGACAGGACCCTAGGCCATAATCGAATACATTGCTTTTTTTTACAGGCATGTCTCTTTAAAAGTCTGGATTCCAATACCAGCATAATGGGTTTCCTGAGGCACCCATCAGAACAAATCTCCTCTCCACAAGGAAACTTGTGCATGGGAGCTATGTCAAAAGCTTAGGAGAATACTTCAGTGTCCCAGTGCCACCGCCCCATTTCAAGGCCCTCATGGACACAAACACACATTAGGGCATATCCTCAGGAAAGTCCATTTCAACTCATCCACCCCGGTTGCTCCCGCAGAGGGATCCGATCTCAACTGTATTGTGGCTAGTAGACAATTGGATTGCGAGGCGGGCTTGCCTGGCATCCATCCTCCAACGGTGCTCTGGAGTCATTCCATATGGGATGTCCTGGAGCTGCCCAACAGGTCTCAATTGTCACACAGAAGGAAACATTGAAGGGGGCATCCCACAACTCCCACGTCGGAAAACCTCCATGGCCTTGAGATTCTGCTCCTTTCATGAAGGGGAAGTCATGCAGAGAAACTCCAACCTGAGCCAACGTCTGATCCTCGCCGTGACTTCAGATGCTTGAGATTTTGATTGCGACTGCAGGGAGTACAAGCCGTGCCCTCGGCCTGAAACTCAAGTCTAGTTTGTGTTCTCAGACTTCTGTCCTCACACTTCTGGCCCAGAAGCCCAAAAGTTTGGCAATTCCGGACCCACAATGCAGCACTCTGCCTGCCCTCTAGAAAAAATATCTTGCCTAATGAGGTGCCCAGGCACCGCAAATGAGGATAAACCTATACGGCACTCGACTGTACCCAAATTATATAGTCTAACCTGGGCACTAATACACTGTCTGACACAACTTGAGTCAGAACCTCCTGACAAACACCCAGGCAGCTGACCGCACACTGAGCATATCAGACGCGCCATCGCCTTAGGTCGTCATCTCTTCACAACTGCGGTTTTTCAGGCTTCAGAACCTATACCTTATGTCCAATCACTGCTCACGATTGAAAATGATGCAGAAATCAGAACACCTTCCCCATGGCAAGAGACCTTGTGATTGCCATGTTGTCCAAGGTCCAGTGTAGTGGAAACCAGTTTGGCCCATGAGGCCCCGCCCATGCTCGCGGGCCACATTTGTCACAAACACACATTTGACCCTCAGCCTGAGCCCAGTCCTCAAGTAAGGCCGCTCAGTGGCTGGATGAAGAGACAGCTCATTGGGCCTGCCATGCCCCTAGGCCCCAATTTTTAACCATAGTTTGGGTTGTCCCTTCACTCTTCCCCAGGGCTCTGCTTTGGAATTCTTCTTTTGTTCGGACACCTGAGGTAATAAACCTGAAGGAGACCTCCCATCCCACAGATTGACGAAAAATAATTGGGACCGGGCCAAATCCACAGAGAGGAAGATTCCTCCATGGCCCATGATGCCTCCCCACATTACACGGCCAACATTGATATAAAACCCAGAGACAAAAGCCTGAGCAAGTGCCTCAGACTCGCTCTTTCTTCATATCCTGAAGAGTTCTTCTCATGATTTGTAGATTGGGCCTGCCATACCTACGTCCCCAAACATAAGGTGAGTGTGTGTTTTCAGACTTCTGTCCTCAAAGTCCTGGGCCACACACCCTCCAGGCTGGGGCCCCTGGAGCCACACATTCGCACTGTGCCTACACAATCCATGGAAATTCTGCCCATTCCATTGTCCAAAATCTTACAAATTGGGAGAACTCTCCAAGGTCCCCGAGGCAATCCCAATAGTGTAGGTCTCCAGGGACAAACAAGGGTGGTCTGACACCAGGTGAGCATCTACCTCCACTCATTCCATAGACGGATATCCCCAGAGAAGAAGATTGAACCAGACAGGGTCCTAGGCAATAATCGGATCCATTGCTTTGGTTTACAGGCATGTCTCCTCAAGAGCCTGGATTCCAAGACCAGCATAAGGGTTTTCCTGAGGCACCCATCAGAACAAATCTCCTCTCCACAAGGAAACTTGTGCATGGGAGCTATGTCAAAAGCTTAGGAGAATACTTCAGGGTCCCGGTACCACCGCCCCATTCCAAGGCCCTCATGGACACAAACACACTTAAGGCCCCATCCTCAGGAAAGTCCATTTCAACTCAGCCACCACGGTTGCTCCCGCAGAGCCATCCGATCTCAACTGTATTGTTGCTAGGAGACAATTGGAATGCGAGGCGGGCTTCCCAGGCATCCATCCCCAACGGTGCTCTGGAGTCATTCCATATTAGATGTCCTGGAGCTGCCCAACAGGTCTCAATTGTCCAACAGATGGAATCCTTGAAGGGGGCATCACACAACTCCCAACGTGGGAAAAGCTCCATGGCCTTGAGATTCCACTTCTTTCATGAAGGGGCAGTCATGCACAGAAACTACAACCTGAGCCAACGTCTGATCCTCGCCATGAATCAGATGCTTGTGATATTGTTTCCGATCTGCAGGGGGTACCTACCGTGCCCTCGGTCTGAAGCCCAGGTCTAGCTTGTGTTCTCAGACTTCTGTCCTCACATTCCTGGCCCAGAAATCCTCCATTTTGGCAATTCCGGATCCACAATGCAGCACTCAGCCTGCCCTCTAGAAAAAATATCTTGCCTAATGAGGTGCCCAGGCACCTCAAATGAGGATAAACCTGCAGGGCACTCGACTGTACCCAAATTATATAGTCTCACTTGGGCACTAGTGCACTGTCTGACACATCCTGAGCCAGAACCTCCTGACCAACACCCAGGCAGTTGACCGCACACTGAGCATATCAGACGCGCCATCGCCTTAGATCGTCATCTCTTCCCAACTGCGATTTTTCAGGCTTCGGAACCTAGACCTTATCTCCAACCACTGCCCAGGGTTGAAAATGATGCAGAAATCAAAACACCTTCCCCATGGCAAGAGACCTTGTGATTGGCATGTTGTCCAAGGTCCAGTGTAGTTGAAACCAGTGTGGCCCATGAGGCCCCGCCCATGCTCACGTGCCACGTTGGTCACAAACACACACTGTGACCCTCAGGTTGAGCCCTGCCCTCAAGTAAGGCCTCTCAGTGGCTGGATGTAGAGACAGCTTATTTTGCATGCCATGCCCCTAGGCCCCAATTTTTAACCATAGTTTGGGTTTTCCCTTCACTCTTCCCCAGGGCTCTGCTTTGGAATTCCTCTTTTGTTCAGACACCTGAGGTAATAAACCTGAAAGGAGACTTCCCATCCCACAGATTGACGAAAAACAATTGGGATCGGGCCAAATCCACAGAGAGGAAGATTCGTCCATGACCCATGAGTCCACCCCACATTCCACGGCCATCGTTGATATAAAATCAAAATGCAAAAGCCTGAGCAAGTGCCTCAGAATCGCTCTTTCTTCATATCCTGAAGATTTCTTCTCATGATTTGTAGATTGGTCCTGCCATACCTACATCCCCAAACCTAGGCTGAATTTGTGTTTTCAGACTTCTGTCCTCAAAGACCTAAACCACACACCCTCAGGTAGGGGCCCCTGAAGCCACACATTAGGACTGTGACTACCCAATCCATGGGAATTCTGCCCATTCCATTGTCCAAAATCGTACAAATTAGGAGAACTCTCCAAAGTCCCCGAGGCCATCCCAATAGTGTAGGTCTCCGGGGACAAACAAGGACGGTCTAACACCAGGTGAGCATCTACCTCCACTCATTCCATAGATGAATATCCCCAGAGAAGAAGAATGAACAAGACAGGACCCTAGGCCATAATCGCATACATTGCATTGGTTTACAGGCATGTCTCTTCAAAAGTCTGGATTCCAATACCAGCATAATGGGTTTCCTGAGGCACCCATCAGAACAAATCTCCTCTCCACAAGGAAACTTGTGCATGGGAGCTATGTTAAAAGCTTAGGAGAATACTTCAGGGTCCCAGTGCCACCGCCCCATTTCAAGGCCCTCATGGACACAAAAACACATTAGGGCCCATCTTCAGGAAAGTCCATTTCAACTCAGCCACACAGGTTGCTCCCGCAGAGGGATCCGATCTCAACTGTATTGTGGCTAGTAGACAATTGGATACCGAGGCGGGCTTCCCTGACATCCATCCTCCAAGGGTGCTCTGGAGTCATTCCATATTGGATGTTCTGGAGCTGCCCAACAGGTCTCAATTGTCACACAGAAGGATTCATTGAAGGGGGCATCCCACCACTCCCACGTCGGAAAACCTCCATGGCCTTGAGATTCCGCTCCGTTCATGAAGGGGTAGTCATGCACATAAACTACAACCTGAGCCACGTCTGATCCTCGCCGTGACTTCAGATGCTTGAGATTTTGGTTGCAACTGCAGGGGGTACCAGCCGTGCCCTCGGCCTGAAACTCAAGTCTAGCTTGTGTTCTCAGACTCTTGTCCTCACACTCCTGGCCCAGAAGCCCAAAAGTTTGACAATTCCGGACCCACAATGCAGCACTCTGCCTGCCCTCTAGAAAAAATATCTTGCCTAATGAGGTGCCCAGGCACCTCAAATGAGGATAAACCTACAGGGCACTCGAATGTACCAAAATTATATAGTCTAACCTGGGCACTAATACAGTGTCTGACACAACCTGAGTCAGAACCTCCTGACCAACACCCAGGCAGCTGACCGCACACTGAGCATATCAGACGCGCCATCGCCTTAGGTCGTCATCTCTAACCAACTACGATTTTTCAGGCTTCAGAACCTATACCTTATGTCCAATCACTGCTCACGATTGAAAATGATGCAGAAATCAGAACACCTTCCCCATGGCAAGAGACCTTGTAATTGGCATGTTGTGCAAGGTCCAGTGTAGTTGAAACAAGTTTGGCCCATGAGGCCCCGCCCATGCTCACGTGCCACGTTGGTCACAAACACACACTGTGACCCTCAGCCTGAGCCCAGTCCTCAAGTAAGGCCTCTCATTGGCTGGATGTAGAGACAGCTTATTTTGTCTGCCATGCCCCTAGGCCCCAAATTTTTAACCATAGTTTGGGTTGTCCCTTCACTCTTCCCCAGGGCTCTGTTTTAGAATACTTCTTTTGTTCGGACACCTGAGGTAATAAACCTGAAAGGAGACCTCCCATCCCACAGATTGACGAAAAATAATTGGGACCGCCTCAATCCACAGAAGGATATTCGTCCATGGCCCATGAGGCCTCCCCACATTCCACGGCCATCATTGATATAAAATCCAGAGACAAAACCCTGAGCAAGTGCCTCAGACTCGCTCTTTCTTCATATCCTGAAGATTTCTTCTCATGGTTTGTAGATTGGGCTTGCCATACCTACATCCCCAAACCTAGGCTGAATTGGTGTTTTCAGACTTCTGTCCTCAAAGTCCTGGGCCACACAACCTCCAGGCTGGGGCCCCTGGAGCCACACATTAGGACTGTGCCTACCCAATCCATGGGAATACTGCCCATTCCATTGTCCAAAATCGTACAAATTAGGAGAACTCTCCAAAGTCCCCGAGGCCATCCCAATAGTGTAGGTCTCCGGGGACAAACGAGGGAGGTAAGACAACAGGTGAGCATCTACCTCCAATCATTCCATAGATGAATATCCCCAGACAAGAAGAATGAACAAGACAGGACCCTAGGCCATAATCGAATACATTGCTTTGGTTTACAGGCATGTCTCTTCAAAAGTCTGGATTCCAATACCAGCATAATGGGTTTCCTGAGGCACCCATCAGAACAAATCTCCTCTCCACAAGGAAACTTGTGCATGGGAGCTATGTCAAAAGCTTAGGAGAATACTTCAGGGTCCCAGTGCCACCGCCCCATTTCAAGGCCCTCATGGACACAAACACACATTAGGGCCCATCTTCAGGAAATTCCATTTCAACTCAGCCACACAGGTTGCTCCCGCAGAGGGATCCGATCTCAACTGTATTGTGGCTAGTAGACAATTGGATTGCGAGGCGGGCTTCCCTGACATACATCCTCCAAGGGTGCTCTGGAGTCATTCCATATGGGATGTCCTGGAGCTGCCCAACTGGTCTCAATTGTCCCGCAGAAGGAATCCTTGAAGGGGGCATCACACAACTCCCAACGTGGGAAAAGCTCCATGGCTTCGAGATTCCGCTCCTTTCATGAAGGGGCAGTCATGCACAGAAACTACAACCTGAGCCAACGTCTGATCCTCGCCGTGACTTCAGATGCTTGAGATATGGTTTCCGATCTGCAGGGGGTACCTACCGTGCCCTCGGCCTGAAGCCCAAGTCTATCTTGGGTTCTCAGACTTCTGTCCTCAAACTCCTGGCCCGGAAGTCCTCCATTTTGGCAATTCCGGACCCACAAGGCAGCACTCTGCCTGCCCTCTAGAAAAAATATCTTGCCTAATGAGGTGCCCAGGCACCTCAAATGAGGATAAACCTACAGGGAACTCGACTGTACCCAAATTATATAGTCTAACTTGGGCACTAGTGCACTGTCTGACACAACCTCAGCCAGAACCCCCTGACCAACACCCAGGCAGCTGACCGTACACTGAGCATACCAGACGCGCCATCGCCTTAGGTCGTCATCTCTTCCCAACTGCGATTTTTCAGGCTTCAGAACCTGTACCTTATGTCCAATCACTGCTCACGTTTGAAAATGATGCAGAAATCAGAACACCTTCCCCATGGCAAGAGACCTTGTGATTGGCATGTTGTCCAAGGTCCAGTGTAGTTGAAACCAGTTTGGCCCATGAGGCCCCACCCATGTTCGCGGGCCACAATTGTCACAAACACACATTTGACCCTCAGCCTGAGCCCAGTCTCAAGTAAGGCCGCTCAGTGGCTGGATGAAGAGACAGCTTATTGGGCCTGCCAAGCCGCCATGCCGCAATTTTTAACCATAGTTTGGGTTTTCCCTTCACTCTTCCCCAGGGCTCTGCTTTGGAATTCCTCTTTTGTTCGGACACCTGAGGTAATAAACCTGAAAGGAGACCTCCCATCCCACAGATTGACGAAAAAAATTGGGACCGCCCCAATCCACAGAAAGGAAGATTCGTCCATGGCCCATGATGCCTCCCCACATTCCACGGCCATCGTTGATATAAAATCCAGAGACAAAAGCCTGAGCAAGTGCCTCAGACTCGCACTTTCTTCATATCCTGAAGAGTTCTTCTCATGGTTTGTAGATTGGGCCTGCCATACCTACGTCCCCAAACATAAGGTGAGTTTGTGTTTTCAGACTTCTGTCCTCAAATTCCCGGGCCACACAGCCTCCAGTCTGGGGCCCCTGGAGCCACACATTCGGACTGTGCCTACCCAATCCATGGGTATCCTGCGCATTCCATTGTCCAAAATCTTACAAATTGGGAGAACTCTCCAAAGTCCCCGAGGCAATCCCAATAGTGTAGGTCTCCAGGGACAAACAAGGGTGGTCTGACACCAGGTGAGCATCTACCTCCAATCATTCCATAGATGAATATCCCCAGAGAAGGAGAATGAACAAGACAGGACCCTAGGCCATAATCGAATACATTGCTTTGGTTTACAGGCATGTCTCTTCAAAAGTCTGGATTCCAATTCCAGCATAATGGGTTTCCTGAGGCACACATCAGAACAAATATCCTCTCCACAAGGAAACTTGTGCATGGGAGCTATGTCAAAAGCTTAGGAGAATACTTCAGGGTCCCGGGGCCACCGCCCCATTCCAAGGTCCTCATGGACACAAACACACATTAGGGCCCATCCTCAGGAAAGTCCATTTCAACTCATCCACCCCAGTTGCTCCCGCAGAGGGATCCGATCTCAACTGTATTGTGGCTAGTAGACAATTGGATTGTGAGGCGGGCTTGCCTGGCATCCATCCTCCAACGGTGCTCTGGAGTCATTCCATATGGGATGTCCTGGAGCTGCCCAACAGGGCTTAAGTGTCACACAGAAGGAATCATTGAAGGGGTCATCCCACCACTCCCAACGTCGGAAACCTCCATGGCCTTGAGATTCCGCTCCTTTCATGAAGGCGCAGTCATGCACAGAAACTCCAACCTGAGCCAACGACTGATCCTCGCCGTGACTTCAGATGCTTGAGATTTTGGTTGCGACTGCAGGGGGTACCAGCCGTGCCCTCGGCCTGAAACTCAAGTCTAGCTCGTGTTCTCAAACTTCTGTCCTCACACTCCTGTCCCAGAAGCCCTCAAGTTTGGCAATTCCGGAACCACAATGCAGCACTCTGCCTGCCCTCTAGAAAAAATATCTTGCCTAATGAGGTGCCCAGGCACCTCAAATGAGGATAAACCTACAGGGCACTCGACTGTACCCAAATTATATAGTCTAACTTGGGCACTAGTGCACTGTATGACACAACCTGAGCCAGAACCTCCTGACCAACACCCAGGCAGTTGACCGCACACTGAGCATATCAGATGCGCCATCGCCTTAGATTGTCATCTCTTCCCAACTGCGATTTTTCAGGCTTCAGAACCTAGACCTTATCTCCAACCACTGCCCAGGGTTGAAAATGATGCAGAAATCAAAACACCTTCCCCATGGCAAGAGACCTTGTGATTGGCATGTTGTCCAAGGTCCAGTGTAGTTGAAACCAGTGTGGCCCATGAGGCCCCGCCCATGCTCGCGTGCCACGTTGGTCACAAACACACACTGTGACCCTCAGCCTGAGCCCAGGCCTCAAGTAAGGCCTCTCAGTGGCTGGATGAAGAGACATCTTATTGTGCCTGCCATGCCCCTAGGCCCCAATTTTTAACCATAGTTTGGGTTTTCCCTTCACTCTTCCCCAGGGCTCTGCTTTGGAATTCCTCTTTTGTTCAGACACCTGAGGTAATAAACCTGAAAGGAGAAATCCCATCCCACAGATTGACGAAAAACAATTGGGATCGGGCCAAATCCACAGAGAGGAAGATTCTTCCATGGCCCATGAGTCCTCCCCCATTCCACGGCCATCGTTGATATAAAATCCAAATGCAAAAGCCTGAGCAAGTGCCTCAGAATCGCTCTTTCTTCATATCCTGAAGATTTCTTCTCATGATTTGTAGATTGGGCCTGCCATACCTAAATACCCAAACCTAAGCTGAGTTTGTGTTTTCAGACTTCTGTCCTCAAAGTCCTCGGCCACACACCCTCATGCTGGGGCCTCTGAAGCCACACATTAGGACTGTGCCTACCCAATCCATGGGAATTCTGCCCATTCCATTGTCCAAAATCGTACAAATTAGGAGAACTCTCCAAAGTCCCTGAGGCCAAACCAATAGTGTAGGTCTCCGGGGACAAACAAGGGCGGTAAGACACCAGGTGAGCATCTACCTCCACTCATTCCATAGATGAATATCCCCAGACAAGAAGAATGAACAAGACAGGACCCTAGGCCATAATCGAATACATTGCATTGGTTTACAGGCATGTCTCTTCAAAAGTCTGGATTCCAATACCAGCATAATGGGTTTCCTGAGGCACCCATCAGAACAAATCTCCTCTCCACAAGGAAACTTGTGCATGGGAGCTATGTCAAAAGCTTAGGAGAATACTTCAGGGTCCCAGTGCCACCGCCCCATTTCAAGGCCCTCATGGACACAAACACACATTAGGGCCCATCCTCAGGAAAGTCCATTTCAACTCAGCCACCCCGGTTGCTCCCGCAGAGGGATCCAATCTCAACTGTATTGTGGCTAGTAGACAATTGGATTGCAAGGCGGGCTTCCCTGACATCCATCCTCCAAGGGTGCTCTGGAGTCATTCCATATGGGATGTCCTGGAGCTGCCCAACTGGTCTCAATTGTCCCGCAGAAGGAATCCTTGAAGGGGGCATCACACAACTCCCAACGTGGGAAAAGCTCCATGGCTTCGAGATTCCGCTCCTTTCATGAAGGGGCAGTCATGCACAGAAACTACAACCTGAGCCAACGTCTGATCCTCGCCGTGACTTCAGATGCTTGAGATATGGTTTCTGATCTGCAGGGGGTACCTACCGTGCCCTCGGCCTGAAGCCCAAGTCTATCTTGTGTTCTCAGACTTCTGTCCTCAAACTCCTGGCCCGGAAGTCCTCCATTTTGGCAATTCCGGACCCACAAGGCAGCACTCTGCCTGCCCTCTAGAAAAAATATCTTGCCTAATGAGGTGCCCAGGCACCTCAAATGAGGGTAAACCTACAGGGAACTCGACTGTACCCAAATTATATAGTCTAACTTGGGCACTAGTGCACTGTCTGACACAACCTCAGCCAGAACCCCCTGACCAACACCCAGGCAGCTGACCGTACACTGAGCATATCAGACGCGCCATCGCCTTAGGTCGTCATCTCTTCCCAACTGCGATTTTTCAGGCTTCAGAACCTGTACCTTATGTCCAATCACTGCTCACGTTTGAAAATGATGCAGAAATCAGAACACCTTCCCCATGGCAAGAGACCTTGTGATTGGCATGTTGTCCAAGGTCCAGTGTAGTTGAAACCAGTTTGGCCCATGAGGCCCCACCCATGTTCGCGGGCCACAATTGTCACAAACACACATTTGACCCTCAGCCTGAGCCCAGTCTCAAGTAAGGCCGCTCAGTGGCTGGATGAAGAGACAGCTTATTGGGCCTGCCAAGCCCCTATGCCGCAATTTTTAACCATAGTTTGGGTTTTCCCTTCACTCTTCCCCAGGGCTCTGCTTTGGAATTCCTCTTTTGTTCGGACACCTGAGGTAATAAACCTGAAAGGAGACCTCCCATCCCACAGATTGACGAAAAAAATTGGGACCGCCCCAATCCACAGAAAGGAAGATTCGTCCATGGCCCATGATGCCTCCCCACATTCCACGGCCATCGTTGATATAAAATCCAGAGACAAAAGCCTGAGCAAGTGCCTCAGACTCGCTCTTTCTTCATATCCTGAAGAGTTCTTCTCATGGTTTGTAGATTGGGCCTGCCATAACTACGTCCCCAAACATAAGGTGAGTTTGTGTTTTCAGACTTCTGTCCTCAAAGTCCTGGGCCACACAGCCTCCAGGCTGGGGCCCCTGGAGCCACACATTCGGACTGTGCCTACCCAATCCATGGGTATTCTGCCCATTCCATTGTCCAAAATCTTACAAATTGGGAGAACTCTCCAAAGTCCCCGAGGCAATCCCAATAGTGTAGGTCTCCAGGGACAAACAAGGGTGGTCTGACACCAGGTGAGCATCTACCTCCAATCATTCCATAGATGAATATCCCCAGAGAAGGAGAATGAACAAGACAGGACCCTAGGCCATAATCGAATACATTGCTTTGTTTTACAGGCATGTCTCTTCAAAAGTCTGGATTCCAATTCCAGCATAATGGGTTTCCTGAGGCACACATCAGACCAAATCTCCTCTCCACAAGGAAACTTGTGCATGGGAGCTATGTCAAAAGCTTAGGAGAATACTTCAGGGTCCCCGGGCCACCGCCCCATTCCAAGGTCCTCATGGACACAAACACACATTAGGGCCCATCCTCAGGAAAGTCCATTTCAACTCATCCACCCCGGTTGCTCCCGCAGAGGGATCCGATCTCAACTGTATTGTGGCTAGTAGACAATTGGATTGTGAGGCGGGCTTGCCTGGCATCCATCCTCCAACGGTGCTCTGGAGTCATTCCATATGGGATGTCCTGGAGCTGCCCAGCAGGTCTTAATTGTCACACAGAAAGAATCATTGAAGGGGGCATCCCACCACTCCCAACGTCGGAAACCTCCATGGCCTTGAGATTCCGCTCCTTTCATGAAGGCGCAGTCATGCACAGAAACTCCAACCTGAGCCAACGACTGATCCTCGCCGTGATTTCAGATGCATGAGATATTGGTTCAGATGTGCAGGGGGTACCAGCCGTGCCCTCGGCCTAAACTCAAGTCTAGCTCGTGTTCTCAAACTTCTGTCCTCACACTCCTGTCCCAGAAGCCCTCAAGTTTGGCAATCCCGGACCCACAATGCAGCACTCTGCCTGCCCTCTAGAAAAAATATCTTGCCTAATGAGGTGCCCAGGCACCTCAAATGAGGATAAACCTACAGGGCACTCGACTGTACCCAAATTATATAGTCTAACTTGGGCACTAGTGCACTGTATGACACAACCTGAGCCAGAACCTCCTGACCAACACCCAGGCAGTTGACCGCACACTGAGCATATCAGATGCGCCATCGCCTTAGATTGTCATCTCTTCCCAACTGCGATTTTTCAGGCTTCAGAACCTAGACCTTATCTCCAACCACTGCCCAGGGTTGAAAATGATGCAGAAATCAAAACACCTTCCCCATGGCAAGAGACCTTGTGATTGGCATGTTGTCCAAGGTCCAGTGTAGTTGAAACCAGTGTGGCCCATGAGGCCCCGCCCATGCTCGCGTGCCACGTTGGTCACAAACACACACTGTGACCCTCAGCCTGAGCCCAGGCCTCAAGTAAGGCCTCTCAGTGGCTGGATGAAGAGACAGCTTATTGTGCCTGCCATGCCCCTAGGCCCCAATTTTTAACCATAGTTTGGGTTTTCCCTTCACTCTTCCCCAGGGCTCTGCTTTGGAATTCCTCTTTTGTTCAGACACCTGAGGTAATAAACCTGAAAGGAGAAATCCCATCCCACAGATTGACGAAAAACAATTGGGATCGGGCCAAATCCACAGAGAGGAAGATTCGTCCATGGCCCATGAGTCCTCCCCCATTCCACGGCCATCGTTGATATAAAATCCAAATGCAAAAGCCTGAGCAAGTGCCTCAGAATCGCTCTTTCTTCATATCCTGAAGATTTCTTCTCATGATTTGTAGATTGGGCCTGCCATACCTACATCCCCAAACCTAAGCTGAGTTTGTGTTTTCAGACTTCTGTCCTCAAAGTCCTGGGCCACACACCCTCATGCTGGGGCCTCTGAAGCCACACATTAGGACTGTGCCTACCCAATCCATGGGAATTCTGCCCATTCCATTGTCCAAAATCGTACAAATTAGGAGAACTCTCCAAAGTCCCTGAGGCCAAACCAATAGTGTAGGTCTCCGGGGACAAACAAGGGCGGTAAGACACCAGGTGAGCATCTACCTCCACTCATTCCATAGATGAATATCCCCAGACAAGAAGAATGAACAAGACAGGACCCTAGGCCATAATCGAATACATTGCATTGGTTTACAGGCATGTCTCTTCAAAAGTCTGGATTCCAATACCAGCATAATGGGTTTCCTGAGGCACCCATCAGAACAAATCTCCTCTCCACAAGGAAACTTGTGCATGGGATCTATGTCAAAAGCTTAGGAGAATACTTCAGGGTCCCAGTGCCACCGCCCCATTTCAAGGCCCTCATGGACACAAACACACATTAGGGCCCATCCTCAGGAAAGTCCATTTCAACTCAGCCACCCCGGTTGCTCCCACAGAGGGATCCGATCTCAACTGTATTGTGGCTAGTAGACAATTGGATTGTGAGGCGGGCTTCCCTGGCATCCATTCTCCAAGGGAGCTCTGGTCATTCCATATGGGATGTCCTGGGCTGCCCAACAGGTCTCAATTGTCACACAGAAGGAATCATTGAAGGGGGCATCCCACCACTCCCACGTCGGAAAACCTCCATGGCCTTGAGATTCCGCTCCGTTCATGAAGGGGCGGTCATGCACAGAAACTGCAACCTGAGCCAACGTCTGATCCTCGCCGTGACTTCAGATGCTTGAGATATTGTTTCCGATCTGCAGGGGGTACCTACCGTGCCCTCGGCCTGAAGCCCAAGTCTATCTTGTGTTCTCAGACTTCTGTCCTCAAACTCCTGGCCCGGAAGTCCTCCATTTTGGCAATTCCGGACCCACAAGACAGCACTCTGCCTGCCCTCTAAAAAAAATATCTTGCCTAATGAGGTGCCCAGGCACCTCAAATGAGGATAAACCTACAGGGAACTCGACTGTACCCAAATTATATAGTCTAACTTGGGCACTAGTGCACTGTCTGACACAACCTCAGCCAGAACCCCCTGACCAACACCCAGGCAGCTGTACGCACATTGAGCATATCCGACGCGTCATCGCTTTAGGTCGTCATCTCTTCGCAACTGCGATTTTTCAGGCTTCAGAACTTATACCTTATGTCCAATCACTGCTCACGATTGAAAATGGTGCAGAAATCAGAACACCTTCCCCATGGCAAGAGACCTTGTGATTGGCATGTTGTCCAAGGTCCAGTGTAGTTGAAACCAGTTTGGCCCATGAGGTCCACCCATGCTCTCGGGCCACTATTGTCACAAACACACATTTGACCCTCAGCCTGAGCCCAGTCTCAAGTAAGGCCGCTCAGTGACTGGATGAAGAGACAGCTTATTGGGCCTGCCAAGCCCCTAGGTCCCAATTTTTAACAATAGTTTGGGTTGTCCCTTCACTCTTCCCCAGGGCTCTGCTTTGGAATTCCTCTTTTGTTCGGACACCTGAGGTAATAAACCTGAAAGGAGACCTCCCATCCCACAGATTGACGAAAAAAATTGGGACCGCCCCAATCCACAGAAAGGAAGATTCGTCCATGGCCCATGATGCCTCCCCACATTCCACGGCCATCGTTGATATAAAATCTAGAGACAAAAGCTTGAGCAAGTGCCTCAGACTCGCTCTTTCTTCATATCTTGAAGAGTTCTGCTCATGGTGTGTAGATTGGGCCTGCCATACCTATGTCCCCAAACATAAGGTGAGTTTGTGTTTTCAGACTTCTGTCCTCAAAGTCCTGGGCCACACACCCTCCAGGCTGGGCCCCTGGAGCCACACATTCGGACTGTGCCTACCCAATCCATGGGAATTCTGCCCATTCCATTGTCCAAAATCTTACAAATTGGAAGAACTCTCCAAAGTCCCCGAGGCAATCCCAATAGTGTAGGTCTCCAGGGACAAACAAGGGTGGTCTGACACCAGGTGAGCATCTACCTCCACTTATTCCATAGATGAATATCCCCAGACAAGAAGAATGAACAAGACAGGACCCTAGGCCATAATCGAATACATTGCTTTGGTTTACAGGCATGTCTCTTCAAAAGTCTGGATTCCAATTCCAGCATAATGGGTTTCCTTAGGCACCCATCAGAACAAATATCCTCTCCACAAGGAAACTTGTGCATGGGAACTATGTCAAAAGCTTAAGAGAATATTTAAGGGTCCCGGGGTCACCGCCCCATTCCAAGGCCCTCATGGACAGAAACACACATTAGGGCACATCCTCAGGAAAGTCCATTTCAACTCATCCACCCCGGTTGCTCCCGCAGAGGGATCCGATCTCAACTGTATTGTGGCTAGTAGACAATTGGATTGTGAGGCGGGCTTGCCTGGCATCCATCCTCCAACGGTGCTCTGGAGTCATTCCATATGGGATGTCCAGGAGCTGCCCAACAGGTCTTAATTGTCACACAGAAGGTATCATTGAAGGGGGCATTCCACCACTCCCAACGTCGGAAACCTCCATGGCCTTGAGATTCCGCTCCTTTCATGAAGGGGCAGTCATGCACAGAAACTCCAACCTGAGCCAACGTCTGATCCTCGCCATGACTTCAGATGCTTGAGATTTTGGTTGCGACTGCAGGGGGTACCAGCCGTGCCCTCGGCCTGAAACTCAACTCTAGCTCATGTTCTCAGACTTCTTTCCTCACACTCCTGTCCCAGAAGCCCTCATGTTTGGCAATTCCGGACCCACAATGCAGCACTCTCCCTGCCCTCCAGAAAAAATATCTTGCCTAATGAGGTGCTCAGGCACCTCAAATGAGGATAAACCTACAGGGCACTCGACTGTACCCAAATTATATAGTCTAACTTGGGCACTAGTGCACTGTCTGACACAACCTGAGCCAGAACCTCCTGACCAACACCCAGGCAGTTGACCGCACACTGAGCATATCAGATGCGCCATTACCTTAGATTGTCATCTCTTCCCAACTGCGGTTTTCAGGCTTCTGAACCTAGACCTTATCTCCAACCACTGCCAAGGGTTGAAAATGATGCAGAAATCAAAACACCTTCCCCATGGCAACACCTTGTGATTGGCATGTTGTCCAAGGTCCAGTGTAGTTGAAACCAGTGTGGCCCATGAGGCCCCGCCCATGCTCGCGTGCCACGTAGATCACAAACACACACTGTGACCCTCAGCCTGAGCCCAGCCCTCAAGTAAGGCCTCTCAGTGGCTGGTTGAAGAGACAGCTTATTGTGCCTGCCATGCCCTAGGCCCCAATTTTTAACCATAGTTTGGGTTTTCCCTTCAATTTTTCCAGGGCTCTGCTTTGGAATTCCTCTTTTGTTCAGACACCTGAGGTAATAAACCTGAAAGGAGACATCCCATCCCACAGATTGACGAAAAACAATTGTGATCGGGCCAAATCCACCGAGAGGAAGATTCGTCCATGGCCCATTAGTCCTCCCCCATTCCACGGCCATCGTTGATATAAAATCGAAATGCAAAAGCCTGAGCAAGTGCCTCAGACTCGCTCTTTCTTCATATCCTGAAGATTTCTTCTCATGATTTGTAGATTGGGCCTGCCATACCTACATCCCCAAACATAAGCTGCGTTTGTGCTTTCAGACTTCTGTCCTCAAAGTACTGGGCCACACACCCTCATGCTGGGGCCTCTGAAGCCACACATTAGGACTGTGCCTACCCAATCCATGGGAATTCTGCTCATTCCATTGTCCAAAATCGTACAAATTAGGAGAGCTCTCCAAAGTCCCTGAGGCCAAACCAATAGTGTAGGTCTCCGGGGACAAACAAGGGCGGTAAGACACCAGGTGAGCATCTACCTCCACTCATTCCATAGATGAATATCCCCAGAGAAGAAGAATGAACAAGACAGGACCCTAGGCCATAATCGAATACATTGCTTTGGTTTACAGGCATGTCTCTTCAAAAGTCTGGATTCCTATATCAGCATAATGGGTTTCCTGAGGCACCCATCAGAACAAATCTCCTCTCCACAAGGAAACTTGTGCATGGGAGCTATGTCAAAAGCTTAGGAGAATACTTCAGGGTCCCAGTGCCACCGACCCATTACAAGTCCCTCATGGACAGAAACACACATTAGGGCTCATCCTCAGAAAAGTCCATTTCAACTCAGCCACCCCGGTTGATCCCGCAGATTGATCCGATCTCAACTGTATTGTGGCTAGTAGACAATTGGATTGCGTGGCGGGCTTCCCTGGCATCCATTCTCCAAGGGTGCTCTGGTCATTCCATATGGGATGTCCTGGGCTGCCCAACAGGTCTCAATTGTCACACAGAAGGAATCACTGAAGGGGGCATCCCACCACTCCCACGTCGGAAAACCTCCATGGCCTTGAAATTCTGTTCCGTTCATGAAGGGGCGGTCATGCACAGAAACTCCAACTAGGCCAACGACTGATCCTCACCATGACTTCAGATGCTTGAGATTATGGTTGCGACTGCAGGGGGTACCAGCCGTGCCCTCGGCCTCAAACTCAAGTCTAGCTTGTGTTCTCAGACTTCTGTCCTCACACTCCTGTCCCAGAAGCCCTCAAGTTTGGCAATTCCGGACCCACAATGCAGCACTCTGCCTGCCCTCTAGAAAAAATATCTTGCCTAATGAGGTGCCCAGGCACCTCAAATGAGGATAAACCTACAGGGCACTCGACTGTACCCAAATTATATAGTCTAACTTGGGCACTAGTGCACTGTATGACACAACCTGAGCCAGAACCTCCTGACCAACACCCAGGCAGTTGACCGCACACTGAGCATATCAGATGCGCCATCGCCTTAGATTGTCATCTCTTCCCAACTGCGATTTTTCAGGCTTCAGAACCTAGACCTTATCTCCAACCACTGCCCAGGGTTGAAAATGATGCAGAAATCAAAACACCTTCCCCATGGCAAGAGACCTTGTGATTGGCATGTTGTCCAAGGTCCAGTGTAGTTGAAACCAGTGTGGCCCATGAGGCCCCGCCCATGCTCGCGTGCCACGTTGGTCACAAACACACACTGTGACCCTCAGCCTGAGCCCAGGCCTCAAGTAAGGCCTCTCAGTGGCTGGATGAAGAGACAGCTTATTGTGCCTGCCATGCCCCTAGGCCCCAATTTTTAACCATAGTTTGGGTTTTCCCTTCACTCTTCCCCAGGGCTCTGCTTTGGAATTCCTCTTTTGTTCAGACACCTGAGGTAATAAACCTGAAAGGAGAAATCCCATCCCACAGATTGACGAAAAACAATTGGGATCGGGCCAAATCCACAGAGAGGAAGATTCTTCCATGGCCCATGAGTCCTCCCCCATTCCACGGCCATCGTTGATATAAAATCCAAATGCAAAAGCCTGAGCAAGTGCCTCAGAATCGCTCTTTCTTCATATCCTGAAGATTTCTTCTCATGATTTGTAGATTGGGCCTGCCATACCTACATCCCCAAACCTAAGCTGAGTTTGTGTTTTCAGACTTCTGTCCTCAAAGTCCTGGGCCACACACCCTCATGCTGGGGCCTCTGAAGCCACACATTAGGACTGTGCCTACCCAATCCATGGGAATTCTGCCCATTCCATTGTCCAAAATCGTACAAATTAGGAGAACTCTCCAAAGTCCCTGAGGCCAAACCAATAGTGTAGGTCTCCGGGGACAAACAAGGGCGGTAAGACACCAGGTGAGCATCTACCTCCACTCATTCCATAGATGAATATCCCCAGACAAGAAGAATGAACAAGACAGGACCCTAGGCCATAATCGAATACATTGCATTGGTTTACAGGCATGTCTCTTCAAAAGTCTGGATTCCAATACCAGCATAATGGGTTTCCTGAGGCACCCATCAGAACAAATCTCCTCTCCACAAGGAAACTTGTGCATGGGAGCTATGTCAAAAGCTTAGGAGAATACTTCAGGGTCCCAGTGCCACCGCTCCATTTCAAGGCCCTCATGGACACAAACACACATTAGGGCCCATCCTCAGGAAAGTCCATTTCAACTCAGCCACCCCGGCTGCTCTCGCAGAGGGATCCGATCTCAACTGTATTGTGGCTATTAGACAATTGGATTGTGAGGCGGGCTTCCCTGACATCCATCCTCCAAGGGTGCTCTGGAGTCATTCCATATGGGATGTCCTGGGCTGCCCAAAAGGTCTTAATTGTCACACAGAAGGAATCATTGAAGGGGGCATTCCACCACTCCCACGTCGGAAAACCTCCATGGCCTTGAGATTCCGCTCCGTTCATGATGGGGCTGTCATGCACAGAAACTGCAACCTGAGCCAACGTCTGATCCTCGCCGTGACTTCAGATGCTTGAGATATTGTTTCCGATCTGCAGGGGGTACCTACCGTGCCCTCGGCCTGAAGCCCATGTCTATCTTGTGTTCTCAGACTTCTGTCCTCAAACTCCTGGCCCGGAAGTCCTCCATTTTGGCAATTCCGGACCCACAAGGCAGCACTCTGCCTGCCCTCTAGAAAAAATATCTTGCCTAATGAGGTGCCCAGGCACCTCAAATGAGGATAAACCTACAGGGAACTCGACTGTACCCAAATTATATAGTCTAACTTGGGCACTAGTGCACTGTCTGACACAACCTCAGCCAGAACCCCCTGACCAACACCCAGGCAGCTGACCGCACACTGATCATATCAGACGCGCCATCGCTTTAGGTCGTCATCTCTTCCCAACTGCGATTTTTCAGGCTTCAGAACTTATACCTTATGTCCAATCACTGCTCACGATTGAAAATGGTGCAGAAATCAGAACACTTTCCCCATGGCAAGAGACCTTGTGATTGGCATGTTGTCCAAGGTCCAGTGTAGTTGAAACCAGTTTGGCCCATGTGGCCCCACCCATGCTCGCGGGCCACTATTGTCACAAACACACATTTGACCCTCAGCCTGAGCCCAGTCTCAAGTAAGGCCGCTCAGTGGCTGGATGAAGAGACAGCTTATTGGGCCTGCCAAGCCCCTATGCCGCAATTTTTAACAATAGTTTGGGTTGTCCCTTCACTCTTCCCCAGGGCTCTTCTTTGGAATTCCTCTTTTGTTCGGACACCTGAGGTAATAAACCTGAAAGGAGACCTCCCATCCCACAGATTGACGAAAAAAATTGGGACCGCCCCAATGCACAGAAAGGAAGATTCGTCCATGGCCCATGATGCTTCCCCACATTCCATGGCCATCGTTGATATAAAATCCAGAGACAAAAGCCTGAGCAAGTGCCTCAGACTCGCTCTTTCTTCATATCCTGAAGAGTTCTGCTCATCTTGTGTAGATTGGGCCTGCCATACCTATGTCCCCAAACATAAGGTGAGTTTGTGTTTTCAGACTTCTGTCCTCAAAGTCCTGGGCCACACAGCCTCCAGGCTGGGGCCCCTGGAGCCACACATTCGGACTGTGCCTACCCAATCCATGGGAATTCTGCCCATTCCATTGTCCAAAATCTTACAAATTGGGAGAACTCTCCAAAGTCCCCGAGGCAATCCCAATAGTGTAGGTCTCCAGGGACAAACAAGGGTGGTCTGACACCAGGTGAGCATCTACCTCCACTTATTCCATAGATGAATATTCCCAGAGAAGAAGAATGAACAAGACAGGACCCTAGGCCATAATCGAATACATTGCTTTGGTTTACAGGCATGTCTCTTCAAAAGTCTGGATTCCAATTCCAGCATAATGGGTTTCCTGAGGCACACATCAGAACAAATATCCTCTCCACAAGGAAACTTGTGCATGGGAGCTATGTCAAAAGCTTAAGAGAATATTTAAGGGTCCCGGGGTCACCGCCCCATTCCAAGGCCCTCATGGACAGAAACACACATTAGGGCACATCCTCAGGAAAGTCCATTTCAACTCATCCACCCCGGTTGCTCCCGCAGAGGGATCCGATCTCAACTGTATTGTGGCTAGTAGACAATGGATTGTGAGGCGGGCTTCCCTGGCATCCATCCTCCAACGGTGCTCTGGAGTCATTCCATATGGGATGTCCAGGAGTTGCCAAACAGGTCTTAATTGTCAAACAGAAGGAATCATTGAAGGGGGCATCCCACCACTCCCACGTCGGAAAACCTCCATGGCCTTGAGATTCCGCTCCTTTCATGAAGGCGCAGTCATGCACAGAAACTCCAACCTGAGCCAACGTCTGATCCTCGCCGTGACTTCAGATGCTTGAGATTTTGGTTGCGACTGCAGGGGGTACCCGCCGTGCCCTCGGCCTGAAACTCAAGTCTAGCTCGTGTTCTCAAACTTCTGTCCTCACACTCCTGTCCCAGAAGCCCTCAAGTTTGGCAATCCCGGACCCACAATGCAGCACTCTGCCTGCCCTCTAGAAAAAATATCTTGCCTAATGAGGTGCCCAGGCACCTCAAAGGAGGATAAACCTACAGGGCACTCGACTGTACCCAAATTATATAGTCTAACTTGGGCACTAGTGCACTGTATGACACAACCTGAGCCAGAACCTCCTGACCAACACCCAGGCAGTTGACCGCACACTGAGCATATCAGATGCGCCATCGCCTTAGATTGTCATCTCTTCCCAACTGCGATTTTTCAGGCTTCAGAACCTAGACCTTATCTCCAACCACTGCCCAGGGTTGAAAATGATGCAGAAATCAAAACACCTTCCCCATGGCAAGAGACCTTGTGATTGGCATGTTGTCCAAGGTCCAGTGTAGTTGAAACCAGTGTGGCCCATGAGGCCCCGCCCATGCTCGCGTGCCACGTTGGTCACAAACACACACTGTGACCCTCAGCCTGAGCCCAGGCTTCAAGTAAGGCCTCTCAGTGGCTGGATGAAGAGACAGCTTATTGTGCCTGCCATGCCCCTAGGCCCCAATTTTTAACCATAGTTTGGGTTTTCCCTTCACTCTTCCCCAGGGCTCTGCTTTGGAATTCCTCTTTTGTTCAGACACCTGAGGTAATAAACCTGAAAGGAGAAATCCCATCCCACAGATTGACGAAAAACAATTGGGATCGGGCCAAATCCACAGAGAGGAAGATTCGTCCATGGCCCATGAGTCCTCCCCCATTCCACGGCCATCGTTGATATAAAATCCAAATGCAAAAGCCTGAGCAAGTGCCTCAGAATCGCTCTTTCTTCATATCCTGAAGATTTCTTCTCATGATTTGTAGATTGGGCCTGTCATACCTACATCCCCAAACCTAAGCTGAGTTTGTGTTTTCAGACTTCTGTCCTCAAAGTCCTGGGCCACACTCCCTCATGCTGGGGCCTCTGAAGCCACACATTAGGACTGTGCCTACCCAATCCATGGGAATTCTGCCCATTCAATTGTCAAAAATCGTACAAATTAGGAGAACTCTCCAAAGTCCCTGAGGCCAAACCAATAGTGTAGGTCTCCGGGGACAAACAAGGGCGGTAAGACACCAGGTGAGCATCTACCTCCACTCATTCCATAGATGAATATCCCCAGACAAGAAGAATGAACAAGACAGGACCCTAGGCCATAATTGAATACATTGCATTGGTTTACAGGCATGTCTCTTCAAAAGTCTGGATTCCAATACCAGCATAATGGGTTTCCTGAGGCACCCATCAGAACAAATCTCCTCTCCACAAGGATACTTGTGCATGGGAGCTATGTCAAAAGCTTAGGAGAATACTTCAGGGTCCCAGTGCCACCGCCCCATTTCAAGGCCCTCATGGACACAAACACACATTAGTGCCCATCCTCAGGAAAGTCCATTTCAACTCAGCCACCCCGGCTGCTCTCGCAGAGGGATCCGATCTCAACTGTATTGTGGCTAGTAGACAATTGGATTGTGAGGCGGGCTTCCCTGGCATCCATTCTCCAAGGGTGCTCTGGTCATTCCATATGGGATGTCCTGGGCTGCCCAACAGGTCTCAATTGTCACACAGAAGGAATCATTGAAGGGGGCATCCCACCACTCCCACGTCGGAAAACCTCCATGGCCTTGAGATTCCGCTCCGTTCATGAAGGGGCGGTCATGCACAGAAACTGCAACCTGAGCCAACGTCTGATCCTCGCCGTGACTTCAGATGCTTGAGATATTGTTTCCGATCTGCAGGGGGTACCTACCGTGCCCTCGGCCTGAAGCCCATGTCTATCTTGTGTTCTCAGACTTCTGTCCTCAAACTCCTGGCCCGGAAGTCCTCCATTTTGGCAATTCCGGACCCACAAGGCAGCACTCTGCCTGCCCTCTAGAAAAAATATCTTGCCTAATGAGGTGCCCAGGCACCTCAAATGAGGATAAACCTACAGGGAACTCGACTGTACCCAAATTATATAGTCTAACTTGGGCACTAGTGCACTGTCTGACACAACCTCAGCCAGAACCCCCTGACCAACACCCAGGCAGCTGACCGCACACTGAGCATATCAGACGCACCATCGCTTTAGGTCGTCATCTCTTCCCAACTGCGATTTTTCAGGCTTCAGAACTTATACCTTATGTCCAATCACTGCTCACGATTGAAAAGGGTGCAGAAATCAGAACACCTTCCCCATGGCAAGAGACCTTGTGATTGGCATGTTGTCCAAGGTCCAGTGTAGTTGAAACCAGTTTGGCCCATGAGGCCCCACCCATGCTCGCGGGCCACTATTGTCACAAACACACATTTGACCCTCAGCCTGAGCCCAGTCTCAAGTAAGGCCGCTCAGTGACTGGATGAAGAGACAGCTTATTGGGCCTGCCAAGCCCCTAGGTCCCAATTTTTAACAATAGTTTGGGTTGTCCCTTCACTCTTCCCCAGGGCTCTGCTTTGGAATTCCTCTTTTGTTCGGACACCTGAGGTAATAAACCTGAAAGGAGACCTCCCATCCCACAGATTGACGAAAAAAATTGGGACCGCCCCAATGCACAGAAAGGAAGATTCGTCCTTGGCCCATGATGCCTCCCCACATTCCACGGCCATCGTTGATATAAAATCCAGAGACAAAAGCCTGAGCAAGTGCCTCAGACTCGCTCTTTCTTCATATCCTGAAGAGTTCTGCTCATGGTTTGTAGATTGGGCCTGCCATACCTACGTCCCCAAACATAAGGTGAGTTTGTGTTTTCAGACTTCTGTCCTCAAAGTCCTGGGCCACACAGCCTCCAGGCTGGGGCCCCTGGAGCCACACATTCGGACTGTGCCTACCCAATCAATAGGAATTCTGACCATATCATTTTCCAAAATCTTACAAATTTGGAGAACTCTCCAAAGTCCCCGAGGCAAAACCAATAGTTTAGGTCTCCTGGGACAAACAAGGTGGTCTGACACCAGGTGAGCATCTACCTCCACTCATTCCATAGACGGATATCCCCAGAGAATAAGATTGAACCAGACAGGATCCTAGGCAATAGTCGGATCCATTGCTTTGGTTTACAGGCATGTCTCCTCAAGAGCCTGGATTCCAAGACCAGCATAAGGGTTTTCCTGAGGCACCCATCAGAACAAATCTCCTCTCCACAAGGGAACTTGTGCATGGGAGCCTTGTCAAAAGCTTAGGAGAATACTTCAGGGTCCCGGTGCCACCGCACCATTCCAAGGCCCTCATGGACACAAACACACATTAGGCCCCATCCTCAGGAAAGTCCATTTCAACTCAGCCACCCCGTTAGCTCTTGCAGAGCCATCCGATATCAACTGTATTGTTGCTAGGAGACAATTGGAATGCGAGGCGGGCTTCCCAGGCATCCATCCTCAAATGGTGCTCTGGAGGCATTCCATATGGGATGTCCTGGGGCTGCCTAACAGGTCTTGATTTTACTGCAGAAGGAATCCTTGAAGGGGGCATCACACAACTCCCAACGTGGGAAAAGCTCCATGGCCTTGAGATTCCGCTCCTTTCATGAAGGGGCAGTTATGCACAGAAACTACAACCTGAGCCAACGTCTGATCCTCGCCGTGACTTCAGATGCTTGAGATATTTTTTCCGATCTGCAGGGGGTAACTACCGTGCCCTAGGCCTGAAGCCCAAGTCTAGCTTGTTTTCTCAGACTTCTGTCCTCAAACTCTTGGCCCAGAAGTCCTCCATTTTGGCAATTCCGGACCCACAACGCAGCACTCTGCCTGCCCTCTAGAAAAAATATCTTGCCTAATGAGGTGCCCAGGCACCTCAAATGAGGATAAACCTATACGGCACTCGACTGTACCCAAATTATATAGTCTAACTTGGGCACTAGTGCACTGTCTGACACAACCTGAGCCAGAACCTCCTGACCAACACCCAGGCACTGACCGCACACTGAGCATATCAGATGTGCCATCGCATTAGATCGTCATCTCTTCCCAAATGCGATTTTTCAGGCTTCAGAACCTAGACCTTATCTCCAAACACTGCTCAAGATTGAAAATGATGCAGAAATCAGAACACTTTCGCATGGCAAGAGACCTTGTGATTGGCATGTTGTCCAAGGTCCAGTGTAGTTGTAACCAGGGTGGCCCATGAGGCCCCGCCCATGCTCGAGGGCCACAATTGTCACAAACACACATTTGACCCTCAGCCTGAGCCCAATCCTCAAGTAAGGCCTCTCAGTGGCTGGATGAAGAGACAGCTTATTGGGCCTGCCATGCCGCTAGGCCCCAATTTTTAACCATAGTTTGAGTTGTCCCTTCACTCTTCCCCAGGGCTCTGCTTTGGAATTCCACTTTTGTTCGGACACCTGAGGTAATAAACCTGAACGGAGACCTCCCAACCCACAGATAGACGAAAAATAATTTGGACCGGGCCAAATCCACAGAGAGGAAGATTTGTGCATGGCCCATGAAACCTCCCCACATTCCACGGCCATCGTTGATATAGGCCCAAAAGTTTGGCAATTCCGGACCCACAATGCAGCACTCTGCCTGCCCTCTAGAAAAAAATGATTGCCTCAAGAGCTGGCCAGGCACCTTCAATGAGGATATACCTCCACAGCACTTGACTTTACCCAAATTATATAGTCTAACCTGGGCAATAACGCACTGTCGGACACAACCTGAGCCCGGACCTCCTGACCAGACCGCACACTGAGCACATAAGACCCGCCATGGCCTTAGGTCATCATCTCTTCCTTACCTCAGTTTTCAGGCCTCAGAACCGAGACATTATTTTCAATCACTGCCCAGAGGTGAGTGTGATGCAGAAATCAGAACACCTCCTTACCCATTGTAAGAAACCTTGTGGTTGGCATGTTGTCCAACGTTCAGTGTAGGAGAAACCAGCATTCACCCTGAGGCCCCGCCCATTCTTGAGTGCGACAAGGGCATAAACACGCATTGTGACCCTCAGCATGAGTCCTGTCCTCTAGTAAGTCCTCTCAGTGACTGGACCATCAGATGTCATAATGGGCTTGATATGTCCATAAGCCCCAATTTTTAACCAGATTTCTGATTGTCCAGTCACCCCCCCCCCAGGGCTCTACTCTGGAATCCCTCATTTGGTGGGACACCTGAGGTTAAAAAGAAAACAACATAAAAAAAAAAAACGGACTTCATCCATCCCATCCCACAGAGTGACCCCATATGCTTTGGACTGGTCCAAACCACCAGGGAGTAAGACTCGTCCATTTCCAATGAAGTCACCCAGAAATTTCACGACCATGAGTGACACGATATCCAGAGACAAAAACTTGAGCAAGAGCCTCACACTCGCCCTTTTCTCAAATCCCGAAAAGTTCTCCTCATGGTCTGTAGATAAGTCCTGCCATACCTATGACCTGAAACATAAGCCAAGTTTGTGCTTTTAGACAACTGTCCAAACAGCCCTGGCCTACACAACCTACAGGCTCAGGCCCCTGGAGCCAAACCTGAGGACTGTACTTGCCCTCTCCAAGGGAACTGTGTGTGCCCATTCCAATGGCCACATCCCTTCTAATAGGATAAACCTCCAAAGTCCTTGATTCATCTCATTAGTGGTGGCTTCCCAGGTCAAACAGGGGCAATGTGAGCCCATCTGAGCACCTACCTGTACTCAGACCCATAGACAGATGTCCCCAGAGGTAAAAAGGAAAGAACAGGCCCCTAGGCACTAATCATATCCATTGCTTTGGTTTCCAGGCATCTCTCCTCAGAGGCCTGGATTTCAATACCAGCATATGGCTGTTTCTTGACTAACCCCTCAGAAAACATCTCATTTACACATGGGAAACTTGCACGTTGGAGCTGTGTCAAAGCATCTGTTTAGGAGAACCCTTCAGGGCCACAGTGCCACCAGTTCATTCCAAGGTCTCCATAGACACAAAAGCACATTAGAACACATCCATAGGAGAGTCCATTTCAACTCAGCCTCCTCGGTTGCTCCCCCAGACCCAGCAGATCTAACCTTTTTGTGTCTAGGAGACAATTGGAATGCGAGGTGGGCTACCCAGCCATGCATCCTTAAAACCCCGCTCAGAATCATTGGCCTGGAGCCAAACAACAGGTCTCAATTGTCCTGCAGAAGACACTTTGCAGTTTGGAGCTTCTCACAAATCCCATAGTGGGAAAACCCCAATGGCCTCGTGATGCCCCCCCTTCGTGAAGGGGCCATCAGGGACAGAAACACCAACTTGAGCGATCCACTGATCCTCGCCCTAATCAGATGCACGAGATCTCGATTCAGGACTGTAGATTGTGCCATCGCTGATACAAAATCCAGAGACAAAAACCTGAGCAAGCGCCGCAGACACGCACTTTCTTCATATCCTGAAGAGTTCTTCTCATGGTTTGTAGATTGGGCCTGCCATACCTACGTCCCCAAACCTAAGCTGAGTTTCTGTTTTCAGACTTCTGTCCTCAAAGTCCTGGGCCACACACCCTCCAGGCTGGGGCCCCTGGAGCCACACATTAGGACTGTGCCTACCAATCCATGGGAATCTGCCCATTCCATTGTCCAAAATCGTACAAATTATGAGAAAACTCCAAAGTCCCTGAGACCATCCAAATAGTGTAGGTCGCTCGGAACAAACAAGGGCTGTCTGACACCAGCTGATAATCTACCTCCACTCATACCATAAATGGATGTCCCCAGAGGAGAAGATTGAACCAGACAGGACCCTAGGCCATAATAGGATCCATTGCCTTGGTTTACAGGCATGTATCCTCAAAAGCCTGATTCCAATACGAGCATAGGGGTTTTGCTGAGGCACCCATCAGAACTCATCTCGTCTCCACAAGGAAACCTGTGCATGGGAGCCATGTCCAAAGCATAGGAGAGTACTTCAGAGTCCCGGTGCCACCGCCCCATTCCAAGGCCCTCATGGACACAAAAATACATTAGGAACAATACTCAGGAAATTCCATTTCATCTCAGCCACCCCGGTTGCTCCCGCAGAGCCATCAGATCTAAACTGTCTTGTTGCTAGGAGACAATTGGAATGTGAGGCGGGCTTCCCATGCATCCATCCTTGAACGGTGCTCTGGAGTCATTCCATATGGGATGTCCTGGAGCTGTCCAACAGGTCTCAATTGTCCCGCAGAAGGAATCCTTGAAGGGGGCATCCCACAACTCCCAACGTGGGAAAACCTCAATGGCCTCGAGATTCCGCTCCTTTCATGAAGCGGCCGTCAATGCACGGAATGTCCAACCTGAGCCAACGTCTGATCCTCGCCCTGACTTCAGATGCATGAGTATTGGTTCAGATCTGCAGGGTGAACCTGCCGTGCCCTCGCCCTGAAACCCAAGTCTAGCTTGTCTTCTCAGAATTCCGTCCTCACACTCCTGGCCCCGAAGCCCTCAAGTTTGGCAATTCCGGACCCACAATGCAGCACTCTGCCTGCCACCTAGAAAAAAATTATTGCATCATGAGCTGCACAGGCACCTTCAATGATGATAAACCTCCACAGCACACGACTTCACACAAATTATATAGTCTAACCTGGGCACTAATGCACTGTCGGACACAACCTGAGCCCGGACCTCCTGACCAACACCCGGAAAGAACAGAGCACACTGAGTACATAAGCCCTGCCATGGCCTTAGGTCATCATCTCTTCCCTACCTCAGTTTTCAGGCCTCAGAACCGAGACATTATCTCCAATCACTGCCCAGGGGTGAGTGTGATGCAGAAATCAGAACTCCTCCTTACCCATGGTAAGAAACCTTGTGGTTGGCACGTCGTCCAACGTTCAGTGTAGGAGAAACCAGCATTCACCCTGAGGCCCCGCCCAATCTTGAGTGCGACAAGGGCATAAACACGCATTGTGACCCTCAGCATGAGTCCTGTCCTCTAGTAAGTCCTCTCAGTGACTGGACCATCAGATGTCATAATGGGCTTGATATGTCCCTAGGCCCCAATTTTTAACCAGATTTCTGAATGTCCAGTCACCCCCCCCAAGGGCTCTACTCAGGAATCCCTCATTAGGTGAGACACCTGAGGTTAAAAAGAAAACAACATCAAAAAAAAAAAAAAACGGACCTCTTCCATCCCACAGAGTGACCCAAACGCTTTGGACTGGTCCAAACCACCAGGGAGTAAGACTCGTCCATTTCCAATGAAGTCACCCAGAAATTTCACGACCATGAGTGACACGATATCCAGAGACAAAAACTTGAGCAAGAGCCTCACACTCGTCCTTTTCTCAAATCCCGAAAAGTTCTCCTCATGGTCTGTAGATAAGTCCTGCCATAGCTATGACCTGAAACATAAGCCAAGTTTGTGTTTTCAGACAACTGTCCAAACAGCCCTGGCCTACACAACCTATAGGCTCAGGCCCCTGGAGCCAAACCTGAGGACTGTACTTGCCCTCTCCAAGGGAATTGTGTGTGCCCATTCCAATGGCCACATCCCTTCTAATACGATAAACCTCCAAAGTCCCTGATCCATCTCATTAGTGGTGGCTTCCCAGGTAAAACAGGGGCAATCTGAGCCCATCTGAGCACCTACCTGTACTCAGACCCATAGACAGATGTCCCCAGAGGTAAAAAGGAAAGAACAGGCCCCTAGGCACTAATCATATCCATTGCTTTGGTTTCCAGGCATCTCTCCTCAGAGGCCTGGATTTCAAAACCAGCATATGGCTGTTTCTTGAGTCACCCATCAGAAAACATCTCATCTACACATGGGAAACTTGCACGTTGGAGCTGTGTCAAAGCATCTGTTTAGGAGAACATTTCAGGGCCCCAGTGCCACCGCTTCATTCCAAGGTCTCCATCGACACAAAAGCACATTAGGACCCATCCATAGAAGAGTCCATTTCAACTCAGCCTCCTCGGTTGCTCCCCCAGATCCAGCAGATCTAACCTGTCTTGTGTCTAGGAGACAATTGGAATGCGAGGTGGGCTACCCAGCCATGCATCCTTAGAACCCTGCTCAGAATCATTGGCCTGGAGCCAAACAGCAGGTATCAATTGTCCTGCAGAAGACACTTTGCAGTTTGGAGCTTCTCACAAATCCCATCGTGGGAAAACCCCCATGGCCTCGTGATGCCCCCCCTTTGTGAAGGGGCCATCAGGGACAGAAACACCAACTTGAGCGATCGTCTGATCCTCGCCCTGACTTCAGATGCACGAGATCTCGATTCAGGTCTGTAGATTGTGCCATCGCTGATACAAAATCCAGAGACAAAAACCTGAGCCAGCGCCTCAGACTCACACTTTCTTCATATCCTGAAGATTTCTTCTCATGGTTTGTAGATCGGTCCTGCCATACCTACGTCCCTATACCTAAGCTGAGTTTGTGTTTTCAGAATTCTGTCCTCAAAGTCCAGGGCCGCACACCCTCCAGGCTGCGGCCCCTGGAGCCACACATTAGGACTGTGCCTACCAATCCATGAGAATTCTGCCCATTCCATTGTCCAAAATCGTACAAATTAGGAGAAACCTCCAAAGTCCCTGAGGCCATCCCAATAGTGTAGGTCGCCCGGAACAAACAAGGGCTGTCTGACACCAGCTGATAATCTACCTCCACTCATACCATAAATGGATGTCCCCAGAGGAGAAGATTGAACCAGACAGGACCCTAGGCCATAATAGGATCCATTGCCTTGGTTTACAGGCATGTCTCCTCAAAAGCCTGATTCCAATACGAGCATAGGGGTTTTGCTGAGGCACTCAGCAGAACTCATCTCGTCTCCACATGGAATCCTGTGCATGGGAGCCATGTCCAAAGCATAGAAGAGTACTTCAGGGTCCCGGTGCCACCGCCCCATTCCAAGGCCCTTATGGACACAAAAACACATTAGGACCTATCCTCAAGAAAGTCCATTTCAACTCAAACACCCCGGTTGCTCCCGCAGAGCCATCAGATCTAAACTGTCTTGTTGCTAGCAGACAATTGGAATGCGAAGCTGGCTTCCAGGCATCCATCCTCGAACGGTGCTCTGGAGTCATTCCATATGGGATGTCCTGGAGCTGTCCAACAGGTCTCAATTGTCTCGCAGAAGGAATCCTTGAAGGGGGCATCCCACAACTCCCAACGTGGGAAAACCTCAATGGCCTCGAGATTCCACTCCTTTCATGAAACGGCCATCATGCACAGAAACTCCAACCTGAGCCAACGTCTGATCCTCCCCCTGATTCAGATGCATGAGTATTGGTTCAGATCTGCAGGGGTACATGCCGTGCCCTCGCCCTGAATCCCAAGTCTAGCTTGTCTTTTCAGACTTCCGTCCTCACACTCCTGGCCCCGAAGCCCTCATGTTTGGCAATTCCGGACCCACAATGCAGCACTCTGCCTGCCCTCTAGAAAAAAATTATTGCCTCATGAGCTGCCCAGGCACCTTCAATGAGGATAAACCTCCACAGCACTGGACTTTACCCTAAGTATATATTCTAACCTGGGCCTTAATGCACTGTCGGACACAACCTAAGCCCGGACCTCCCGACCAACACCCGGAAAGCAGACCGCACACTGAGCACATAAGACCCGCCATGGCCTTAGGTCATCATCTCTTCCCTACCTCAGTTTTCAGGCCTCAGAACCGAGACATTATCTCCAATAACTGTCCAGGGGTGAGTGTGATGCAGAAATCAGAACACCTCCTTACACACGGTAAGAAACCTTGTGGTTGGCACGTCGTCCAACGTTCAGTGTAGGAGAAACCAGCATTCACCCTGAGGCCCCGCCCATTCTTGAGTGGGACAAGGGCTTAAACACGCATTGTAAGCCTCAGCATGAGTCCTGTCCTCTAGTAAGTCCTCTCAGTGACTGGACCATTAGATGTCATAATGGGCTTGATATGTCCCTAGGCGCCAATTTTTAACCAGATTTCTGAATGTCCAGTCACCACTCCCCCCAGGGCTCTACTCAGGAATCCGTCATTAGGTGAGACACCTGAGGTTAAAAAGAAAACAACATCAAAAAAAAAAAAAAACGGGCTTCTTCCATCCCACAGAGTGACCCCAAACGCTTTGGACTGGTCCAAACCACCAGGGAGTAAGACTCGTCCATTTCCCATGAAGTCACCCAGAAATTTCACGACCATGAGTGACACGATATCCAGAGACAAAAACTTGAGCAAGAGCCTCACACTCGCCCTTTTCTCAAATCCCGAAAAGTTCTCCTCATGGTCTGTAGTTTAAGTCCTGCCATACCTATGACCTGAAACATAAGCCAAGTTTGTTGTTTCAGACAACTGTCCAAACAGCCCTGGCCTACACAACCTACAGGCTCAGGCCACTGGAGCCAAACCTGAGGACTGTACTTGCCCTCTCCAAGGGAATTGGGTGTGCCCATTCCAATGGCCACATCCCTTCTAATAGGATAAATCTCCAAAGTCCCTGATCCATCTCAATAGTGGTGGCTTCCCAAGTAAAACAGGGGCAATCTGAGCCCATCTGAGCACCTACCTGTACTCACACCAATAGACAGATGTCCCCAGAGGTAAAAAGGAAAGACCAGGCCCCTAGGCACTAATCATATCCATTGCTTTGGTTTCCAGGCATCTCTCCTCAGAGGCCTGGATTTCAAAACCAGCATATAGCTCTTTCTTGAGTCACCCATCAGAAAACATCTCATCTACCCTTGGGAAACTTGCACGTTGGAGCTGTGTCAAAGCCTCTGTTTAGAAGAACCCTTCAGGGCCCCAGTGCCCCCGCTTCATTCCAAGGTCTCCATAGACACAAAACACATTAGGACCCATCCAAAGGAGAGTCCATTTCAACTCAGCCTCCTCGGTTGCTCCCCCGATCCAGCAGATAACCTGTCTTGTTCCTAGGAGACAATAGGAATGCGAGGTGGGCTACCCAGCCATGCATCCTTAGAACCCTGCTCAGAATCATTGGCCTGGAGGGAAAAAAAAGGACTCAAATGTCCTCAGAAGACACTTTGCAGTTTGGAGCTTCTCACAACTCCCATCGTGGGAAAACCCCCATGGCCTCGTGATGCCGCCCCTTCGTGAAGGGGCCATCAGGGACAGAAACACAAACTTCAGCGATCGTCTGATCCTCGCCCTGACTTCAGATGCACGAGATCTCGATTCACGTCTGTAGATTGTGCCGTCGCTGATACAAAATCCAGAGACAAAAACCTGAGCAAGCGCCTCAGACTCGCACTTTCTTCATATCCTGAAGAGTTCTTCTCAAGGTTTGTAGCTCAGGCCTGCCATACCTACGTCCCCAAACCTAAGCTGAGTTTGTGTTTTCAGACTTCTGTCCTCAAAGTCCTGGGCCACACACCCTCCAGGCTGGGGCCCCTGGAGCCACACATTAGGACTGTACCTAACAATCCATGGGAATTCTGCCCATTCCATTGTCCAAAATCGTACAAATTAGGAGAAACCTCCAAAGTCCCTGAGGCCATCCCAATAGTGTAGGTCGCCCGGAACAAACAAGGGCTGTCTGACACCAGCTGATAATCTACCTCCACTCATACCATAAATGGATGTCCCCAGAGGAGAAGATTGAACCAGACAGGAACCTAGGCCATAATAGGATCCATTGCCTTGGTTTACAGGCATGTCTCCTCAAAAGCCTGATTCCAATACGAGCATAGGGGTTTTGCTGAGGCACCCAGCAGAACTCATCTCGTCTCCACAAGGAAACCTGTGCATGGGAGTCATGTCCAAAGCATAGGAGAGTACTTCAGAGTCCCGGTGCCACCGCCCCATTCCAAGGCCCTCATGGACACAAAAATACATTAGGAACAATACTCAGGAAATTCCATTTCATCTCAGCCACCCCGGTTGCTCCCGCAGAGCCATCAGATCTAAACTGTCTTGTTGCTAGGAGACAATTGGAATGTGAGGCGGGCTTCCCATGCATCCATCCTTGAACGGTGCTCTGGAGTCATTCCATATGGGATGTCCTGGAGCTGTCCAACAGGTCTCAATTGTCCCGCAGAAGGAATCCTTGAAGGGGGCATCCCAAAACTCCCAACGTGGGAAAACCTCAATGGCCTCGAGATTCCGCTCCTTTCATGAAGCGGCCGTCAATGCACGGAATGTCCAACCTGAGCCAACGTCTGATCCTCGCCCTGACTTCAGATGCATGAGTATTGGTTCAGATCTGCAGGGTGAACCTGCCGTGCCCTCGCCCTAAAACCCAAGTCTAGCTTGTCTTCTCAGAATTCCGTCCTCACACTCCTGGCCCCGAAGCCCTCAAGTTTGACAATTCCGGACCCACAATGCAGCACTCCGCCTGCCCCCTAGAAAAAAATTATTGCATCATGAGCTGCACAGGCACCTTCAATGATGATAAACCTCCACAGCACACGACTTCACACAAATTATATAGTCTAACCTGGGCACTAATGCACTGTCGGACACAACCTGAGCCCGGACCTCCTGACCAACACCCGGAAAGAACAGAGCACACTGAGTACATAAGCCCTGCCATGGCCTTAGGTCATCATCTCTTCCCTACCTCAGTTTTCAGGCCTCAGAACCGAGACATTATCTCCAATCACTGCCCAGGGGTGAGTGTGATGCAGAAATCAGAACACCTCCTTACCCATGGTAAGAAACCTTGTGGTTGGCACGTCGTCCAACGTTCAGTGTAGGAGAAACCAGCATTCACCCTGAGGCCCCGCCCAATCTTGAGTGCGACAAGGGCATAAACACGCATTGTGACCCTCAGCATGAGTCCTGTCCTCTAGTAAGTCCTCTCAGTGACTGGACCATCAGATGTCATAATGGGCTTGATATGTCCCTAGGCCCCAATTTTTAACCAGATTTCTGAATGTCCAGTCACCCCCCCCCCCAAGCGCTCTACTCAGGAATCCCTCATTAGGTGAGACACCTGAGGTTAAAAAGAAAACAACATCAATAAAAAAAAAAAAACGGACCTCTTCCATCCCACAGAGTGACCCCAAACGCTTTGGACTGGTCCAAACCACCAGGGAGTAAGACTCGTCCATTTCCAATGAAGTCACCCAGAAATTTCAGGACCATGAGTGACACGATATCCAGAGACAAAAACTTGAGCAAGAGCCTCACACTCGTCCTTTTCTCAAATCCCGAAAAGTTCTCCTCATGGTCTGTAGATAAGTCCTGCCATAGCTATGACCTGAAACATAAGCCAAGTTTGTGTTTTCAGACAACTGTCCAAACAGCCCTGGCCTACACAACCTATAGGCTCAGGCCCCTGGAGCCAAACCTGAGGACTGTACTTGCCCTCTCCAAGGGAATTGTGTGTGCCCATTCCAATGGCCACATCCCTTCTAATACGATAAACCTCCAAAGTCCCTGATCCATCTCATTAGTGGTGGCTTCCCAGGTAAAACAGGGGCAATCTGAGCCCATCTGAGCACCTACCTGTACTCAGACCCATAGACAGATGTCCCCAGAGGTAAAAAGGAAAGAACAGGCCCCTAGGCACTAATGATATCCATTGCTTTGGTTTCCAGGCATCTCTCCTCAGAGGCCTGGATTTCAAAACCAGTATATGGCTGTTTCTTGACTCACCCATCAGAAAACATCTCATCTACACATGGGAAACTTGCACGTTGGAGCTGTGTCAAAGCATCTGTTTAGGAGAACATTTCAGGGCCCCAGTGCCACCGCTTCATTCCAAGGTCTCCATCGACACAAAAGCACATTAGGACCCATCCATAGGAGAGTCCATTTCAACTCAGCCTCCTCGGTTGCTCCCCCAGATCCATCAGATCTAACCTGTCTTGTGTCTAGGAGACAATTGGAATGCGAGGTGGGCTACCCAGCCATGCATCCTTAGAACCCTGCTCAGAATCATTGGCCTGGAGCCAAACAGCAGGTATCAATTGTCCTGCAGAAGACACTTTGCAGTTTGGAGCTTCTCACAAATCCCATCGTGGGAAAACCCCCATGGCCTCGTGATGCCCCCCCTTTGTGAAGGGGCCATCAGGGACAGAAACACCAACTTGAGCGATCGTCTGATCCTCGCCCTGACTTCAGATGCACGAGATCTCGATTCAGGTCTGTAGATTGTGCCATCGCTGAAACAAAATCCAGAGACAAAAACCTGAGCCAGCGCCTCAGACTCGCACTTTCTTCATATCCTGAAGATTTCTTCTCATGGTTTGTAGATCGGTCCTGACATACCTACGTCCCCATCCTAAGCTGAGTTTTTGTTTTCAGACTTCTGTCCTCAAAGTCCTGGGCCACACACCCTACAGGCTGCGGCCCCTGGAGCCACACATTAGGACTGTGCCTACCAATCCATGAGAATTCTGCCCATTCCATTGTCCAAAATCGTACAAATTAGGAGAAACCTCCAAAGTCCCTGAGGCCATCCCAATAGTGTAGGTCGCCCGGAACAAACAAGGGCTGTCTGACACCAGCTGATAATCTACCTCCACTCATACCATAAATGGATGTCCCCAGAGGAGAAGAATGAACCAGACAGGACCCTAGGCCATAATAGGATCCATTGCCTTGGTTTACAGGCATGTCTCCTCAAAAGCCTGATTCCAATACGAGCATAGGGGTTTTGCTGAGGCACTCAGCAGAACTCATCTCGTCTCCACATGGAATCCTGTGCATGGGAGCCATGTCCAAAGCATAGAAGAGTACTTCAGGGTCCCGGTGCCACCGCCCCATTCCAAGGCCCTCATGGACACAAAAACACATTAGGACCCATCCTCAGGAAAGTCCATTTCAACTCAGCCACCCCGGTTGCTCCCGCAGAGCCATCAGATCTAAACTGTCTTGTTGCTAGGAGACAATTGGAATGCGAAGCTGGCTTCCAGGCATCCATCCTCGAACGGTGCTCTGGAGTCATTCCATATGGGATGTCCTGGAGCTGTCCAACAGGTCTCAATTGTCTCGCAGAAGGAATCCTTGAAGGGGGCATCCCAAAACTCCCAACGTGGGAAAACCTCAATGGCCTCGAAATTCCACTCCTTTCATGAAACGGCCATCATGCACAGAAACTCCAACCTGAGCCAACGTCTGATCCTCCCCCTGATTCAGATGCATGAGTATTGGTTCAGATCTGCAGGGGTACCTGCCGTGCCCTCGCCCTGAATCCCAAGTCTAGCTTGTCTTTTCAGACTTCCGTCCTCACACTCCTGGCCCCGAAGCCCTCATGTTTGGCAATTCCGGACCCACAATGCAGCACTCTGCCTGCCCTCTAGAAAAAAATTATTGTCTCATGAGCTGCCCAGGCACCTTCAATGAGGATAAACCTCCACAGCACTGGACTTACCCTAAGTATATATTCTAACCTGGGCCTTAATGCACTGTCGGACACAACCTAAGCCCGGACCTCCCGACCAACACCCGGAAAGCAGACCGCACACTGAGCACATAAGACCCGCCATGGCCTTAGGTCATCATCTCTTCCCTACCTCAGTTTTCAGGCCTCAGAACCGAGACATTATCTCCAATAACTGTCCAGGGGTGAGTGTGATGCAGAAATCAGAACACCTCCTTACACACGGTAAGAAACCTTGTGGTTGGCACGTCGTCCAACGTTCAGTGTAGGAGAAACCAGCATTCACCCTGAGGCCCCGCCCATTCTTGAGTGGGACAAGGGCTTAAACACGCATTGTAAGCCTCAGCATGAGTCCTGTCCTCTAGTAAGTCCTCTCAGTGACTGGACCATCAGATGTCATAATGGGCTTGATATGTCCCTAGGCCCCAATTTTTAACCAGATTTCTGAATGTCCGGCCCCCCACCCAAGGGCTCTACTCAGGAATCCCTCATTAGGTGAGACACATGAGGTTAAAAAGAAAACAACATCAATAAAAAAAAAAAACGGACCTCTTCCATCCCACAGAGTGACCCCAAACGCTTTGGACTGGTCCAAACCACCAGGGAGTAAGACTCGTCCATTTCCCATGAAGTCACCCAGAAATTTCACGACCAATACTCAGGAAATTCCATTTCATCTCAGCCACCCCGGTTGCTCCCGCAGAGCCATCAGATCTAAACTGTCTTGTTGCTAGGAGACAATTGGAATGCGAAGCTGGCTTCCAGGCATCCATCCTCAAACGGTGCTCTGGAGTCATTCCATATGGGATGTCCTGGAGCTGTCCAACAGGTCTCAATTGTCTCGCAGAAGGAATCCTTGAAGGGGGCATCCCACAACTCCCAACGTGGGACAACCTCAATGGCCTCGAGATTCCACTCCTTTCATGAAACGGCCATCATGCACAGAAACTCCAACCTGAGCCAACGTCTGATCCTCCCCCTGATTCAGATGCATGAGTATTGGTTCAGATCTGCAGGGGTACCTGCCGTGCCCTCGCCCTGAATCCCAAGTCTAGCTTGTCTTTTCAGACTTCCGTCCTCACACTCCTGGCCCCGAAGCCCTCATGTTTGGCAATTCCGGACCCACAATGCAGCACTCTGCCTGCCCTCTAGAAAAAAATTATTGCCTCATGAGCTGCCCAGGCACCTTCAATGAGGATAAACCTCCACAGCACTGGACTTTACCCTAAGTATATATTCTAACCTGGGCCTTAATGCACTGTCGGACACAACCTAAGCCCGGACCTCCCGACCAACACCCGGAAAGCAGACCGCACACTGAGCACATAAGACCCGCCATGGCCTTAGGTCATCATCTCTTCCCTACCTCAGTTTTCAGGCCTCAGAACCGAGACATTATCTCCAATAACTGTCCAGGGGTGAGTGTGATGCAGAAATCAGAACACCTCCTTACACACGGTAAGAAACCTTGTGGTTGGCACGTCGTCCAACGTTCAGTGTAGGAGAAACCAGCATTCACCCTGAGGCCCCGCCCATTCTTGAGTGGGACAAGGGCTTAAACACGCATTGTAAGCCTCAGCATGAGTCCTGTCCTCTAGTAAGTCCTCTCAGTGACTGGACCATTAGATGTCATAATGGGCTTGATATGTCCCTAGGCGCCAATTTTTAACCAGATTTCTGAATGTCCAGTCACCCCCCCCCAGGGCTCTACTCAGGAATCCGTCATTAGGTGAGACACCTGAGGTTAAAAAGAAAACAACATCAAAAAAAAAAAAAAACGGGCTTCTTCCATCCCACAGAGTGACCCCAAACGCTTTGGACTGGTCCAAACCACCAGGGAGTAAGACTCGTCCATTTCCCATGAAGTCACCCAGAAATTTCACGACCATGAGTGACACGATATCCAGAGACAAAAACTTGAGCAAGAGCCTCACACTCGCCCTTTTCTCAAATCCCGAAAAGTTCTCCTCATGGTCTGTAGTTTAAGTCCTGCCATACCTATGACCTGAAACATAAGCCAAGTTTGTTGTTTCAGACAACTGTCCAAACAGCCCTGGCCTACACAACCTACAGGCTCAGGCCACTGGAGCCAAACCTGAGGACTGTACTTGCCCTCTCCAAGGGAATTGTGTGTGCCCATTCCAATGGCCACATCCCTTCTAATAGGATAAATCTCCAAAGTCCCTGATCCATCTCAATAGTGGTGGCTTCCCAAGTAAAACAGGGGCAATCTGAGCCCATCTGAGCACCTACCTGTACTCAGACCAATAGACAGATGTCCCCAGAGGTAAAAAGGAAAGAACAGGCCCCTAGGCACTAATCATATCCATTGCTTTGGTTTCCAGGCATCTCTCCTCAGAGGCCTGGATTTCAAAACCAACATATAGCTCTTTCTTGAGTCACCCATCAGAAAACATCTCATCTACCCTTGGGAAACTTGCACGTTGGAGCTGTGTCAAAGCCTCTGTTTAGAAGAACCCTTCAGGGCCCCAGTGCCCCCGCTTCATTCCAAGGTCTCCATAGACACAAAAGCACATTAGACCCATCCAAAGGAGAGTCCATTTCAACTCAGCCTCCTCGGATGCTCCCCCGATCCAGCAGATAACCTGTCTTGTTCCTAGGAGACAATAGGAATGCGAGGTGGGCTACCCAGCCATGCATCCTTAGAACCCTGCTCAGAATCATTGGCCTGGAGGGAAAAAAAAGGACTCAAATGTCCTCAGAAGACACTTTTCAGTTTGAGGCTTCTCACAACTCCCATCGTGGGAAAACCCCCATGGCCTCGTGATGCCGCCCCTTCGTGAAGGGGCCATCAGGGACAGAAACACAAACTTCAGCGATCGTCTGATCCTCGCCCTGACTTCAGATGCACGAGATCTCGATTCACGTCTGTAGATTGTGCCGTCGCTGATACAAAATCCAGAGACAAAAACCTGAGCAAGCGCCTCAGACTCGCACTTTCTTCATATCCTGAAGAGTTCTTCTCAAGGTTTGTAGCTCAGGCCTGCCATACCTACGTCCCCAAACCTAAGCTGAGTTTGTGTTTTCAGACTTCTGTCCTCAAAGTCCTGGGCCACACACCCTCCAGGCTGGGGCCCCTGGAGCCACACATTAGGACTGTACCTAACAATCCATGGGAATTCTGCCCATTCCATTGTCCAAAATCGTACAAATTAGGAGAAACCTCCAAAGTCCCTGAGGCCATCCCAATAGTGTAGGTCGCCCGGAACAAACAAGGGCTGTCTGACACCAGCTGATAATCGACCTCCACTCATACCATAAATGGATGTCCCCAAGGAAATGATTGAACCAGACAGGACCCTAGGCCAAAATAGGATCCATTGCCTTGGTTTACAGGCATGTATCCTCAAAAGCCTGATTCCAATACGAGCATAGGGGTTTTGCTGAGGCACCCAGCAGAACTCATCTCGTCTCCACAAGGAAACCTATGCATGGGAGCCATGTCCAAAGCAAAGGAGAGTACTCAAGGTCCCGGTGCCACCGCCCATTCCAAGGCCCTCATGGACACAAAAACACATTACGACCGATCCTCAGGAAAGTCCATTTCAACTCAGCCACCCCCGATGCTCCCGCAGAGCCGTCAGATCTAAACTGTCTTGTTACTAGGAGACAATTGGAATGCGAGGCGGGCTTCCCAGGCATCCATCCTCGAACGGTGCTCTGGAGTTATTCCATATGGGATGTCCTGGAGCTGTCCAAAAGTTCTCAGTTGTCCCGCAGAAGGAATCCTTGAAGGGGGCATCCCACAACTCCCAACGTGGGAAAACTTCAGTGGCCTCGAGATTCCGCTCGCCTTCATGAAGCGGCCGTCATGCACGGAAACTCCAACCTGAGCCAACGTCTGATCCTCGCCCTGACTTCAGACGCATGTGTATTGGTTCAGTTCTGCAGGGGGTACCTGCTGTGCCCTCACCCTGAAACCCAAGTCTAGCTTGTCTTCTCAGACTTCCGTCCTCACACTCCTGGCCCCGAAGCCCTCATGTTTGGCAATTCCGGACCCACAATGCAGCACTCTGCCTGCCCTCTAGAAAAAAATTATTGCCTAAAGAGCTACCCAGGCACCTTCAATGAGGATAAACCTCCACAGCACTGGACTTTACCCTAAGTATATATTCTAACCTGGGCCTTAATGCACTGTCGGACACAACCTAAGCCCGGACCTCCCGACCAACACCCGGAAAGCAGACCGCACACTGAGCACATAAGACCCGCCATGGCCTTAGGTCATCATCTATTCCCTACCTCAGTTTTCAGGCCTCAGAACCGAGACATTATCTCCAATAACTGTCCAGGGGTGAGTGTGATGCAGAAATCAGAACACCTCCTTACACACGGTAAGAAACCTTGTGGTTGGCACGTCGTCCAACGTTCAGTGTAGGAGAAACCAGCATTCACCCTGAGGCCCCGCCCATTCTTGAGTGGGACAAGGGCTTAAACACGCATTGTAACCCTCAGCATGAGTCCTGTCCTCTAGTAAGTCCTCTCAGTGACTGGACCATTAGATGTCATAATGGGCTTGATATGTCCCTAGGCGCCAATTTTTAACCAGATTTCTGAATGTCCAGTCACCCCCCCCCCAGGGCTCTACTCAGGAATCCGTCATTAGGTGAGACACCTGAGGTTAAAAAGAAAACAACATCAAAAAAAAAAAAAAACGGGCTTCTTCCATCCCACAGAGTGACCCCAAACGCTTTGGACTGGTCCAAACCACCAGGGAGTAAGACTCGTCCATTTCCCATGAAGTCACCCAGAAATTTCACGACCATGGTTGACACGATATCCAGAGACAAAAACTTGAGCAAGAGCCTCACACTCGCCCTTTTCTCAAATCCCGAAAAGTTCTCCTCATGGTCTGTAGTTTAAGTCCTGCCATACCTATGACCTGAAACATAAGCCAAGTTTGTTGTTTCAGACAACTGTCCAAACAGCCCTGGCCTACACAACCTACAGGCTCAGGCCCCTGGAGCCAAACCTGAGGACTGTACTTGCCCTCTCCAAGGGAATTCTGTGTGCCCATTCCAATGGCCACATCCCTTCTAATAGGATAAATCTCCAAAGTCCCTGATCCATCTCAATAGTGGTGGCTTCCCAAGTAAAACAGGGGCAATCTGAGCCCATCTGAGCACCTACCTGTACTCACACCAATAGACAGATGTCCCCAGAGGTAAAAAGGAAAGAACAGGCCCCTAGGCACTAATCATATCCATTACTTTGGTTTCCAGGCATCTCTCCTCAGAGGCCTGGATTTCAAAACCAGCATATAGCTCTTTCTTGAGTCACCCATCAGAAAACATCTCATCTACCCTTGGGAAACTTGCACGTTGGAGCTGTGTCAAAGCCTCTGTTTAGAAGAACCCTTCAGGACCCCAGTGCCCCCGCTTCATTCCAAGGTCTCCATAGACACAAAAGCACATTCGGACCCATCCAAAGGAGAGTCCATTTCAACTCAGCCTCCTCGGTTGCTCCCCCGATCCAGCAGATAACCTGTCTTGTTCCTAGGAGACAATAGGAATGCGAGGTGGGCTACCCAGCCATGCATCCTTAGAACCCTGCTCAGAATCATTGGCCTGGAGGGAAAAAAAAGGACTCAAATGTCCTCAGAAGACACTTTTCAGTTTGAGGCTTCTCACAACTCCCATCGTGGGAAAACCCCCATGGCCTCGTGATGCCGCCCCTTCGTGAAGGGGCCATCAGGGACAGAAACACAAACTTCAGCGATCGTCTGATCCTCGCCCTGACTTCAGATGCACGAGATCTCGATTCACGTCTGTAGATTGTGCCGTCGCTGATACAAAATCCAGAGACAAAAACCTGAGCAAGCGCCTCAGACTCGCACTTTCTTCATATCCTGAAGAGTTCTTCTCAAGGTTTGTAGCTCAGGCCTGCCATACCTACGTCCCCAAACCTAAGCTGAGTTTGTGTTTTCAGACTTCTGTCCTCAAAGTCCTGGGCCACACACCCTCCAGGCTGGGGCCCCTGGAGCCACACATTAGGACTGTACCTAACAATCCATGGGAATTCTGCCCATTCCATTGTCCAAAATCGTACAAATTAGGAGAAACCTCCAAAGTCCCTGAGGCCATCCCAATAGTGTAGGTCGCCCGGAACAAACAAGGGCTGTCTGACACCAGCTGATAATCGACCTCCACTCATACCATAAATGGATGTCCCCAGAGTAGAAGATTGAACCAGACAGGACCCTAGGCCATAATAGGATCCATTGCCTTGGTTTACAGGCATGTCTCCTCAAAAGCCTGATTCCAATACGAGCATAGGGGTTTTGCTGAGGCACCCAGCAGAACTCATCTCGTCTCCACAAGGAAACCTGTGCATGGGAGCCATGTCCAAAGCATAGGAGAGTACTTCAGAGTCCCGGTGCCACCGCCCCATTCCAAGGCCCTCATGGACACAAAAATACATTAGGAACAATACTCAGGAAATTCCATTTCATCTCAGCCACCCCGGTTGCTCCCGCAGAGCCATCAGATCTAAACTGTCTTGTTGCTAGGAGACAATTGGAATGTGAGGCGGGCTTCCCATGCATCCATCCTTGAACGGTGCTCTGGAGTCATTCCATATGGGATGTCCTGGAGCTGTCCAACAGGTCTCAATTGTCCCGCAGAAGGAATCCTTGAAGGGGGCATCCCAAAACTCCCAACGTGGGAAAACCTCAATGGCCTCGAGATTCCGCTCCTTTCATGAAGCGGCCGTCAATGCACGGAATGTCCAACCTGAGCCAACGTCTGATCCTCGCCCTGACTTCAGATGCATGAGTATTGGTTCAGATCTGCAGGGTGAACCTGCCGTGCCCTCGCCCTGAAACCCAAGTCTAGCTTGTCTTCTCAGAATTCCGTCCTCACACTCCTGGCCCCGAAGCCCTCAAGTTTGGCAATTCCGGACCCACAATGCAGCACTCTGCCTGCCCCCTAGAAAAAAATTATTGCATCATGAGCTGCACAGGCACCTTCAATGATGATAAACCTCCACAGCACACGACTTCACACAAATTATATAGTCTAACCTGGGCACTAATGCACTGTCGGACACAACCTGAGCCCGGACCTCCTGACCAACACCCGGAAAGAACAGAGCACACTGAGTACATAAGCCCTGCCATGGCCTTAGGTCATCATCTCTTCCCTACCTCAGTTTTCAGGCCTCAGAACCGAGACATTATCTCCAATAACTGTCCAGGGGTGAGTGTGATGCAGAAATCAGAACACCTCCTTACCCATGGTAAGAAACCTTGTGGTTGGCACGTCGTCCAACGTTCAGTGTAGGAGAAACCAGCATTCACCCTGAGGCCCCGCCCAATCTTGAGTGCGACAAGGGCATAAACACGCATTGTGACCCTCAGCATGAGTCCTGTCCTCTAGTAAGTCCTCTCAGTGACTGGACCATCAGATGTCATAATGGGCTTGATATGTCCCTAGGCCCCAATTTTTAACCAGATTTCTGAATGTCCGGCCCCCCCCCCAAGGGCTCTACTCAGGAATCCGTCATTAGGTGAGACACCTGAGGTTAAAAAGAAAACAACATCAATAAAAAAAAAAAAACGGACCTCTTCCATCCCACAGAGTGACCCCAAACGCTTTGGACTGGTCCAAACCACCAGGGAGTAAGACTCGTCCATTTCCAATGAAGTCACCCAGAAATTTCACGACCATGAGTGACACGATATCCAGAGACAAAAACTTGAGCAAGAGCCTCACACTCGTCCTTTTCTCAAATCCCGAAAAGTTCTCCTCATGGTCTGTAGATAAGTCCTGCCATACCTATGACCTGAAACATAAGCCAAGTTTGTGTTTTCAGACAACTGTCCAAACAGCCCTGGCCTACACAACCTATAGGCTCAGGCCCCTGGAGCCAAACCTGAGGACTGTACTTGCCCTCTCCAAGGGAATTGTGTGTGCCCATTCCAATGGCCACATCCCTTCTAATACGATAAACCTCCAAAGTCCCTGATCCATCTCATTAGTGGTGGCTTCCCAGGTAAAACAGGGGCAATCTGAGCCCATCTGAGCACCTACCTGTACTCAGACCCATAGACAGATGTCCCCAGAGGTAAAAAGGAAAGAACAGGCCCCTAGGCACTAATCATATCCATTGCTTTGGTTTCCAGGCATCTCTCCTCAGAGGCCTGGATTTCAAAACCAGCATATGGCTGTTTCTTGACTCACCCATCAGAAAACATCTCATCTACACATGGGAAACTTGCACGTTGGAGCTGTGTCAAAGCATCTGTTTAGGAGAACATTTCAGGGCCCCAGTGCCACCGCTTCATTCCAAGGTCTCCATCGACACAAAAGCACATTAGGACCCATCCATAGGAGAGTCCATTTCAACTCAGCCTCCTCGGTTGCTCCCCCAGATCCAGCAGATCTAACCTGTCTTGTGTCTAGGAGACAATTGGAATGCGAGGTGGGCTACCCAGCCATGCATCCTTAGAACCCTGCTCAGAATCATTGGCCTGGAGCCAAACAGCAGGTATCAATTGTCCTGCAGAAGACACTTTGCAGTTTGGAGCTTCTCACAAATCCCATCGTGGGAAAACCCCCATGGCCTCGTGATGCCCCCCTTTGTGAAGGGGCCATCAGGGACAGAAACACCAACTTGATCGATCGTCTGATCCTCGCCCTGACTTCAGATGCACGAGATCTCGATTCAGGTCTGTAGATTGTGCCATCGCTGATACAAAATCCAGAGACAAAAACCTGAGCAAGCGCCTCAGACTCGCACTTTCTTCATATCCTGAAGATTTCTTCTCATGGTTTGTAGATCGGTCCTGCCCTACCTACGTCCCCATCCTAAGCTGAGTTTGTGTTTTCAGACTTCTGTCCTCAAAGTCCTGGGCCACACACCCTCCAGGCTGGGGCCCCTGGAGCCACACATTAGGACTGTGCCTACCAATCCATGAGAATTCTGCGAATTCCATTGTCCAAAATCGTACAAATTAGGAGAATCCTCCAAAGTCCCTGAGGCCATCCCAATAGTGTAGGTCGCCCGGAACAAACAAGGGCTGTCTGACACCAGCTGATAATCTACCTCCACTCATACCATAAATGGATGTCCCCAGAGGAGAAGATTGAACCAGACAGGACCCTAGGCCATAATAGGATCCATTGCCTTGGTTTACAGGCATGTCTCCTCAAAAGCCTGATTCCAATACGAGCATAGGGGTTTTGCTGAGGCACTCAGCAGAACTCATCTCGTCTCCACATGGAATCCTGTGCATGGGAGCCATGTCCAAAGCATAGAAGAGTACTTCAGGGTCCCGGTGCCACCGCCCTATTCCAAGGCCCTCATGGACACAAAAACACATTAGGACCCATCCTCAGGAAAGTCCATTTCAACTCAGCCACCCCGGTTGCTCCCGCAGAGCCATCAGATCTAAACTGTCTTGTTGCTAGGAGACAATTGGAATGCGAAGCTGGCTTCCAGGCATCCATCCTCGAACGGTGCTCTGGAGTCATTCCATATGGGATGTCCTGGAGCTGTCCAACAGGTCTCAATTGTCTCGCAGAAGGAATCCTTGAAGGGGGCATCCCAAAACTCCCAACGTGGGAAAACCTCAATGGCCTCGAGATTCCACTCCTTTCATGAAATGGCCATCATGCACAGAAACTCCAACCTGAGCCAACGTCTGATCCTCCCCCTGATTCAGATGCATGAGTATTGGTTCAGATCTGCAGGGGTACCTGCCGTGCCCTCGCCCTGAATCCCAAGTCTAGCTTGTCTTTTCAGACTTCCGTCCTCACACTCCTGGCCCCGAAGCCCTCATGTTTGGCAATTCCGGACCCACAATGCAGCACTCTGCCTGCCCTCTAGAAAAAAATTATTGTCTCATGAGCTGCCCAGGCACCTTCAATGAGGATAAACCTCCACAGCACTGGACTTACCCTAAGTATATATTCTAACCTGGGCCTTAATGCACTGTCGGACACAACCTAAGCCCGGACCTCCCGACCAACACCCGGAAAGCAGACCGCACACTGAGCACATAAGACCCGCCATGGCCTTAGGTCATCATCTCTTCCCTACCTCAGTTTTCAGGCCTCAGAACCGAGACATTATCTCCAATAACTGTCCAGGGGTGAGTGTGATGCAGAAATCAGAACACCTCCTTACACACGGTAAGAAACCTTGTGGTTGGCACGTCGTCCAACGTTCAGTGTAGGAGAAACCAGCATTCACCCTGAGGCCCCGCCCATTCTTGAGTGGGACAAGGGCTTAAACACGCATTGTAAGCCTCAGCATGAGTCCTGTCCTCTAGTAAGTCCTCTCAGTGACTGGACCATCAGATGTCATAATGGGCTTGATATGTCCCTAGGCCCCAATTTTTAACCAGATTTCTGAATGTCCGGCCCCCCACCCAAGGGCTCTACTCAGGAATCCCTCATTAGGTGAGACACATGAGGTTAAAAAGAAAACAACATCAATAAAAAAAAAAAACGGACCTCTTCCATCCCACAGAGTGACCCCAAACGCTTTGGACTGGTCCAAACCACCAGGGAGTAAGACTCGTCCATTTCCCATGAAGTCACCCAGAAATTTCACGACCAATACTCAGGAAATTCCATTTCATCTCAGCCACCCCGGTTGCTCCCGCAGAGCCATCAGATCTAAACTGTCTTGTTGCTAGGAGACAATTGGAATGCGAAGCTGGCTTCCAGGCATCCATCCTCAAACGGTGCTCTGGAGTCATTCCATATGGGATGTCCTGGAGCTGTCCAACAGGTCTCAATTGTCTCGCAGAAGGAATCCTTGAAGGGGGCATCCCACAACTCCCAACGTGGGACAACCTCAATGGCCTCGAGATTCCACTCCTTTCATGAAACGGCCATCATGCACAGAAACTCCAACCTGAGCCAACGTCTGATCCTCCCCCTGATTCAGATGCATGAGTATTGGTTCAGATCTGCAGGGGTACCTGCCGTGCCCTCGCCCTGAATCCCAAGTCTAGCTTGTCTTTTCAGACTTCCGTCCTCACACTCCTGGCCCCGAAGCCCTCATGTTTGGCAATTCCGGACCCACAATGCAGCACTCTGCCTGCCCTCTAGAAAAAAATTATTGCCTCATGAGCTGCCCAGGCACCTTCAATGAGGATAAACCTCCACAGCACTGGACTTTACCCTAAGTATATATTCTAACCTGGGCCTTAATGCACTGTCGGACACAACCTAAGCCCGGACCTCCCGACCAACACCCGGAAAGCAGACCGCACACTGAGCACATAAGACCCGCCATGGCCTTAGGTCATCATCTCTTCCCTACCTCAGTTTTCAGGCCTCAGAACCGAGACATTATCTCCAATAACTGTCCAGGGGTGAGTGTGATGCAGAAATCAGAACACCTCCTTACACACGGTAAGAAACCTTGTGGTTGGCACGTCGTCCAACGTTCAGTGTAGGAGAAACCAGCATTCACCCTGAGGCCCCGCCCATTCTTGAGTGGGACAAGGGCTTAAACACGCATTGTAAGCCTCAGCATGAGTCCTGTCCTCTAGTAAGTCCTCTCAGTGACTGGACCATTAGATGTCATAATGGGCTTGATATGTCCCTAGGCGCCAATTTTTAACCAGATTTCTGAATGTCCAGTCACCCCCCCCCAGGGCTCTACTCAGGAATCCGTCATTAGGTGAGACACCTGAGGTTAAAAAGAAAACAACATCAAAAAAAAAAAAAAAACGGGCTTCTTCCATCCCACAGAGTGACCCCAAACGCTTTGGACTGGTCCAAACCACCAGGGAGTAAGACTCGTCCATTTCCCATGAAGTCACCCAGAAATTTCAGGACCATGAGTGACACGATATCCAGAGACAAAAACTTGAGCAAGAGCCTCACACTCGCCCTTTTCTCAAATCCCGAAAAGTTCTCCTCATGGTCTGTAGTTTAAGTCCTGCCATACCTATGACCTGAAACATAAGCCAAGTTTGTTGTTTCAGACAACTGTCCAAACAGCCCTGGCCTACACAACCTACAGGCTCAGGCCACTGGAGCCAAACCTGAGGACTGTACTTGCCCTCTCCAAGGGAATTGTGTGTGCCCATTCCAATGGCCACATCCCTTCTAATAGGATAAATCTCCAAAGTCCCTGATCCATCTCAATAGTGGTGGCTTCCCAAGTAAAACAGGGGCAATCTGAGCCCATCTGAGCACCTACCTGTACTCAGACCAATAGACAGATGTCCCCAGAGGTAAAAAGGAAAGAACAGGCCCCTAGGCACTAATCATATCCATTGCTTTGGTTTCCAGGCATCTCTCCTCAGAGGCCTGGATTTCAAAACCAACATATAGCTCTTTCTTGAGTCACCCATCAGAAAACATCTCATCTACCCTTGGGAAACTTGCACGTTGGAGCTGTGTCAAAGCCTCTGTTTAGAAGAACCCTTCAGGGCCCCAGTGCCCCCGCTTCATTCCAAGGTCTCCATAGACACAAAAGCACATTAGACCCATCCAAAGGAGAGTCCATTTCAACTCAGCCTCCTCGGATGCTCCCCCGATCCAGCAGATAACCTGTCTTGTTCCTAGGAGACAATAGGAATGCGAGGTGGGCTACCCAGCCATGCATCCTTAGAACCCTGCTCAGAATCATTGGCCTGGAGGGAAAAAAAAGGACTCAAATGTCCTCAGAAGACACTTTTCAGTTTGAGGCTTCTCACAACTCCCATCGTGGGAAAACCCCCATGGCCTCGTGATGCCGCCCCTTCGTGAAGGGGCCATCAGGGACAGAAACACAAACTTCAGCGATCGTCTGATCCTCGCCCTGACTTCAGATGCACGAGATCTCGATTCACGTCTGTAGATTGTGCCGTCGCTGATACAAAATCCAGAGACAAAAACCTGAGCAAGCGCCTCAGACTCGCACTTTCTTCATATCCTGAAGAGTTCTTCTCAAGGTTTGTAGCTCAGGCCTGCCATACCTACGTCCCCAAACCTAAGCTGAGTTTGTGTTTTCAGACTTCTGTCCTCAAAGTCCTGGGCCACACACCCTCCAGGCTGGGGCCCCTGGAGCCACACATTAGGACTGTACCTAACAATCCATGGGAATTCTGCCCATTCCATTGTCCAAAATCGTACAAATTAGGAGAAACCTCCAAAGTCCCTGAGGCCATCCCAATAGTGTAGGTCGCCCGGAACAAACAAGGGCTGTCTGACACCAGCTGATAATCGACCTCCACTCATACCATAAATGGATGTCCCCAAGGAAATGATTGAACCAGACAGGACCCTAGGCCAAAATAGGATCCATTGCCTTGGTTTACAGGCATGTATCCTCAAAAGCCTGATTCCAATACGAGCATAGGGGTTTTGCTGAGGCACCCAGCAGAACTCATCTCCTCTCCACAAGGAAACCTATGCATGGGAGCCATGTCCAAAGCATAGGAGAGTACTCAAGGTCCCGGTGCCACCGCCCATTCCAAGGCCCTCATGGACACAAAAACACATTACGACCGATCCTCAAGGAAAGTCCATTTCAACTCAGCCACCCCCGATGCTCCCGCAGAGCCGTCAGATCTAAACTGTCTTGTTACTAGGAGACAATTGGAATGCGAGGCGGGCTTCCCAGGCATCCATCCTCGAACGGTGCTCTGGAGTTATTCCATATGGGATGTCCTGGAGCTGTCCAAAAGTTCTCAGTTGTCCCGCAGAAGGAATCCTTGAAGGGGGCATCCCACAACTCCCAACGTGGGAAAACTTCAGTGGCCTCGAGATTCCGCTCGCCTTCATGAAGCGGCCGTCATGCACGGAAACTCCAACCTGAGCCAACGTCTGATCCTCGCCCTGACTTCAGACGCATGTGTATTGGTTCAGTTCTGCAGGGGGTACCTGCTGTGCCCTCACCCTGAAACCCAAGTCTAGCTTGTCTTCTCAGACTTCCGTCCTCACACTCCTGGCCCCGAAGCCCTCATGTTTGGCAATTCCGGACCCACAATGCAGCACTCTGCCTGCCCTCTAGAAAAAAAATTATTGCCTAAAGAGCTACCCAGGCACCTTCAATGAGGATAAACCTCCACAGCACTGGACTTTACCCTAAGTATATATTCTAACCTGGGCCTTAATGCACTGTCGGACACAACCTAAGCCCGGACCTCCCGACCAACACCCGGAAAGCAGACCGCACACTGAGCACATAAGACCCGCCATGGCCTTAGGTCATCATCTATTCCCTACCTCAGTTTTCAGGCCTCAGAACCGAGACATTATCTCCAATAACTGTCCAGGGGTGAGTGTGATGCAGAAATCAGAACACCTCCTTACACACGGTAAGAAACCTTGTGGTTGGCACGTCGTCCAACGTTCAGTGTAGGAGAAACCAGCATTCACCCTGAGGCCCCGCCCATTCTTGAGTGGGACAAGGGCTTAAACATGCATTGTAACCCTCAGCATGAGTCCTGTCCTCTAGTAAGTCCTCTCAGTGACTGGACCATTAGATGTCATAATGGGCTTGATATGTCCCTAGGCGCCAATTTTTAACCAGATTTCTGAATGTCCAGTCACACCCCCCCCAGGGCTCTACTCAGGAATCCGTCATTAGGTGAGACACCTGAGGTTAAAAAGAAAACAACATCAAAAAAAAAAAAAAAACGGGCTTCTTCCATCCCACAGAGTGACCCCAAACGCTTTGGACTGGTCCAAACCACCAGGGAGTAAGACTCGTCCATTTCCCATGAAGTCACCCAGAAATTTCACGACCATGAGTGACACGATATCCAGAGACAAAAACTTGAGCAAGAGCCTCACACTCGCCCTTTTCTCAAATCCCGAAAAGTTCTCCTCATGGTCTGTAGTTTAAGTCCTGCCATACCTATGACCTGAAACATAAGCCAAGTTTGTTGTTTCAGACAACTGTCCAAACAGCCCTGGCCTACACAACCTACAGGCTCAGGCCCCTGGAGCCAAACCTGAGGACTGTACTTGCCCTCTCCAAGGGAATTGTGTGTGCCCATTCCAATGGCCACATCCCTTCTAATAGGATAAATCTCCAAAGTCCCTGATCCATCTCAATAGTGGTGGCTTCCCAAGTAAAACAGGGGCAATCTGAGCCCATCTGAGCACCTACCTGTACTCACACCAATAGACAGATGTCCCCAGAGGTAAAAAGGAAAGAACAGGCCCCTAGGCACTAATCATATCCATTACTTTGGTTTCCAGGCATCTCTCCTCAGAGGCCTGGATTTCAAAACCAGCATATAGCTCTTTCTTGAGTCACCCATCAGAAAACATCTCATCTACCCTTGGGAAACTTGCACGTTGGAGCTGTGTCAAAGCCTCTGTTTAGAAGAACCCTTCAGGACCCCAGTGCCCCCGCTTCATTCCAAGGTCTCCATAGACACAAAAGCACATTCGGACCCATCCAAAGGAGAGTCCATTTCAACACAGCCTCCTCGGTTGCTCCCCCGATCCAGCAGATAACCTGTCTTGTTCCTAGGAGACAATAGGAATGCGAGGTGGGCTACCCAGCCATGCATCCTTAGAACCCTGCTCAGAATCATTGGCCTGGAGGGAAAAAAAAGGACTCAAATGTCCTCAGAAGACACTTTGCAGTTTGAGGCTTCTCACAACTCCCATCGTGGGAAAACCCCCATGGCCTCGTGATGCCGCCCCTTCGTGAAGGGGCCATCAGGGACAGAAACACAAACTTCAGCGATCGTCTGATCCTCGCCCTGACTTCAGATGCAAGAGATCTCGATTCACGTCTGTAGATTGTGCCGTCGCTGATACAAAATCCAGAGACAAAAACCTGAGCAAGCGCCTCAGACTCGCACTTTCTTCATATCCTGAAGAGTTCTTCTCAAGGTTTGTAGCTCAGGCCTGCCATACCTACGTCCCCAAACCTAAGCTGAGTTTGTGTTTTCAGACTTCTGTCCTCAAAGTCCTGGGCCACACACCCTCCAGGCTGGGGCCCCTGGAGCCACACATTAGGACTGTACCTAACAATCCATGGGAATTCTGCCCATTCCATTGTCCAAAATCGTACAAATTAGGAGAAACCTCCAAAGTCCCTGAGGCCATCCCAATAGTGTAGGTCGCCCGGAACAAACAAGGGCTGTCTGACACCAGCTGATAATCGACCTCCACTCATACCATAAATGGATGTCCCCAGAGTAGAAGATTGAACCAGACAGGACCCTAGGCCATAATAGGATCCATTGCCTTGGTTTACAGGCATGTCTCCTCAAAAGCCTGATTCCAATACGAGCATAGGGGTTTTGCTGAGGCACCCAGCAGAACTCATCTCGTCTCCACAAGGAAACCTGTGCATGGGAGCCATGTCCAAAGCATAGGAGAGTACTTCAGAGTCCCGGTGCCACCGCCCCATTCCAAGGCCCTCATGGACACAAAAATACATTAGGAACAATACTCAGGAAATTCCATTTCATCTCAGCCACCCCGGTTGCTCCCGCAGAGCCATCAGATCTAAACTGTCTTGTTGCTAGGAGACAATTGGAATGTGAGGCGGGCTTCCCATGCATCCATCCTTGAACGGTGCTCTGGAGTCATTCCATATGGGATGTCCTGGAGCTGTCCAACAGGTCTCAATTGTCCCGCAGAAGGAATCCTTGAAGGGGGCATCCCAAAACTCCCAACGTGGGAAAACCTCAATGGCCTCGAGATTCCGCTCCTTTCATGAAGCGGCCGTCAATGCACCTGATGTCCAACCTGAGCCAACGTCTGATCCTCGCCCTGACTTCAGATGCATGAGTATTGGTTCAGATCTGCAGGGTGAACCTGCCGTGCCCTCGCCCTGAAACCCAAGTCTAGCTTGTCTTCTCAGAATTCCGTCCTCACACTCCTGGCCCCGAAGCCCTCAAGTTTGGCAATTCCGGACCCACAATGCAGCACTCTGCCTGCCCCCTAGAAAAAAATTATTGCATCATGAGCTGCACAGGCACCTTCAATGATGATAAACCTCCACAGCACACGACTTCACACAAATTATATAGTCTAACCTGGGCACTAATGCACTGTCGGACACAACCTGAGCCCGGACCTCCTGACCAACACCCGGAAAGAACAGAGCACACTGAGTACATAAGCCCTGCCATGGCCTTAGGTCATCATCTCTTCCCTACCTCAGTTTTCAGGCCTCAGAACCGAGACATTATCTCCAATAACTGTCCAGGGGTGAGTGTGATGCAGAAATCAGAACACCTCCTTACCCATGGTAAGAAACCTTGTGGTTGGCACGTCGTCCAACGTTCAGTGTAGGAGAAACCAGCATTCACCCTGAGGCCCCGCCCAATCTTGAGTGCGACAAGGGCATAAACACGCATTGTGACCCTCAGCATGAGTCCTGTCCTCTAGTAAGTCCTCTCAGTGACTGGACCATCAGATGTCATAATGGGCTTGATATGTCCCTAGGCCCCAATTTTTAACCAGATTTCTGAATGTCCGGCCCCCCCCCCAAGGGCTCTACTCAGGAATCCCTCATTAGGTGAGACACCTGAGGTTAAAAAGAAAACAACATCAATAAAAAAAAAAAAAACGGACCTCTTCCATCCCACAGAGTGACCCCAAACGCTTTGGACTGGTCCAAACCACCAGGGAGTAAGACTCGTCCATTTCCAATGAAGTCACCCAGAAATTTCACGACCATGAGTGACACGATATCCAGAGACAAAAACTTGAGCAAGAGCCTCACACTCGTCCTTTTCTCAAATCCCGAAAAGTTCTCCTCATGGTCTGTAGATAAGTCCTGCCATACCTATGACCTGAAACATAAGCCAAGTTTGTGTTTTCAGACAACTGTCCAAACAGCCCTGGCCTACACAACCTATAGGCTCAGGCCCCTGGAGCCAAACCTGAGGACTGTACTTGCCCTCTCCAAGGGAATTGTGTGTGCCCATTCCAATGGCCACATCCCTTCTAATACGATAAACCTCCAAAGTCCCTGATCCATCTCATTAGTGGTGGCTTCCCAGGTAAAACAGGGGCAATCTGAGCCCATCTGAACACCTACCTGTACTCAGACCCATAGACAGATGTCCCCAGAGGTAAAAAGGAAAGAACAGGCCCCTAGGCACTAATCATATCCATTGCTTTGGTTTCCAGGCATCTCTCCTCAGAGGCCTGGATTTCAAAACCAGCATATGGCTGTTTCTTGACTCACCCATCAGAAAACATCTCATCTACACATGGGAAACTTGCACGTTGGAGCTGTGTCAAAGCATCTGTTTAGGAGAACATTTCAGGGCCCCAGTGCCACCGCTTCATTCCAAGGTCTCCATCGACACAAAAGCACATTAGGACCCATCCATAGGAGAGTCCATTTCAACTCAGCCTCCTCGGTTGCTCCCCCAGATCTAGCAGATCTAACCTGTCTTGTGTCTAGGAGACAATTGGAATGCGAGGTGGGCTACCCAGCCATGCATCCTTAGAACCCTGCTCAGAATCATTGGCCTGGAGCCAAACAGCAGGTATCAATTGTCCTGCAGAAGACACTTTGCAGTTTGGAGCTTCTCACAAATCCCATCGTGGGAAAACCCCCATGGCCTCGTGATGCCCCCCTTTGTGAAGGGGCCATCAGGGACAGAAACACCAACTTGATCGATCGTCTGATCCTCGCCCTGACTTCAGATGCACGAGATCTCGATTCAGGTCTGTAGATTGTGCCATCGCTGATACAAAATCCAGAGACAAAAACCTGAGCAAGCGCCTCAGACTCGCACTTTCTTCATATCCTGAAGATTTCTTCTCATGGTTTGTAGATCGGTCCTGCCCTACCTACGTCCCCATCCTAAGCTGAGTTTGTGTTTTCAGACTTCTGTCCTCAAAGTCCTGGGCCACACACCCTCCAGGCTGGGGCCCCTGGAGCCACACATTAGGACTGTGCCTACCAATCCATGAGAATTCTGCGAATTCCATTGTCCAAAATCGTACAAATTAGGAGAATCCTCCAAAGTCCCTGAGGCCATCCCAATAGTGTAGGTCGCCCGGAACAAACAAGGGCTGTCTGACACCAGCTGATAATCTACCTCCACTCATACCATAAATGGATGTCCCCAGAGGAGAAGATTGAACCAGACAGGACCCTAGGCCATAATAGGATCCATTGCCTTGGTTTACAGGCATGTCTCCTCAAAAGCCTGATTCCAATACGAGCATAGGGGTTTTGCTGAGGCACTCAGCAGAACTCATCTCGTCTCCACATGGAATCCTGTGCATGGGAGCCATGTCCAAAGCATAGAAGAGTACTTCAGGGTCCCGGTGCCACCGCCCCATTCCAAGGCCCTCATGGACACAAAAACACATTAGGACCCATCCTCAGGAAAGTCCATTTCAACTCAGCCACCCCGGTTGCTCCCGCAGAGCCATCAGATCTAAACTGTCTTGTTGCTAGGAGACAATTGGAATGCGAAGCTGGCTTCCAGGCATCCATCCTCGAACGGTGCTCTGGAGTCATTCCATATGGGATGTCCTGGAGCTGTCCAACAGGTCTCAATTGTCTCGCAGAAGGAATCCTTGAAGGGGGCATCCCAAAACTCCCAACGTGGGAAAACCTCAATGGCCTCGAGATTCCATTCCTTTCATGAAATGGCCATCATGCACAGAAACTCCAACCTGAGCCAACGTCTGATCCTCCCCCTGATTCAGATGCATGAGTATTGGTTCAGATCTGCAGGGGTACCTGCCGTGCCCTCGCCCTGAATCCCAAGTCTAGCTTGTCTTTTCAGACTTCCGTCCTCACACTCCTGGCCCCGAAGCCCTCATGTTTGGCAATTCCGGACCCACAATGCAGCACTCTGCCTGCCCTCTAGAAAAAAATTATTGCCTCATGAGCTGCCCAGGCACCTTCAATGAGGATAAACCTCCACAGCACTGGACTTTACCCTAAGTATATATTCTAACCTGGGCCTTAATGCACTGTCGGACACAACCTAAGCCCGGACCTCCCGACCAACACCCGGAAAGCAGACCGCACACTGAGCACATAAGACCCGCCATGGCCTTAGGTCATCATCTCTTCCCTACCTCAGTTTTCAGGCCTCAGAACCGAGACATTATCTCCAATAACTGTCCAGGGGTGAGTGTGATGCAGAAATCAGAACACCTCCTTACACACGGTAAGAAACCTTGTGGTTGGCACGTCGTCCAACGTTCAGTGTAGGAGAAACCAGCATTCACCCTGAGGCCCCGCCCATTCTTGAGTGGGACAAGGGCTTAAACACGCATTGTAAGCCTCAGCATGAGTCCTGTCCTCTAGTAAGTCTTCTCAGTGACTGGACCATTAGATGTCATAATGGGCTTGATATGTCCCTAGGCGCCAATTTTTAACCAGATTTCTGAATGTCCAGTCACCCCCCACCAGGGCTCTACTCAGGAATCCGTCATTAGGTGAGACACCTGAGGTTAAAAAGAAAACAACATCAAAAAAAAAAAAAAACGGGCTTCCTCCATCCCACAGAGTGACCCCAAACGCTTTGGACTGGTCCAAACCACCAGGGAGTAAGACTCGTCCATTTCCCATGAAGTCACCCAGAAATTTCACGACCATGAGTGACACGATATCCAGAGACAAAAACTTGAGCAAGAGCCTCACACTCGCCCTTTTCTCAAATCCCGAAAAGTTCTCCTCATGGTCTGTAGTTTAAGTCCTACCATACCTATGACCTGAAACATAAGCCAAGTTTGTTGTTTCAGACAACTGTCCAAACAGCCCTGGCCTACACAACCTACAGGCTCAGGCCACTGGAGCCAAACCTGAGGACTGTACTTGCCCTCTCCAAGGGAATTGTGTGTGCCCATTCCAATGGCCACATCCCTTCTAATAGGATAAATCTCCAAAGTCCCTGATCCATCTCAATAGTGGTGGCTTCCCAAGTAAAACAGGGGCAATCTGAGCCCATCTGAGCACCTACCTGTACTCAGACCAATAGACAGATGTCCCCAGAGGTAAAAAGGAAAGAACAGGCCCCTAGGCACTAATCATATCCATTGCTTTGGTTTCCAGGCATCTCTCCTCAGAGGCCTGGATTTCAAAACCAGCATATAGCTCTTTCTTGAGTCACCCATCAGAAAACATCTCATCTACCCTTGGGAAACTTGCACGTTGGAGCTGTGTCAAAGCCTCTGTTTAGAAGAACCCTTCAGGGCCCCAGTGCCCCCGCTTCATTCCAAGGTCTCCATAGACACAAAAGCACATTAGACCCATCCAAAGGAGAGTCCATTTCAACTCAGCCTCCTCGGATGCTCCCCCGATCCAGCAGATAACCTGTCTTGTTCCTAGGAGACAATAGGAATGCGAGGTGGGCTACCCAGCCATGCATCCTTAGAACCCTGCTCAGAATCATTGGCCTGGAGGGAAAAAAAAGGACTCAAATGTCCTCAGAAGACACTTTGCAGTTTGGAGCTTCTCACAACTCCCATCGTGGGAAAACCCCCATGGCCTCGTGATGCCGCCCCTTCGTGAAGGGGCCATCAGGGACAGAAACACAAACTTCAGCGATCGTCTGATCCTCGCCCTGACTTCAGATGCACGAGATCTCGATTCACATCTGTAGATTGTGCCATCGCTGATACAAAATCCAGAGACAAAAACCTGAGCAAGCGCCTCAGACTCGCACTTTCTTCATATCCTGAAGAGTTCTTCTCAAGGTTTGTAGCTCAGGCCTGCCATACCTACGTCCCCAAACCTAAGCTGAGTTTGTGTTTTCAGACTTCTGTCCTCAAAGTCCTGGGCCACACACCCTCCAGGCTGGGGCCCCTGGAGCCACACATTAGGACTGTACCTAACAATCCATGGGAATTCTGCCCATTCCATTGTCCAAAATCGTACAAATTAAGAGAAACCTCCAAAGTCCCTGAGGCCATCCCAATAGTGTAGGTCGCCCGGAACAAACAAGGGCTGTCTGACACCAGCTGATAATCGACCTCCACTCATACCATAAATGGATGTCCCCAAGGAAATGATTGAACCAGACAGGACCCTAGGCCATAATAGGATCCATTGCCTTGGTTTACAGGCATGTCTCCTCAAAAGCCTGATTCCAATACGAGCATAGGGGTTTTGCTGAGGCACCCAGCAGAACTCATCTCGTCTCCACAAGGAAACCTATGCATGGGAGCCATGTCCAAAGCAAAGGAGAGTACTCAAGGTCCCGGTGCCACCGCCCATTCCAAGGCCCTCATGGACACAAAAACACATTACGACCGATCCTCAGGAAAGTCCATTTCAACTCAGCCACCCCCGATGCTCCCGCAGAGCCGTCAGATCTAAACTGTCTTGTTACTAGGAGACAATTGGAATGCGAGTCGGGCTTCCCAGGCATCCATCCTCGAACGGTGCTCTGGAGTCATTCCATATGGGATGTCCTGGAGCTGTCCAAAAGTTCTCAGTTGTCCCGCAGAAGGAATCCTTTAGGGGGCATCCCACAACTCCCAACGTGGGAAAACTTCAGTGGCCTCGAGATTCCGCTCGCCTTCATGAAGCGGCCGTCATGCACGGAAACTCCAACCTGAGCCAACGTCTGATCCTCGCCCTGACTTCAGACGCATGTGTATTGGTTCAGTTCTGCAGGGGGTACCTGCCGTGCCCTCGCCCTGAAACCCAAGTCTAGCTTGTCTTCTCAGACTTCCGTCCTCACACTCCTGGCCCCGAAGCCCTCATGTTTGGCAAATCCGGACCCACAATGCAGCACTCTGCCTGCCCTCTAGAAAAAAATTATTGTCTAAAGAGCTACCCAGGCACCTTCAATGAGGATAAACCTCCACAGCACTGGACTTTACCCTAAGTATATATTCTAACCTGGGCCTTAATGCACTGTCGGACACAACCTAAGCCCGGACCTCCCGACCAACACCCGGAAAGCAGACCGCACACTGAGCACATAAGACCCGCCATGGCCTTAGGTCATCATCTCTTCCCTACCTCAGTTTTCAGGCCTCAGAACCGAGACATTATCTCCAATAACTGTCCAGGGGTGAGTGTGATGCAGAAATCAGAACACCTCCTTACACACGGTAAGAAACCTTGTGGTTGGCACGTCGTCCAACATTCAGTGTAAGAGAAACCAGCATTCACCCTGAGGCCCCGCCCATTCTTGAGTGGGACAAGGGCTTAAACACGCATTGTAACCCTCAGCATGAGTCCTGTCCTCTAGTAAGTCCTCTCAGTGACTGGACCATTAGATGTCATAATGGGCTTGATATGTCCCTAGGCGCCAATTTTTAACCAGATTTCTGAATGTCCAGTCACCCCCCCCAGGGCTCTACTCAGGAATCCGTCATTAGGTGAGACACCTGAGGTTAAAAAGAAAACAACATCAAAAAAAAAAAAAAAAACGGGCTTCTTCCATCCCACAGAGTGACCCCAAACGCTTTGGACTGGTCCAAACCACCAGGGAGTAAGACTCGTCCATTTCCCATAAAGTCACCCAGAAATTTCACGACCATGAGTGACACGATATCCAGAGAAAAAAACTTGAGCAAGAGCCTCACACTCGCCCTTTTCTCAAATCCCGAAAAGTTCTCCTCATGGTCTGTAGTTTAAGTCCTGCCATACCTATGACCTGAAACATAAGCCAAGTTTGTTGTTTCAGACAACTGTCCAAACAGCCCAGGCCTACACAACCTACAGGCTCAGGCCACTGGAGCCAAACCTGAGGACTGTACTTGCCCTCTCCAAGGGAATTGTGTGTGCCCATTCCAATGGCCACATCCCTTCTAATAGGATAAATCTCCAAAGTCCCTGATCCATCTCAATAGTGGTGGCTTCCCAAGTAAAAAAGGGGCAATCTGAGCCCATCTGAGCACCTACCTGTACTCACACCAATAGACAGATGTCCCCAGAGGTAAAAAGGAAAGAACAGGCCCCTAGGCACTAATCATATCCATTGCTTTGGTTTCCAGGCATCTCTCCTCAGAGGCCTGGATTTCAAAACCAGCATATAGCTCTTTCTTGAGTCACCCATCAGAAAACATCTCATTTACCCTTGGGAAACTTGCACGTTGGAGCTGTGTCAAAGCCTCTGTTTAGAAGAACCCTTCAGGGCCCCAAGCCCCCGCCTCATTCCAAGGTCTCCATAGACACAAAAGCACATTAGGACCCATCCAAAGGAGAGTCCATTTCAACTCAGCCTCCTCGGTTACTCCCCCGATCCAGCAGATAACCTGTCTTGTTTCTAGGAGACAATAGGAATGCGAGGTGGGCTACCCAGCCATGCATCCTTAGAACCCTGCTCAGAATCATTGGCCTGGAGGGAAAAAAAAGGACTCAAATGTCCTCAGAAGACACTTTGCAGTTTGGAGCTTCTCACAACTCCCATCGTGGGAAAACCCCCATGGCCTCGTGATGCCGCCCCTTCGTGAAGGGGCCATCAGGGACAGAAACACAAACTTCAGCGATCGTCTGATCCTCGCCCTGACTTCAGATGCACGAGATCTCGATTCACATCTGTAGATTGTGCCATCGCTGATACAAAATCCAGAGACAAAAACCTGAGCAAGCGCCTCAGACTCGCACTTTCTTCATATCCTGAAGAGTTCTTCTCAAGGTTTGTAGCTCAGGCCTGCCATACCTACGTCCCCAAACCTAAGCTGAGTTTGTGTTTTCAGACTTCTGTCCTCAAAGTCCTGGGCCACACACCCTCCAGGATGGGGCCCCTGGAGCCACACATTAGGACTGTGCCTAACAATCCATGGGAATTCTGCCCATTCCATTGTCCAAAATCGTACAAATTAGGAGAAACCTCCAAAGTCCCTGAGGCCATCCCAATAGTGTAGGTCGCCCGGAACAAACAAGGGCTGTCTGACACCAGCTGATAATCTACCTCCACTCATACCATAAATGGATGTCCCCAAGGAAATGATTGAACCAGGCAGGACCCTAGGCCATAATAGGATCCATTGCCTTGTTTTACAGACATGTCTCCTCAAAAGCCTGATTCCAATACGAGCATAGGTGTTTTGCTGAGGCACCCAGCAGAACTCATCTCGTCTCCACAAGGAAGCCTATGCATGGGAGCCATGTCCAAAGCATAGGAGAGTACTTCATGGTCCCGGTGCCACCGCACCATTCCAAGGCCCTCATGGACACAAAAACACATTACGACCGATCCTCAGGAAAGTCCATTTTAACTCAGCCACCCCCGATGCTCCCGCAGAGCTGTCAGATCTAAACTGTCTTGTTACTAGGAGACAATTGGAATGCGAGGTGGGCTTCCCAGGCATCCATCCTCGAATGGTGCTCTGGAGTCATTCCATATGGGATGTCCTGGAGCTGTCCAAAAGGTCTCAATTGTCCCGCAGAAGGAATCCTTGAAGGGGGCATCCCACAACTCCCAACGTGGGAAAACTTCAGTGGCCTCGAGATTCCGCTCCATTCATGAAGCGGCCGTCATGCACGGAAACTCCAACCTGAGCCAACGTCTGATCCTCGCCCTGACTTCAGACGCATGTGTATTGGTTCAGTTCTGCAGGGGGTACCTGCCGTGCCCTCGCCCTGAAACCCAAGTCTAGCTTGTCTTCTCAGACTTCCGTCCTCACACTCCTGGCCCCGAAGCCCTCATGTTTGGCAATTCCGGACCCACAATGCAGCACTCTGCCTGCACTCTAGAAAAAAATTATTGCCTCATGAGCTGCCCAGGCACCTTCAATGAGGATAAACCTCCACAGCACTGGACTTTACCCTAAGTATATATTCTAACCTGGGCCTTAATGCACTGTCGGACACAACCTAAGCCCGGACCTCCCGACCAACACCCGTAAAGCAGACCGCACACTGAGCACATAAGACCCGCCATGGCCTTACGTCATCATCTCTTCCTACCTCAGTTTTCAGGCCTCAGAACCGAGACATTATCTCCAATAACTGTCCAGGGGTGAGTGTGATGCAGAAATCAGAACACCTCCTTACACACGGTAAGAAACCTTGTGGTTGGCACGTCGTCCAACGTTCAGTGTAGGAGAAACCAGCATTCACCCTGAGGCCCCGCCCATTCTTGAGTGGGACAAGGGCTTAAACACGCATTGTAACCCTCAGCATGAGTCCTGTCCTCTAGTAAGTCCTCTCAGTGACTGGACCATTAGATGTCATAATGGGCTTGATATGTCCCTAGGCCACAATTTTTAACCAGATTTCTGATTGTCCAGTCACCCACCACCCCCAGGGCTCTACTCTGGAATCCCTCATTTGGGGGGACACCTGAGGTTAAAAAGAAAACAACATCAAAAAAAAAAAAAACAACGGACTTCTTCCATCCCACAGAGTGACCCCAAACGCTTTGGACTGGTCCAAACCACCAGGGAGTAAGACTCGTCCATTTCCCATGAAGTCACCCAGAAATTTCACAACCATGAGTGACACGATATCCAGAGACAAAAACTTGAGCAAGAGCCTCACACTCGCCCTTTTCTCAAATCCCGAAAAGTTCTCCTCATGGTCTGTAGATAAGTCCTGCCATACCTATGACCTGAAAAATAAGCCAAGTTTGTATTTTCAGATAACTGACCAAACAGCCCTGGACTTCACAACCTACAGCTCAGGCCCTTGGAGCCAAACCTGAAAAATATACTTGCCCTCTCCAAGGGAATTGTGTGTGCCCATTCCAATGGCCACATCCCTTCTAATAGGATAAACCTCCAAAGTCCCTGATCCATCTCATTAGTGGTGGCTTCCCAGGTAAAACAGGGGCAATCTGAGCCCATCTGAGCTCCTACCTGTACTCAGACCCACAGACAGATGTCCCCAGAGGTAAAAAGGAAAGAACAGGCACCTAGGCACTAATCATATCAATTGCTTTGGTTTCCAGGCATCTCTCCTCAGAGGCCTGGATTTCAAAACCAGCATATGGCTGTTTCTTGACTCACCCATCAGAAAACATCTCATCTACACATGGGAAACTTGTACGTTGAAGCTGTGTCAAAGCCTCTGTTTAGAAGAACCCTTCAGGGCCCCAGTGCCACCGCTTCATTCCAAGGTCTCCATCGACACAAAAGCACATTAGGACCCATCCATAGGAGAGTCCATTTCAACTCAGACTCCTCGGTTGCTCCCCCAGATCCAGCAGATCTAACCTGTCTTGTTTCTAGGAGACAATTGGAATGTGAGGTGGGCTACCCAGCCATGCATCCTTAGAACCCTGCTCAGAATCATTGGCCTGGAGCCAAACAACAGGTCTCAATTGTCCTGCAGAAGACACTTTGAAGATTGGAGCTTCTCACAAATCCCATCGTGGGAAAACACCCATGGCCTCGTGATGCCGCCCCTTTGTGAAGGGGCCATCAGGGACAGAAACACCAACTTGAGCGATCGTCTGATCCTCGCCCTGATTTCAGATGCACGAGATCTCGATTCAGGTCTGTAGATTGTTCCATCGCTGATATATAATCCAGAGACAAAAACCTGAGCAAGCGCCTCAGACTCGCACTTTCTTCATATCCTGAAGAGTTCTTCTCATGGTTTGTAGATCGGGCCTGCCATACCTACGTCCCCATACCTAAGCTGAGTTTGTGTTTTCAGACTTCTGTCCTCAAAGTCCAGGGCCACACACCCTCCAGACTGAGGCCCCTGTAGCCACACATTAGGACTGTGCCTACCAATCCATGGGAATTCTGCCCATTCCATTGTCCAAAATCGTACAAATTAGGAGAAACCTCCAAATTCCCTGAGGCCATCCCAATAGTGTAGGTCGCCTTGAACAAACAAGGGCTGTCTGACACCAACTGATAATCTACCTCCACTCATATCATAAATGGATGTCCCCAAGGAGAAGATTGAACCAGACAGTACCCTAGGACATAATAGGATCCATTGCCTTGGTTTACAGGCATGTCTCCTCAAAAGCCTGATTCCAATACGAGCATTGGGGTTTTGCTGAGGCACCCAGCAGAACTCATCTCGTCTCCTCAAGGAAACCTGTGCATGGGAGCCATGTCCAAAGCATAGGAGAGTACTTCAGGGTCCCGGTGCCACCGCCCCATTCCAAGGCCCTCATGGACACAAAAACACATTAGGACCCATCCTCAGGAAAGTCCATTTCAACTCAGCCACCCCGGTTGCTCCCGCAGAGCCATCAGATCTAAACTGTCTTGTTGCTAGGAGACAATTGGAATGCGATGCGGGCTTCCCAGGCATCCATCTCGAACGGTGCTCTGGAGTCATTCCATATGGGATGTCCTGGAGCTGTCCAACAGGTCTCAATTGTCGCGCAGAAGGAATCCTTGAAGGGGGCATCCCACAACTCCCAACGTGGGAAAAACTCAATGGCCTCGAGATTCCGCTCCATTCATGAAGCGGCCGTCATGCACGGAAACTCCAACCTGAGCCAACGTCTGATCCTCGCCCTGAATTCAGATGCATGAGTATTGGTTCAGATCTGCAGGGGGTACCTGCCGTGCCCTCGCCCTGAAACCCAAGTCTAGCTTGTCTTCTCAACTTCGGTCCTCACATTCCTGGCCCTGAAGCCTTCAAGTTTGGCAATTCCGGACCCACAATGCAGCAATCTGCCTGCCCTCTAGAAAAAAATTATTGCCTCATGAGCTTCCCAGGCACCTTCAATGAGGATAAACCTCCACAGCACTCTACTTCACCCAAATTATATAGTCTAACCTGAGCACTAATGCACTGTCGGACAAAACCTGAGCCCGGACCTCCTGATCAACACCCGGAAAGCAGACCGCACACTGAGCACATAAGACCCACCATGGCCTTAGGTCATCATCTCTTCGCTATCTCAGTTTTCAGGCCTCAGAACCGAGACATTATCTCCAATCACTGCCCAGGGGTGAGTGTGATGCAGAAATCAGAACACCTCCTTACACATGGTAAGAAACCTTGTGGTTGGCACGTCGTGCAACGTTCAGTGTAGGAGAAACCAGCATTCACCTTGAGGCCCCGCCCATTCTTGAGTGTGACAAGGGTATAAACACTCATTTTGACCCTCAGCATGGGTCCTTTCTTCTAGTAAGTCCTCTCAGTGACTGGACCATTAGTTTTCATAATGGGTTTGGTATGACACTAGGCCCCAATTTTTAACCAGATTTCTGATTGTCCAGTCACCTCCGCCTAGGGCTTTACTCTGGAATCCCTCATTTGGTGGGACACCTGAGGTTAAAAACAAAACAACATCAAAAAAAAAAAAAAAACGGACTTCTTCCATTCCACAGAGTGACCCCAAACGCTTTGGACTGGGCCAAACCACCAGGGAGTAAGACTCGTCCATTTCCCATGAAGTCACCCAGAAATTTCACGACCATGAGTGACATGATATCCAGAGACAAAAACTTGAGCAAGAGCCTCACACTCGCCCTTTTATCAAATCCCAAAAAGTTCTCCTCATGGTCTGTAGATAAGTCCTGCCATACCTATGACCTGAAACATAAGCCAAGTTTGTGTTTTCAGACAACTGTCCAAACAGCCCTGGCCTACTCAACCTACAGGCTCAGGCCCCTGGAGCCAAACCTGAGGACTGTACTTGCCCTCTCCAAGGGAATTGTGTGTGCCCATTCCAATGGCCACATCCCTTCTAATAGGATAAACATCCAAAGTCCCTGATCCATCTCATTATTGGTGGCTTCCCAGGTAAAACAGGGGCAATCTGATCCCTTCTGAGCACCTACCTGTACTCAGACCCATAGACAGATGTCCCCAGAGGTAAAAAGGAAAGAACAGGCCCCTAGGCACTAATCATATCCATTGCTTTGGTTTCCAGGTATCTCTCCTCAGAGGCCTGGATTTCAAAACCAGCATATGGCTGTTTCTTGACTCACCCATCAGAAAATATCTCATCTAAACATGGGAAACTTGCACGTTGGAGCTGTGTCAAAGCCTCTGTTTAGGAGAACCCTTCAGGTCCCCAGAGCCACGGCTTCATTCCAAGGTCTCCATAGAAACAAAAGCACATTAGGACCCATCCATAGGGGAGTCCATTTCAACTCACTCTCCTCGGTTGCTCCCCCAGATCCAGCAGATCTAACCTATCTTGTTTCTAGGAGACAATTGGAATGTGAGGTGGGCTACCCAGCCATTCATCCTTAGAACCCTGCTCAGAATCATTGGCCTGGAGCCAAACAACAGGTCTCAATTGTCCTGCAGAAGACACTTTGCAGTTTGGAGCTTCTCACAAATCCCATCGTGGGAAAATCCCCATGACCTCGTGATGCCTCCCCTTCGTGAAGGGCCCATCAGGGACAGAAACACCAACTTGAGCGATCGTCTGATCCTCGCCCTGACTTCAGATGCACCTGATCTCGATTCAGGTCTGTAGATTGTGCCATCGCTGATACAAAATCCAGAGACAAAAACCTGAGCAAACACCGCAGACTCGCACTTTCTTCATATCCTGAAGAGTTCTTCTCATGGTTTGTAGATCGGGCCTGCCATACCTATGTCCCCAAAACTAGGATGAGTTTGTGTTTTCAGACTTCTGTCCTCAAAGTCCTGGGCCACACATCCTCTAGTCTGGGGCCCCTGGAGCCACACATTAGGACTGTGCCTACCAATCCATGGGAATTCTGCCCATTCCATTGTCCAAAATCGAACAAATTAGGAGAAACCTCCAAAGACCCTGAGGCCATCCCAATAGCGTAGGTCGCCCGGAACTAACAAGGGCTGTCTGACACCAGCTGATAATCTACCTCCACTCATACCATAAATGGATGTCCCCAGAGGAGAAGATTGAACCAGACAGGACACTAGGCCATAATAGGATCCATTGCCTTGTTTTACAGGCATGTCTCCTCAAAAGCCTGATTCCAATACGAGCATAAGGGTTTTCCTGAGGCACCCAGCAGAACTCATCTCGTCTCCACAAGGAAACCTATGCATGGAAGCCATGTCCAAAGCATAGGAGAGTACTTCAGGGTCCCGTTGCCACCGCCCCATTCCAGGGCCATCATGGACACAAAAACACATTAGGACCCATTCTCAGGAAAGTCCATTTCAACTCAGCCACCCCGGTTGCTCGGCAGAGCCATCAGATCTAAATTGTCTTGTTGCTAGGAGACAATTGGAATGCGAGGCGGGCTTCCCAGGCATCCGCCTCGAACGGTGCTCTGGAGTCATTCCATATGGGATGTCCTGGAGCTGTCCAACAGGCCTCAATTGTCCCGCAGAAGGTATCCTTGAAGGTGGCATCCCACAACTCCCAACGTGGGAAAATCTCAATGGCCCTGAGATTCCGCTCCCTTCATGAAGCGGCCATCATGCACAGAAACTCCAACCTGAGCCAACGTCTGATCCTCGCCCTGATTTCAGATGCATGAGTATTGGTTCAGATCTGCAGGGGGTACCTGCCGTGCCCTAGCCCTGAAACCAAGTCTAGCTAGTCTTCTCAGACTGCCGTCCTCACACTCCTGGCCCAGAAGCCCTCAAGTTTGGCAATTCCGGACCCACAATGCAACACTCTGCCTGCCCTCTAGAAAAAAATTATTGCCTCATGAGCTGCCCAGGCACCTTCAATGAGGATAAACCTCCACAGCACTCGACTTCACCCAAATTATATAGTCTAACCTGGGAACTAATGCACTGTCGGACACAACCTGAGCCCGGACTTCCCGAGCAACTCCCAGAAAGCAGACCACAAACTGAGCACATAAGACCCGCCAAGGCCGTAGGTCATCATCTCTTCCCTACCTCAGTTTTCAGGCCTCAGAAACGAGACATTATCTCCAATCACTGCCCAGGGGTGAGTGTGATGCAGAAATCAGAACACCTCCTTACTTATGGTAAGAAACCTTGTGTTTGGCACGTCGTCCAATGTTCAGTGTAGAAGAAACCAGCATTCACCCTGAGGCCCCGCCCATTCTTGAGTGCGACAAGGGCATAAACACGCATTGTGACCCTCAGCATGAGTCCTGTCCTCTAGTAAGTCCTCTCAGTGACTGGACCATTAGATGTCATAATGGGCTTGATATGTCCCTAGGTCCCAATTTTTAACCAGATTTCTGATTGTCCAGTCAACCCCCCCCCCCAGGGCTCTACTCTGGAATCCCTCATTTTCTGGGACACCTGAGGTTAAAAAGAAAACAACATCAAAAAAAAAAAATAAACGGACTTCTTCTATCCCACAGAGTGACCCCAAACGCTTTGGACTGGGCCAAACCACCAGGGAGTAAGACTCGTCCATTTCCCATGAATTCACCCAAAAATTTCACGACCATGAGTGACAAGATATCCAGAGACAAAAACTTGAGCAAGAGCCTCACACTCGCCCTTTTCTCAAATCCCGAAATGTTCTCCTCATGGTCTGTATATAAGTCCTACCATACCTATGACCTGAAACATAAGCCAAGTTTGTGTTTTCAGACAACTGTCCAAACAGTCCTGGCCTACACAACCTACAGTCTTAGGCCCCTGGAGCCAAACCTGAGGACTGTACTTGCCCTCTCCAAGGGAATTGTGTGTGCCCATTCCAATGGCCACATTCCTTCTAATAGGATAAACCTCCAAAGTCCCTGATCCATCTCATTAGTGGTAGCTTCCCAGGTAAAACAGGGGCAATCTGAGCCCATCTGAGCACCTACCTGTACCCAGACCCATAGACAGATGTCCCCAGAGGTAAAAAGCAAAGAACAGACCCCTAGTCACTAATCATATCCATTGCTTTGGTTTCCAGGCATCTCTCCTCAGAGGCCTGGATCAAAACCAGCAAAGGCTGTTTCTTGACTCACCCATCAGAAAACATCTCATCTACACATGGGAAACTTGCACGTTGGAGCTGTTTTCAAAGGCTCTGTTTAGGAGAACCCTTCAGGGCCCCAGTGCCACCGCTCTTTCCAAGGTTCCATAGACACAAAAGCACATTAGGACCCATCCACAAGAGAGTCCATTTCAACTCAGCCTCCTCGGTTTCTCCCCTAGATCCAGCAGAACTAACCTGTCTTGATGCTAGGAGACAATTGGAATGCGAGGTGGGCTACCCAGCCATCCATCCTTAGAACCCTGCTCAGAATCATTGGCTTGGAGCCAACAACAGGTCTCAATTGTCCTGCAGAAGACACTTTGCAGTTTGGAGCTTCTCACAATTCCCATTGTGGGAAAACCGCCATGGCCTCGTGATGCCCCCCTTTATGAAGGGGCTATCAGGGTCAGATACTCCAAACTGAGCGATCGTCTGATCCTCGCCCTGACTTCAGATGCACGAGATCTCTATTCAGTTCTGTAGATTGTGCCTGCCATGTCCTCACCCAGAAACTGAAGCCTAGCTAGTGTTCTCAGACTTCTGTCCTCAGACTACTGACCCAGAAGCCCTCCATTTTGGCAATCCAGAACTTCAAAGCAGCACTCTGCCTGCCCTCCAGAAGAAAAACATTGCCCTCTGGGGCTACCAAGTAACCCCAAGTGAGGAACAGCCTGCGCCTACCTTGGCTGTACCCCAAATACATAGGCTGACCAGGGCACTAATGCCCTTTCTGACACTGCCTGAGCCTAGACCTCCTGGCCGCACCAAGACAGCTGGCCGCACATGAGCACATCGAGCCGCCAAGGCCTTAGGACGTCATCTCTTTCCACCTCGGTTTTCAGGCTTCAGAACCTAGACCTTATCTCTATTCACTGCCCAGACCTGAACCTAATGCAGAAATCAGAATTCCTTCCCCAGGGCAAGAAACATTGTGGTTGGCATGTTGTCCAATGTTAAGTTTAGTTGAAACCAGTGTGGCCCATGAGGCCCCGCTCATGCTTGCTTTCCAAGCCCCCATACACACAATCCTCACCAGTGTTTGAGTTTACCAGTCGCCCAGCCCGTACCTGGGGCTCTGCTCTGGAATCCCTTTCTTGGAGAGACACATGAGTCAGAAAACACGACTCCACCCTTACCAGAAAATGACCCCAAACTCTTGGGAGCTGGGGCAAATCCCCAGAGAGGGATAGTCATCCATAGTCCCTGAGGCCACCTTTCCAATCCACGGCTATCCCGGACACAACATCCAGAGACAAAAGCCTGAAGGAACGCCTCCCATTCGCCCTTGTTTCAGAGGCCCAGGAGCTCCCTCTCGGGCTGTACATCCGGCCTGCCATACGCTAGGCGCCACTCATGAGCTGAGTTTGTGTTTTCAGACTTTTGTGCCCACAGCCTGGACCCACAAAACCTCCAGGCTAGGGCCTCTGGAGACACAGCGAAAGATTGTGCCTGCCCTCTCCAAGGAAATTGTGCCCAATCCATTGACCACAACCCTACAGGTTAGGGAAAAGCTCCAAGGCCCCTGAGGCCATCAATAGTGTAGGCCACCCTGGACTAAGAAGGGCTCTCTGACACCAGCGGAGCATCTATCTCCACTTAGACTCTCAGACAGTGTCCCCAGAGACAGAAGGTTGAAATGGACAGGCCCCAGGCCCTAATCTGAACTTTAGCTTTGGTTTCCATGTGTCCGTCCTCAGAGGACTGTTTTCGTAGACCAGCACACGGAGCTTTTCTGAGGCACCAAACCAAACCTCTCTTGTCTTCTCATGGGAAGCTTACTTACTGGGGATGTATCAAACCCTTCAGGTAGGAGAGTTCCGCAGGGCCACAGAACAACCAGCACATTCCAAGGTATCCATGGACTCAAACGCACATTATGACGCATCCTCAGGAGAGGCCATTTCAACTCAGCCCCCTGGGTAGCGTGCCCCAGAGGCACCAGATCAAACATATCTTGTGGCTAATGGCCAATGGGAATGCGAGGCATGCTGTACAGGGATCCATCCTTCGAACCCTGCTCTACAGTCCTTCCGTATCCTATGTCCTGGAGCCATGCAACAGGACTCGAATGTCCCGCAGAAGGAAACATTGTGGTTGGGGTAACCTCCAAACTCAGCGTGGGAAAACTTTCTTGGCCTCATGAGGCCCCCGCTTCATGAAGGTGCCATCATGGCCAAAAACTCCAGCCTCAGCCAACGTCTGATCCTCAGCCTGACTTCAGATGCAGGAGATTTTGATTCAGCCTCTGCAGAGTGGGCCTGCTCTGCCCTTGGCTCCATTCCTCACCCTAGCTTGTGTTTTCAGACTTCTGTCCTCACATTCTGGGCCCACAAACCCACCCTCCTGGAAATTCTGGGGCCACAATGAAGCACTCTGCCTGCCTTCCAGGAGAAAAACATTGTCTATGGTGCTGCCCAGAACCCCAAATGAGGACCAAACAGCTTGGCCATCGGCAACACCCCAATTGCATAGGCTACCTTAAACACTGATGCTCTGTCGCAAATTGCCTGAGCCCAGACCTTCCAACAGACACCGACACAGCTGGCTGCACACCCAGCACATTGGACCAGCCACTGCCTTAGGCCACCATCCATTCCCAACCTGGGTTTTCAGTCATCGGAACCTGGACCTTATCTCCAATTCCTGCACACGGGGGAACCTGATGCACAAGTCAGAACCCCTCCTTCCCCATGGCAAGAAACCTTGCTGCTGACAGTGAGTTAAACATTCAATGTAGTAGAAAACGGCATGACCCATGAGGCCACGCCCATGGGTGAGGGCCGCCTTGGGCACAAACACACATGGTGACCCTCAGCATGAGTACCTTATTCAAGTAACGCCTCTCAGTGACTGGACCAAGAGCCCGCATATGTGGCTTCCCATGCCCATAAAAACCCAGGACTAACTAGATGGTGTGTATTCCAGTTGAGGGAAGCCACTGCTGTGCTCTAGAGTCCCTCTCCTGGGGGGTCCCCTGTGGCAGAATACAGTACTCTTTCCTTCCCACAGAATGAACCAAAACACTTGGGAGCTTGGACAATCCCCCGAGAGGAAGGCTCTTCCTCGGCCCCTGAAGCAACCCCTACCCTGAACGGCCACTGTGAACGCAACACCCAGAGACAAATCCTGAGCGAATGCATCCCACTTGCCCTCCTTTGATATCCAGAGGATCTCCCCTCACGGACTGGAGATCAGGCCTGCTATTACCTTGGCCCCTAGCTGAGCCAAGTTTGCTTTTTCAGACATCTGTCCCCACAGCCCTGGCAAACACAGCCTCTAGGCTGGGTCCTCTGGAGCCATACCATATGACCGTGCCTGCTCTCTCCTGGAAAACTGTGTCCATTCCTTTGGCCACACAACTCCAGAATATGAGAAACCTCAAGGACATCCCACTACTGGGAGCCTCCCTGGACACACAGGGGCATTCGGACACAAGCTGAGCAGCTACCTCCACGAAAGCATGCACACAGATGTCAACAGAGATAGAAGGTTGAGCCGGCCAGGCCCTTAGGCCCTAATCTCAACTCTTGCTTTGGTTTCCAGGTGTCACTCCTCAGAGGCTTTGGTTCGAAGAACAGGATATGGGGCTTTCCTGAGGCACTGAACAGAACTCCTCTCGACTCCACATGGGAAGCTTCCTTGTTGAAGCCGTGTCAAACACCTCAGGTTGGAGAATCCTGCAGAGTCCCTGAGCCACCTCCACATTCCAAGGTCTCCCAGGCCACCAACCCACAGTAGGACTCATCTTCAGGAGAGTCCATTTCAACTCTCCCTTCTGGGTAGCTCACCCAGGAGGCCACAGATTGAGCCGGCCTTGTCCTGACTAAAGAGTGGGAATATGAGGTGGCGTTCCCAGGCATCCATGCTTAGACACCTGCTCTCGAGTCTTTCCATATGGGGCCTCCTGGAACCATCCAATAGGACTCGACATTCGTGCAGAAGGAAACCTTGAGGTTTGGAGTAGTTCACAAATCTCATCGTAGGCAAACCTCCCTGGCCTCATGACGCCCCCACACCCTTCAGGAAGAGGCCATGCTGGACAAAAACTCTAGCCTTAGGCTCGTCTCATAGTTGACATGACCTCAGAGCAGGAGATCTCGATTCAGCCTCTGCAGAGTGGGCCTGCCATGCCTTCGATCCCAAACCTCACGCTAGCTCGTTTTTTCAGACTTCCTTCCTCACACTCCTGGCAAACAAGCCCTCCGGACTAGGAACTCCAGAACCACAACCAGGCCCAGTGTCTACCCAACGGAAGAAAAACGTTTCCTTGTGGGGCTATCCAGAAAACCCAGATGAGGATCAACCTGCTCGGGCCTCAACGGTACCCGAACTGGATAGGCTGCACTGGGCACTCATGCTCTGTCTGACACAGCCTGAAGCCAGACGTCCAGACAGACAAGGAGACAGCTGGCCGCACACCCCGCACTCGGACACGCCATGGTCATATGCCGTCAACTCTTCCTAACCTTGGTTTTCAGATATCTGAACCTAGATATTATATCAATTCTCCATACAGCTGGGTATCGCATGCAAAAAACAGAACTCTTCCTTCCCCATGGCTATAAAGCTTGCTCTTGGCATGGAGTCACACCTTCAGGGTGGGAGAAACCTTCATGGCCCCTGATGCCACGCCCAAACGTGAGTGCTGCTTGGGCACAAATTCAAACAGTGACCCTCAGCATGAGCCCCATGTCAAAGAAAGGCCTGTCAGGGCCTGGACCAAGAGCCCGCATATTGACTTGCCAAGCACCTATGCACCCAATCCTCACCAGTGATTGATTTTACCAGTCGCCCAGCCCATACCTGGGTCTCTGGTCTGGAATCCCTTTCTTGGAGAGACACATGAGCCAGAAAACACGACTCCACCCTTACCAGAAAATGACCCCAAACTCTTGGGAGCTGGGACAAATCCCCAGAGAGAGATACTCGTCCACAGTCCCTGAGGCCACCCCTCCTATCCACGGCTATCCCAGACACAACATCCAGAGACAAAAGCCTGAAGGAACGCCTCCCACTCGCCCTTGTTTCAGAGGCCCAGGAGCTCCCTCTAGGGCTGTACATCCGGCCTGCCATACCCTAGGCGCCACTCATGAGCTGAGTTTGTATTTTCAGACTTCTGTGTCCACAGCCTGGTCCCACACAACCTACAGGCTAGGACTTCTGGTGCCACAGCGAAAGATTGTGCCTGCCCTCTCCAAGGAAAGTGTACCCAATCCATTGACCACAACCCCACAGGTTAGGGAAAAGCCCCAAGGCCCCTGAGGCCATCAATAGTGTAGGCCACCCTGGACTAAGAGGGGCTCTCTGACACGAGCGGTGCAACTATCTCCACTTAGACTCTCAGATATTGTCCCCAGAGACAGAAGTTTGAAATGGACAGGCCCCCAGGCCCTAATATGAACCTTAGCTTTGGTTTCCATGTGTCCGTCCTCAGAGGACTGTTTTCGTAGACCAGCACTAGGGGCTTTTCTGAGGCACCAAACAAAACCTCTCTTGTCTCCACATGGGGAGCTTTCTTACTGGGGATGTATCAAACCCTTCAGGTAGGAGAGTTCCGCAGGGCCACTGAACAACCAGCACATTTCAAGGTCTTCATGGACCCAAACGCACATTATGACCCATCCTCGGGAGAGGCCATTTCAACTCAGCCCACTGGGTAGCGTGCCCCAGAGGCAGGAGATCAAACATATCTTGTCGCTCATGGTCAATGGGAAACCGAGGCATGCTGTACAGGGATCCATCCTTCGAACCCTGCTCTACAGTCCTTCCGTAGGGTATGTCCTGGAGCCATGCAACAGGACACGAATATCCCGCAGAAGAAACCTTGTAGTTTGGGGCAACCTCCAAACTCAGCGTGGGAAAACTTCCTTGGCCTCATGAGGCCCCCGCTTCATGAAGGTGCCATCATGGACACATACTCCAGCCTCAGCCAACGTCTGATCCTCAGCCTGACTTCAGATGCAGGAGATTTCGATTCAGCCTCCGCAGAGTGGGCCTGCTCTGCCCTTGGATCCAATCCTCACCCTAGCTGGTGTTTTCAGACTTCCGTCCTCACACTCCTGGCCCACACACCCTCCCTACTGGGAATTCTGGGGCCACAATGAAGCACTCTGCCTGCCTCCCAGGAGAAAAACATTGTCTATGGTGCTGCCCAGAGATCCCAAATGAGGATCAAACTGCTTGGCCCTCGGCAACACCCCAATTGCATAGGCTACCTTAAACACTGATGCTCTGTCGCAAATTGCCTGAGCCCAGACCTTCCAACAGACACCGACACAGCTGGCTGCACACCCAGCACATTGGACCAGCCACTGCCTTAGGCCACCATCCATTCCCAACCTGGGTTTTCAGTCATCGGAACCTGGACCTTATCTCCAATTCCTGCACACGGGGGAACCTGATGCACAAGTCAGAACCCCTCCTTCCCCATGGCAAGAAACCTTGCTGCTGGCAGTGAGTCAAACATTCAATGTAGTAGAAAACGGCATGACCCATGAGGCCACGCCCATGGGTGAGGGCCGCCTTGGGCACAAACACACATGGTGACCCTCAGCATGAGTACCTTATTCAAGTAACGCCTCTCAGTGACTGGACCAAGAGCCCGCATATGTGGCTTGCCATGCCCATAGGCACCCAGGACTAACTAGATGGTGTGTATTCCAGTTGAGGGAGGCCACTGCTGTGCTCTAGAGTCCCTCTCCTGGGGGGTCCCCTGTGGCAGAAAACAGTACTCTTCCCTTCCTACAGATTGAACCGAAACACTTGGGAGCTTGGACAATCCCCCGAGAGGAAGGCTCTTCCTCGGCCCCTGAAGCAACCCCTACCCTGAACGGCCACTGTGAACGCAGCACCCAGAGACAAAAGCCTGAGCGACTGCCTCCCACTTGCCCTCCTTTGATATCCAGAGGATCTCCCCTCACGGACTGGAGACCAGGCCTGCCATTACCTTGGCCTCTAGCTGAGCCAAGTTTGCTTTTTCAGACATCTGTCCCCACAGCCCGGGCAAACACAGCCACTAGGCTGGGTCCTCTGGAGCCATACCACAGGACCGTGCCTTCTCTCTACTGGGAAACTGTGTCCATTCCTTTGGCCACACACCTCCAGAATATGAGAAATCTCAAGGCCCCCGAGGACATCCCACTACTGGGAGCCTCTCTGGACACACAGGGGCATTCGGACACAAGCTGAGCAGCTACCTCCACCAAGGCATGCACACAGATGTCAACAGAGATAGAAGGTTGAGCCGGCCAGGCCCTTAGGCCCTAATCTCAACTCTTGCTTTGGTGTCCAGGTGTCACTCCTCAGAGGCTTTGGTTCGAAGAACAGTATATGGGGCTTTCCTGAGGCACTGAACAAAACTCCTCTCGACTCCACATGGGAAGCTTCCTTGTTGGAGCCGTGTCAAACACCTCAGGTTGGAGAATCCTGCAGAGTCCCTGAGCCACCTCCACATTCCAAGGTCTCCCAGGCCACCAAGCCACAGTAGGACTCATCTTCAGGAGAGTCCATTTCAACTCTCCCCTCTGGGTAGCTCACCCAGGAGCCCGCAGATTGAGCCTGACTTGTCCTGACTAAAGAGTGGGAATATGAGGTGGCATTCCCAGGCATCCATGCTTAGACACCTGCTCTCGAGTCTTCCCATATGGGACCGCCTGGAACCATCCAATAGGACTCGACAGTCGTGCAGAAGGAAACCTTGAGGTTTGGAGTAGTTCACAAATCCCATCGTAGGCAAACCTCCCTGGCGTCATGGAGCCCCCACACCCTTCAGGAAGAGGCCATGCTGGACAAAAACTGTAGCCTGAGGCACGTCTCATAGTTGACATGACCTCAGTGCAGGAGATCTCGATACAGCCTCTGCAGAGTGGGCCTGCTCTGCCCTCGGTCCCAAACCTCAGGCTAGCTTGTGTTTTCAGACTTCCTTCCTCACACTCCTGGCAAACAAGCCCTCCGGACTAGGAACTCCAGAACCACATCCCAGCCAGTGTCTGCCCAACGGAAGAACAACGTTTCCCTGTGGGGTTCCCCAGAAAACCCAGATGAGGATCAACCTGCTCGGGCCTTGACGTGCCCCGAACTGGATAGGCTGCTCTGGGCACTTAAGTTCCATCTGACACAGCCTGAAGCCACACGTCCAGACAGACAAGGAGACAGCTGGCCGCACACCCAGCACTTCGGTCACACCATGGTCTTATGCTGTCACCTCTTCCTAACCTTGGTTTTCAGATATCTGAACCTAGACATTATATCAATTCTCCACACAGCTGGGTATCGCAAGCACAAAAGAGAACTCCTCCTTCCCCATGGCTGTAAAGCTTGCTCTTGGCATGGAATCACACCTTCAGGGTGAGAGAAACCTTCATGTCCCATGATTCCACGCCCAACCGTGCGTGCAGCAGCACAAATTCACACTGTGACCCTCAGCATGAGCCCCATGTCAAAGAAAGGCCTGTCAGGGCCTGGACCAAGAGCCCACATATGGGGCTTGCCAGGCCGCTATGCACCCAATCCTCACCAGTGTTTGAGTTTTCCAGTCACCCCGCCCGTACCGCGGGATCTGCTCTCGAATCCCTTTCTTGGAGAGACACATGAGCCAGACAACACGACTCCACCCTTCACACAAATGACCCCAAACTCTTGGGAGCTGGGACAAATCCCCAGACAGGGATACTCGTCCATAGTCCTGAGGCCACCCGTCCAATCCACGGCTATCCCGGACACAACATCCAGAGACAAAAGCCTGAAGGAACACCTCCCACTCGCCCTTTTTTCAGAGGCCCAGGAGCTCCCTCTTGGGCTATACATCCGGCCTGCCATACACTAGGCGCCACTCATAAGCTGAGTTTGTGTTTCCAGACATCTGTGCCCACAGCCTGGACTCACACAACCTCCAGGCTAGCCTCCATTCCAAGGCCCTCATGGACACAAACACACATTAGGCCCCATCCTCAAGAAAGTCCATTTCAACTCAGCCACCCCGGTTTCTCCCGCAGAGCCATCAGATCTCAACTGTCTAGTCCCTTCACTCTTCCCCAGGGCTCTGCTTTGGAATTCCTCTTTGTTTGGGGCACCTGAGGTATCAAACCTGAAAGGAGACCTCCCATCCCACAGATTGACGAAAAACCATTGGGACCGGGCCATATCCACAGAGAGGAAGATTCGTCCATGACCCATGAGGCCTCGCCACATTCCACGGTCATCGTTGATACAAAATCCAGAGAACAAAGCCTGAGCAAGCGCCTCAGACTCGCTCTTTCTTCATATCCTGAAGTTTTATTCTCATGGTTTGTAGATTGGGCCTGCCATACCTACGTCCCCAAACCTAAGCTGAGTTTGTGTTTTCAGACTTCTGTCCTCAAATTCCAGGGCCACACACCCTCCAGGATGGGGCCCCTGGAGCCACACATTAGGACTGTGCTTACCCCATGCATGGAAATTCTGCCCATTCCATTGTTCAATATCTACATATTAGGAGAACCCTGGAAAGTCCCCGAGGCCATCCCAAGAGTGTAGGTCTCCCGGGACAAACAAGGGCGGTCTGACACCAGCTGAGAATCTATCTCCACACATGACATAGATGGATGTCCCTAGAGAAGAAGATGGAACCAGACATGACCCTAGGCCATAATCAGATCCAAGCTTTGGTTTACAGGCATGTCTCCTCAAAAGCCTGAATTCCAATACAAGCATAGGGGGTTTCCTGAGGCACCCATCAGAACAAACCTCATCTGCACAAGGAAACTTGAGCATGGGAGCTATGTCAAAAGTTTAGGAGAATACTTCAGGGTCCCGGTGCCACCGCCCCATTCCAAGGTTCCCATGGACACAAACACACTTTAGGAACTTACCTCGGGAAAGTCCATTTCAACTCAGCCTCCCCGGTGTCTCCCGCAGAGCCATCAGATCTCAACTGTCTTGTTGTTAGGAGACAATTGAAATGCGAGGCGATCTTCCCTGGCATCCATCTTAGAACAATGCTCTGGAGTCATTCCATAGGAAATGTCCTGGAGCTGCCCAACAAGTCTCAAATGTCCCGAATAAGGAATCCTTGAAGGGGGCATCCCACTACTCCCAACGTGGGAAAACGTTAAGAGCCTTGAGACTCCGCTTCGTTCAGAAAGGGGCAGTCATGCACAAAAACTCCAACCGGAGACAACGTCTGTTCCTCGCCGTGACTTCATATGCTTGAGATATTGGTTCAGATCTGCAGGGGACACCTGCAGTTCCCTCGGCCTGAAGCCCAAGTTTAGGTTGTGTTCTCAGACTTCTGTCCTCACACTCCTAGCCCAGAAGCCCTCACGTTTGGCAATTCCGGACCCACAATGCAGCACTCTGCCTGCCCTATAGAAAAAATATCTTGCCTAATGAACTGCCCGGGCACCTCAAATAAGGATCAACCTACACGACACTCGACGGTACCCAAATTATATAGTCTAACCTGGGCACTAATGCACTGTCTGACACAACCTGAGCCCGAACCTCCTGACCAACAACTAGGCACCTGACCGCACACTGAGCACATGAGACCCACCATGGCCTTAGGTCATCATCTCTTCCCAAATGCGGTTTTCTGACTTCCGTACCTAGACCTTATCTTCAACCACTGCCCAGGGTTGAAAAGGATGCAGAAATCAGAACTCCTTCCCCATGGCAAGAGACCTTGTGATTGGCATATGGGGCCTTCCATGCCCCTAGGCCCCAAATTTTAACCATAGTTTTGGTTGTCCCCTCACTCTTCCCCAGGGCTCTGCTTTGGAATTCTTCTTTGGTTGGGACCCTGAGGTAACAAACCTGAGAGGAGACCTCCCATCCCACAGATTGAAGAAAAGCAATTGGGACCGTGCCAAATCCCAAGAGAGGAAGTTTCGTCCATGGCCCATGATTCTTCCCCACATTTCACGGCCATCGTTGACACAAAATCCAGAGACCAAAGCCTGAGCAAGCGCCTCAGACTCGCTCTTTCTTCATATCCTGAAGAGTTCTTCTCATGGCTTGTAGATTGGGCCTGCCATACCTACGTCCCCAAACCTAAGCTGATTCTGTGTTTTCCGACTTCTGTCCTCAAAGTCCTGGGCCACACACCCTCAAGGCTGGGGCCCCTGGAGCCACACATTAGGACTGTGCCTACTTCATGCATGGGAATTCTGCCCATTGCATTGTACAAAATTGTACAAATTAGGAGATCCCTCCAAAGTACCCGAGGCCATCCCAATATGTAGGTCTCTTTGGACAACAAGGGCGGTCTGACACCAGCTGAGCATCTACCTCCAATCATACCATAGATGGATGTCCCCAGAGAAGGACATGGAACCAGACAGGACCCTGCCATAATCGGATCCATTGCTTTGGTTTACAGGCATGTCTCCTAAAAATCCTGGATTCCAATACCAGCATAGGGGGTTTCCTGAGGCACCAATCAGAAAACACCTCGTCTCCACGAGGAAACTTGTGCATGGGACCTATGTCAAAATCTTAGGAGAATACTTCAGAGTCCCGGTGCCACTGCCCCATTCCAAGGACCTAATGGACACAACCACACATTAGGCCCCATGCTCAGGAGCTGTCCATTTCAAATCAGCCACCCTGGTTGCTCCCGCAGAGCCATCCGATCTCCACTGTCTTGTAGCTAGGAGACAATTGGAATGCGAGGCGGGCTTCCCTGGCATCCATCCTCAAAGAGTGCTCTGGAGTCATTCCATATGGGATGTTTTGGAGCTGCCCAACAGGTCTCAATTGTCCCGCAGAAGGAATCCTTGAAGGGGGCATCCCACAACTCCCAATGAGGGAAAACCTGCATGGCCTTGAGATTCCTTTCCGTTCATGAAGGGCAGTCATTCACAGAAACTACAACCTGAGTCAACGTCTGATCCTTTCCGTGACTTCAGATGCATGAGATATGGGTTCAGATGTGCAGGGGGTACCTGCCTTGCCCTCGGTGACGCCCAAGTCTAGCTTGTGTTCTCAGACTTCTGTCCTCACACTACTGGCCCAGAAGCGCTCACGTTTGGAATTCCGGACCCACAATGCAGCACTCTGCCTGCCCTCTAGAAAAAATATCTTGCCTAATGAGCTGCCCAGGCACCTCAAATGAGGATCAACCTACCGGGCACTCCACTGTACCCAAATTATATAGTATAACCTGGGCACTAATGCACTGTCTGACACAACCTGAGCCCGAACCTCCTGACTAACAACCAGGCAGCTGACCGCACACTGAGCACATCACACCCACCATGGCCTTAGGTCATCATCTATTCCCAACTGCGGTTTTCAGGCTTCCGAACCTAGACCTTTTCTCCAACCACTGCCTATGGTTGAAAATGATGCAGAAATCAGAACTCCTTCCCCATGGCAAGAGACCTTGTGATAGGCATGTTGTCCAAAGTTCAGTGTAGTTGAAACCAGTGTGGCCCATGAGGCCCCGCCCATGCTCACGGGACACATTGGTCACAAACACACATTGTGACCCTCAGCCTGAGCCCAGTCCTCAAGTAAGGCCTCTCAGTGGCTGGATGAAGAGACAGCATATGGGGCCTGCCATGCCCCTAGGCCCCAAATTTTAACCATAGTTTGGGTTGTCCCTTCACTCTTCCCCAGGGCTCTGCTTTGCAATTCCTCTTTGGTTGGGACACCTGAGGTAACAAACCTGAAAGGAGACCTCCCGTCCCACAGATTGACGAAAACAATTGGGGCCGGGCCAAATCCCAAGAGAGGAAGTTTCGTCCATGGCCCATGAGGCTTCCCCACATTCCACGGCCATCGTTGACACAAAATCCAGAGACAAAAGCCTGAGCAAGCGCCTCCGACCTGCTCTTTCTTCATATCCTGAAGAGTTCTTCTCATGGCTTGTAGATTGGGCATGCCATACCTACGTCCCCAAACCTAAGCTGATTCTGTGTTTTCCGACTTCTGTCCTCAGAGTCCTGGGCCACACACACTCCAGCCTGGGGCCCCTGGAGCGACACATTAGGACTGTGCCTACTTCATGCATGGGAATTCTGCCCATTCCATAATCCAAAATTTACAAATTAGGAGATCCCTCCAAAGTCCCCAAGGCCATCCCAATATGTAGGTCTCTTTGGACAAACAAGGGCGGTCTGACACCAGCTGAGCAACTAGCTCCACTCAAAACATAGATGGATGTCCCCAAAGAAGGAGATGGAACCTGACAGGACCCTAGGCCATAATCGGATCCATTGCTTTGGTTTACAGGCATGTCTCCTCCAAAATCCTGGATTCCAATACCAGCATAGGGGGTTTCCTGAGGCACCCATCAGAAAACATCTCATCTCCATGAGGAAAGTTGTGCATGGAACCTATGTCAAAACCTTAGGAGAATACTTCAGAGTCCCGGTGCCACTGCCCCATTCCAAGGTCCTCATGGACACAAACACACATTAGGCCCCATGCTCAGGAAAGTCCATTTCAACTCAGCCACCCCGGTTGCTCCAGCAGAGCCATCCTATCTCCACTGTCTTGTTGCTAGGAGACAATTGGAATGTGAGGCGGGCTTCCATGGCATCCATCCTCCAACGGTGCTCTGGAGTCATTCCATATGGGATGTTTTGGAGCTGCCCAACAGGTCTCAATTGTGCCGCAGAAGGAATCCTTGAAGGGGGCATCCCACAACTCCCAACGTGGGAAAACCTCCATGGCCTTGGGATTCCTCTCCGTTCTTGAAGGGGCAGTCATGCACAGAAACTTCAACCTGAGCCAACGTCTGAGCCTCGCCGTGACTTCAGATGCATGAGATATTGGTTCAGATGTGCAGGGGGTACCTGCCTTGCCCTCGGCCTGAAGCCCAGGTCTAGCTTGTGTTCTCAGACTTTTGTCCTCACACTACTGAACCAGAAGCCCTCAAGTTTGGCAATTCCGGGCCCACAATGCAGCACTCTGCCTGCCCTCTAGAAAAAATATCTTGCCTAATGAGCTGCCCAGGCTCCTCAAATGAGGATCAACCTAAACGGCACTCGACTGTACCCAAATTATATAGTGTAACCTGGTCACTAATGCACTGTCTGACACAACCTGAGCCCGAACCTCCTGAACAACAACCAGGCAGCTGACCGCACACTGAGCACATCAGACCCACCATGGCCTTAGGTCATCATCTCTTCCCAACTGCGGTTTTCAGGCTTCTGAACCTAGACCTTTTCTCCAAACACTGCCAATGGTTGAAAATGATGCAGAAATCAGAACTCCTTCCCCATGGCAAGAGACCTTGTGATTGGTATGTTGTCCAAAGTTCAGTGTAGTTTAAACCAGTGTGGCCCATGAGGCCCGGCCCCTTCTCGCGGGCCACATTGGTCACAAACACACATTGTGACCCTCAGCCTATGCCCAGTCCTCAAGTAAGGCCTCTCAGTGGCTGGATGAAGAGACAGCATATGGGGCCTGCCATGCCCCTAGGCCCCAAATTTTAACAATAGTTTGGGTTGTCCATTCACTCTTCCCCAGGGCTCTGCTTTGGAATTCCTCCTGGTTGGGACACCTGAGGTAACAAACCTGAAAGGAGACCTCCCATCCCACAGATTGACGAAAAACAATTGGGACCGTTCCAAATCCACAGAGAGGAAGATTCGTCCATGGCCCATGAGGCCTCCCCACATTCCACGGCCATCGTTGACACAAAATCCAGAGACCAAAGCCTGAGCAATTGCCTCAGACTCGCTCTTCCTTCGTATTCTGAAGATTTCTTATCATGGTTTGTAGATTGGGCCAGCCATACCTAAGTCCCCAAACCTAAGCTGAGTTTGTGTTTTCAGAATTCTGTCCTCAACGTCCTGGGCCACAAACCCTCCAGGCTGGGGCCAGTGGAGCCAAACATTAGGAATGTGCCTACACCATGCATGGGAATTTTGCCCATTCCATTGTCCAAAATTGTACCAATGAGGAGAACCCTCTAATGTCCCCGAGGCCATCCAAATATGTAGGTCTCAGTGGACAACAAGGGCGGTCTGACACCAGCTGAGCATCTACCTCCACTCATACCATAGATGGATGCCCCAGTGAAGGATATGGTACAACACAGGACCCTAGGCCATAATCGGATCCATTGCTTTGGTTTACAGTCATGATTCCTCAAAATCCTGGTTTCCAATACCAGCATAGGGGGTTTCCTGAGGCACCCATCAGAAAACATCTCGTCTCCACGAGGAAACTTGTGCATGGGACCTATGTCAAAATCTTAGGAGAATACTTCAGAGTCCCGGTGCCATGGTTCCATTCCTAGATCCTCATGGACACAAACACACATTAGGCTCCATGCTCAGGAAAGTCCATTTCAACTCAGCCACCCCGGTTGTTCCCGCAGAGCCATCCGATCTCCACTGTCTTGTACTAGGAGACAATTGGAATGCGAGGCGGGCTTCCCTGGCATCCATCCTTGAACGGTGCTCTGGATACATTCCATATGGGATGTTTTGGAGCCGCCCAAAAGGTCTCAATTGTCCCGCAGAAGGAATCCTTGAAGGGAACATCCCACAACTCCCAAAGTGGGAAAACCTCCATGGCCTTGGGATTCCTCTCCGTTCATGAAGGGGCAGTCATGCACAGAAACTTCAACCTGAGCCAACGTCTGATCCTCGCCGTGACTTCAGATGCATGAGATATTGGTTCAGATGTGCAGGGGGTACCTGCCTTGCCCTCGGCCTGAAGCCCAAGTCTAGCTTGTGTTCTCAGACTTCTGTCCTCACACTACTGGCCCGGAAGCCCTCAAGTTTGGCAATTCCGGACCCACATTGCAGCACTCTGCCTGCTCTCTAGAAAAAATATATGCCTAATGAGCTGCCCAGGCACCTCAAATGAGGATCATCATACACGGCACTCGACTGTACCCAAATTACATAGTCTAACCTGGGCAATAATGCACTGTCTGACACAACCTGAGCCCGAACCTCCTGACCAACAACCAGGCAGCTGACCGCACACTGAGCACATCAGACCCACCATGGCCTTAGGTCATCATCTCTTCCCAACTGCGGTTTTCAGGCTTCCGAACCTAGACCTTATCTCCAACCACTGCCCAGGGTTGAAAATGATGCAGAAATCAGAACTCCTTCCCCATGGCAAGAGACCTTGTGATTGGCATGCTGTCCAAAGTTCAGTGTAGTTGAAACCAGGGTGGCCCATGAGGCCCGGCCCCTTCTCGCGGGCCACATTGGTCACAAACACACATTGTGACCCTCTGCGTGATCCCCGTCCTCAAGTAAGGCCTCTCAGAGGCTGGATAAAGAGACAGTATATGGGGCCTGCCATGCCCCTAGGACCCAAATTTTAACCATAGTTTGGGTTGACCCTTCACTCTTCCCAAGGGCTCTGCTTTGGAATTCCTCTTTGGTTGGGACACCTGAGGTTACAAACCTGAAAGGAGACCTCCCATCCCACAGATTGACGAAAAACAATTGGGACCGGGCCAAATCCACAGAGAGGAAGATTCGTCCATTGCCCATGAGGCCTCCCCTTAATCCACGGCCATCGTTGACCCAAAATCCAGAGACCAAAGCCTGAGCAAGCGCCTAAGACTCGCTCTTTCTTCGTATCCTGAAGAGTTCTTCTCATGGTTTGTAGATTGGGCCTGCCATACCTACGTCCCCCAACCTAAGCTGAGTTTGTGTTTTCAGACTTCTGTCCTCAAAGTCCTGGGCCACATACCCTCCAGGCTGGGGCCCCTGGAGCCACACATTAGGACTGTCCCTACCCCATGCATGGGAATTCTGCCCATACCATTGTCCAAAATTGTACAAATTAGGAGAACCCTCCAAAGTCCCCGAGGCCATCCCAATATGTAGGTCTCTGTGGACAAACAAGGGCGGTCCTACACCAGCTGACCATTACCTCCACCTATAACATAGATAGATGTCCCCAGAGAAGGATATGGTTCCAGACAGGACCCTAGGCCATATTCGGATCCATTGCTTTGGTTTAAAGGCATGTCTCCTCAAAATCCTGGATTCCAATACCAGCATAGGGGGTTTCCTGAGGCACCCATCAGAAAAAATCTCGTCTCCACGAGGAAACTTGTGCATGGGACCTATGTCAAAATCTTAGGAGAATACTTCAGAGTCCCAGTGCCACCGACCCATTCCAAGGTCCTCATGGAAACAAACACACATTAGGCCCAATGCTCAGGAAAGTCCATATCAACTCAGCCAACCAGGATGCTCCCGCAGAGCCATCCGATCTCAACTGTCTTATTGCAAGGAGACAATTGGAATGCAAGGCAGGCTTCCCTGGAATCCATCCTCGAACGGTGCTCTGGAGTCATTCCATATGGGATGTTTTGGAGCTGCCCAACAGGTCTCAATTGTCCCGCGAAGGAATCCTTGAAGGGGGCATCCCACAACTCCCAAAGTGGGAAAACCTTCATGGCCTTGAGATTCCTCTCCGTTCTGGAAGGGGCAGTCATGCACAGAAACTCCAACCTGAGCCAACGTCTGATCCTCGCCGTGCCTTCAGATGCATGAGATATTGGTTCAGATGTGCAGGGGGTACCTGCCTTGCCCTCGGCCTGAAGCCCAAGTCTAGCTTGTGGTCTCAGACTTCTGTCCTCACTCTACTGGCCCAGAAGACCTCACGTTTGGCAATTCTGGACCCACAATGCAGCACTCTGCCTGACCTCTAGAAAAAATATCTTGCCTAAGGAACTGCACGGGCACCTCAAATAATGATCAACCTACACGGCATTCGACTGTATCCAAATTATATAGTCTAACCTAGGCACTAATTCCCTGTCTGACACAACCTGAGCCCGAAACTCCTGACTAACAACCAGGCAGCTGACCGCACACTGAGCACATCAGACCCACCATGGCCTTAGGTCATCATCTCTTCCCAACTGCGGTTTTCAGGCTTCCGAACCTAGACCTTATCTCCAACGACTGCCCAGGGTTGAAAATGATGCAGAAATCAGAACTCCTTCACCATGGCAAGAGACCTTGTGATTGGCATGTTGTCCAAAGTTCAGTGTAGATGAAACCAGTGTGGCCCATGAGGCCCCGCCCATGCTCGCAAGCCACATTGGTCACAAACACACATTGTGACCCTCAGCCTGAGCCCAGTCCTCAAGTAAGGCCTCTCAGTGGCTGGTGAAGAGACAGCATATGGGGCCTGCCATGCCCCTAGGCCCCAAATTTTAACGATAGTTTGGCTTGTCCCTTTACTCTTCCCCAGGGCTCTGGTTTGGAATTCCTCCTGGTTGGGACACCTGAGGTAACAAACCTGAAAGGAGACCTCCAATCCCACAGATTGACAAAAAACAATTGGGACCGATCCAAATCCACAGCGAGGAAGATTCGTCCATGGCCCATGAGGCCTCCCCACATTCCACGGCCATCGTTGACACAATTCCAGAGACCAAAGCCTGAGCAATCGCCTCAGACTAGCTCTTTCTTCGTATTCTGAAGATTTCTTCTCATGGTTTGTAGATTGGACCTGCCATACCTACGTCCCCAAACCTAAGCTGAGTTTGTGTTTTCAGACTTCTGTCCTCAAAGTCCTGGGCCACACACCCTCCAGGCTGGGGCCACTGGAGCCACACATTAGGACTGTGCCTACCCCATGCATGTGAATTCTGCCCATTCCATTGTCCAAAATTGTACCAATTAGGAGAACCCTCCAAAGTCCCCGAGGCCATCTCAAAATGTAGGTCTCAGTGGACAAACAAGGGCGGTCTGACACCAGCTGAGAATCTACGTCCACTCATACCATAGATGGATGTCCCCAGAGAAGGATATGGTACCAGACAGGACCCTAGGTCATAATCGGATCCATTGCTTTGGTTTACAGTCATGACTCCTCAAAATCCTGGATTCCAATACTAGCATAGGGTGTTTCCTGAGGCACCCATCAGAAAACATCTCGTCTCCACGAGGAAACTTGTGCATTGGACCTATGTCAAAATCTTAGGAGAATACTTCAGAGTCCCGGTGCCACCGCTCCATTCCTAGGTCCTCATGGACACAAACACACATTAGGCCCCATGCTCAGTAGCTGTCCATTTCAAATCAGCCACCCCGGTTGCTCTCGCAGAGCCATCCGATCTCCACTGTCTTGTTGCTAGGGGACAATTTGAATGCGAGGCGGGCTTCCCTAACATCCATCCTCGAACGGTGCTCTGGAGTCATTCCATATGGGATGTCCTGGAGCTGCCCAACAGGTCGCAATTGTCTTGCAGAAGGAATCCTTGAAGGGGACATCTCACAACTCCCAACGTGGGAAAACCTCCATGGCCTTGAGATTCCTCTCCGTTCATGAAGGGGCAGTCATGCACAGAAACTTCAACCTGAGCCAACGTCTGAGCCTCGCCGTGACTTCAGATGCATGAATATTGGCTCAGATGTGCATGGGGTACCTGCTTTGCCCTCGGCCTGTTTCCCAAGTCTAGCTTGTGTTCTCAGACTTCTGTCCTCACACTACTGGCCCAGAAGCCCTCACGTTTGGCAATTCCGGACCCACAATGCAGCACTCTGCCTGCTCTCTAGAAAAAATATCTTGCCTAATGAGCTGCCCAGGCACCTCAAATGAGGATCATCATACACGGCACTCGACTGTACCCAAATTACATAGTCTAACCTGGGCAATAATGCACTGTCTAACACAACCTGAGCCCGAACCTTCTGACCAACAACCAGGCAGCTGACCGCACACTGAGCACATCAGACCCACCATGGCCTTAAGTCATCATCTCTTCCCAACTGCGGGTTTCAGGCTTCCGAACCTAGACCTTATCTCCAACCACTGCCCAGGGTTGAAAATGATGCAGAAATCAGAACTCCTTCCCCATGGCAAGAGACCTTGTGATTGGCATATTGTCCAAAGTTCAGTGTAGATGAAACCAGTGTGGCCCATGAGGCTCCGCCCATGCTCGGGAGCCACATTGGTCACAAACACACATTGTGACCCTCAGCTGAGCCCAGTCTTCAAGTAAGGCCTCTCAGTGGTTGGTGAAGAGACAGCATATGGGGCCTGCCATGACCCTAGGCCCCAAATTATAACCATAGTTTGGGTTGTCCCTTCACTCTTCCCCAGGGCTCTGCTTTGGAATTCCTCTTTGGATGGGACACCAGAGGTTACAAACCTGAAAGGAGACCTCCCATCCCACAGATTGAAGAAAAACAATTGGGATCGGTCCAAATCCACAGAGAAAGATTCGTCCATGTCCCATGAGGTCTCCCCACATTCCACGGCCATCGTTGACACAAAATCCAGAGACCAAAGCCTGAGCAAGCGCCTCAGACTCGCTCTTTCTTCATATCATGAAGAGTTCTTCTCATGGTTTGTAGAATGGGCCTGCCATACCTACGTCCCCTAACCTAAGCTGAGTCTGTGTTTTCAGACTTCTGTCCTCAAAGTCCTGGGCCACACACCCTCTAGGCTGGGGCCCCTGGAGCCACACATTAAGATTGTACCTACCCCATGCATAGTAATTCTGCCCATTCCATTTTCCAAAATTGTACAAATTAGGAGAACCCTCCAAAGTAACCGAGGCGATCCCAATATGTAGGTCTCAGTGGACAAACAAGGGCGGTCTGACACCAGCTGAGCATCTACCTCCACTGATACCATAGATGGATGCCCCAGTGAAGGATATAGTACCAGAAAGGACCCTAGGCCATAATCGGTTCCATTGCTTTAATTTACAGGCATGTCTCCTCAAAATCCTGGATTCCAATACCAGCATAGGGGGTTTCCTGAGGCACCCATCAGAAAAAATGTCGTCTCCATGAGGAAACTTGTGCATGGGACCTATGTCAAAATCTTAGGAGAATACTTCAGAGTCCCGGTGCCACCGCCCCATTCCAAGGTCCTCATGGACACAAACACACATTAGGCCCCATGCTCAGGAAAGTCCATTTCAACTCAGCAATCCCGGTTGCTCACGCAGAGCCATCGGATCTCAACTGTCTTGTTGCTAGGAGACAATTGGAATGCGAGGCGGACTTCCCTTGCATCCATCCTCGAACGGTGCTCTGGAGTCATTCCATATGGGATGTTTTGGAGCTGCCCAACAGGTCTCAATTGTCCCGCAGAAGGAATCCTTGAAGGGGGCATTCCACAACTCCCAACGTGGGAAAACCTCCATGGCCTTGAGATTCCTCTCCGTTCATGAAGGGGCAGTCATGCACAGAAACTACAACCCGAGCCAACGACTGAATATCGCCGTGACTTCAGATGCATGAGATATTGGTTCAGATGTGCAGGGGGTACCTGCCTTGCCCTCGGCCTGAAGCCCAAGTCTAGCTTGTGTTCTCAGACTTCTGTCCTCACACTACTGGCCCAGAAGCCCTCAAGTTTGGCAATTCCGGACCCACAATGCAGCACTCTGCCTGCACTCTAGAAAAAATATCATGCCTAATGAGCTGCCCAGGCACCTCAAATGAGGATCAAACTACACGGCACTCGACTGTACCCAAATTGTAGAGTCTAACCTCGGCACAAATGCACTGTCTGACACAACCTAAGCCCGAACCTCCTGACCAACATCCAGGCAGCTGACCGCACACTGAGCACATCAGAACCACCATGGCCTTAGGTCATCATCTCTTTCCAACTGCGGTTTCAGGCTTCCGAACCTAGACCTTATCTCCAACCACTGCCCAGGGTTGAAAATGATGCAGAAATCAGAACTCCTTCCCCATGGCAAGAGACCTTGTGATTGGCATGTTGTCCAAAGTTCAGTGTAGTTGAAACCACTGTGGCCCATGAGGCACCGCTCATGTTCCCGAGCCACATTGGTCACAAACATACATTGTGACCCTCAGCCTGAACCCAGTCCTCAAGTAAGGCCTCTCAGTGGCTGGATGAAGAGACAGCATATGGGGCCTGCCATGCCCCTAGGCCCCAAATTTTAACCATAGTTTGGGTTGTCCCTTCACTCTTCCCCAGGGCTCTGCTTTGGAATTCCTCTTTGGTTGGGACACCTGAGGTAACAAACCTGAAAGGAGACCTCCCATCCCACAGATTGACGAAAAACAATTGGGACTGGGCCAAATCCACAGAGAGGAATATTCGTCCATTGCCCATGAGGCCTCCCCCCATTCCACGGCCATCGTTGACACAAAATCCAGAGACCAAAGCCTGAGCAAGCGCCTCAGACTCTCTCTATCTTCAAATCCTGAAGAGTTCTTCTCATGGTTTGTAGATTGGGCCTGCCATACCTACGTCCCCAAACCTAAGCTGAGTTTGTGTTTTCAGACTTCTGTCCTCAAAGTCCTGGCCACACACCCTCCAAGCTGGGGCCCCTGGAGCCACACATTAGGACTGTGCCTACCTCATGCATGGGAATTCTGCCCATTCCATTGTCCAAAATTGTACAAATTAGGAGAACCCTCCAAAATCCCCGAGGCCATCCCAATATCTAGGTCTCTTTGGACAAACAAGGGCGGTCTGACACCAGCTTAGCATCTACCTCGACTCATACTATAGATGGATGTCCCCAGTGAAGGATATGGTACCAGAAAGGACCCTAGGCCATAATCGGATCCATTGCTTTGGTTTACAGGCATGTCTCCTCAAAATCCTGGATTCCAATACCAGCATAGGGGGGTTCCTGAGGCACCCATCAGAAAAAATCTCGTCTCCACGAGGAAACTTGTGCATGGGACCTATGTCAAAAATTTAGGAGAATACTTCAGAGTCGCGGTGCCACCGCCCCATTCCAAGGTCCTCATCGACACAAACACACATTAGGCCCCATGCTCAGGAAAGTCCATTTCAACTCAGCCACCCCGGTTGCTCCCGCAGAGCCATCCGATCTCAACTGTCTTGTTGCTAGGAGACAATTGGAATGCGAGGCGGACTTTCCTGGCATCCATCCTCGAACGGTGCTCTGGAGTCATTCCATATGGGATGTTTTGGAGCTGCCCAACATGTCTCAATTGTCCCGCAGAAGGAATCCTTGAAGGGGGCATCCCACAACTCCCAACGTGGGAAAACCTCCATGGCCTTGAGATACCTCTCTGTTCATGAAGGGGCAGTCATGCACAGAAACTACAACCAGAGCCAACGACTGAATTCGCCGTGACTTCAGATGCATGAGATATTGGTTCAGATGTGCAGGGGGTACCTGCCTTGCCCTCGGCCTGAAGCCCAAGTCTAGCTTGTGTTCTCAGACTTCTGTCCTCACACTACTGGCCCAGAAGCCCTCACGTTTGGCAATTCCGGACCCACAATGCAGCACTCTGCCTGCTCTCTAGCAAAAATATCGTGCCTAATGAGCTGCCCAGGCACCTCAAATGAGGATCAAACTACACGGTACTCGACTGTACCCAAATTGTAGAGTTTAACCTGGGCACAAATGCACTGTCTGACACAACCTGAGCCCGAACCCCCTGACCAACATCCAGGCAGCTGACCGCACACTGAGCACATCAGAACCACCATGGCCTTAGGTCATCATCTCTTCCCAACTGCGGTTTCAGGCTTCCGAACCTAGACCTTATCTCCAACCACTGCCCAGGGTTGAAAATGATGCAGAAATCAGAACTCCTTCCCCATGGCAAGAGACCTTGTGATTGGCATGTTGAGCAATGTTCAGCGTAGTTGAAACCAGTGTGGCCAATGAGGCCCTGCCCATGCTCGCAAGCCACATTGGTCACAAACACACATTGTGACCCTCAGCCTGAACCCAGTCCTCAAGTAAGGCCTCTCAGTGGCTGGATGAAGAGACAGCATATGGGGCCTGCCATGCCCCTAGGCCCCAAATTTTAACCATATTTTGGGTTGTCCCTTCACTCTTCCCCAGGGCTCTGCTTTGGAATTACTCTTTGGTTTGGACACCTGAGGTTACAAACCTGAAAGGAGACCTCCCATCCCACAGATTGACAAAAAACAACTGGGACCAGGCCAAATCCCAAGAGATGAAGATTCGTCCATGGCCCATTAGGCCTCCCCTCATTCCACGACCATCGTTGACACAAAATCCAGAGACCAAAGCCTGAGCAAGCGCCTCAGACTCGCTCTTTCTTCATATCCTGAAGAGTTCTTCTCATGGTTTGTAGATTGGGCCTGCCATTCCTGCGTCCCCAAACCTAAGCTGAGTTGGTGTTTTCAGACTTCTGTCCTCAAAGTCTTGGGCCACACACCCTTTAAGTTAGGGCCACTGGAGCCACACATTAGGACTGTGCCTACCCCATGCATGGGAATTCTGCCCATTCCATTGTCCAAAATTGTACAAATTAGGAGAACCCTCCAAAGTCCCCGAAGCCATCCCAATATGTAGATCTCTGTGGACAAACAACTGCGGTCTGACACCAGCTGAGCATCTACCTGCACTCATACCATAGATGGATGTCCCAAGAGAAGGAGATGGAACCAACAGGACCCTAGGCCATAATCGGATCCATTGCTTTGGTTTACAGGCATGTCTCCTCAAAATCCTGGATTCCAATACCAGCAAAGGGGGTTTCCTGAGGCACTTATCAGAAAAATCTCATCTCCACGAGGAAACTTGTGCATGGGTCCTATGTCAAAATATTAGGAGAATATTTCAGAGTCCCGGTGGCACCGCCCCATCCCAAGGTCCTCTTGGACACAAACACATATTAGTCCCCATGCTCAGGAAAGTTGATTTCAACTCAGCCACCCCAGTTGCTCCCGCAGATCCATCCGATCTCAACTGTCTTGTTGCTAGGAGACAATAGGAGTGCGAGGTGGGCTTCCCTGGCATCCATCCTCCAACGGTGCTCTGGAGTCATTCCATATGGGATGTTTTGGAGCTGCCCAACAGGTCTCAATTGTCCCGCTGAAGGAATCCGTGAAGGGGGCATCCCACAACTCCCAACCTGGGAAAACCTCCATGGCCTTGAGGTTCCTTTCCGTTCAAGAAGGGACAGTCATGCACAGAAACTGCTACCTGAGCCAACGTCTGATCCTTGCCATGACCTCAGATCATGAGATATTGGTTCAGATGTGCAGGGGGTACCTGCCTTACCCTCGACCTGAAGCCCAAGTCTAGCTTGTGTTCTCAGACTTCTGTCCTCACACTACTGGCCCAGAAGCCCTCAAGTTTGGCAATTCTGGACCCACAATGCAGCACTCTGCCTGCCCTCTAGAAAAAATATCTTGCCTAATGAGCTGCCCAGGCACCTCAAATGAGGATCAACCTACACGGCACTCGACTGTACCCAAATTATATAGTCTAACCTTGGCACAGATGCACTGTCTGACACAACCTGAGCCCGAACCTCCTGACCAACAACCAGGTAGCTGACCGCACACTGAGCACATCATACCCACCATGGCCTTAGGTCATCATCTCTTCCCAACTGCGGTTTTCAGGCTTCTGAACCTAGACCTTATCTCCAACCACTGCCCAGGGTTGAAAATGATGCAGAAATCAGAAATCCTTACCCATGGCAAGAGACCTTGTGATTGGCATGTTGTCCAAAGTTCAGTGTAGTTGAAACCAGTGTGGCCCATGAGGCCCCGCCCATGCTCGCAAGCCACATTGGTCACAAACACACATTGTGACCCTCAGCCTAAGCCCAGTCCTCAAGTAAGGCCTCTCAGTGACTGGATGAAGAGACAGCATATGGGGCCTGCCATGCCCCTAGGCCCCAAATTTTAACCATAGTTTGGGTTGTCCCTTCACTCTTCCCCAGGGCTCTGCTTTGGAATTCCTCTTTGGTTGGGACACCTGAGGTAACAAACCTGAAAGGAGACCTCCCATCCCACAGATTGACGAAAAACAATTGGGACCGGGCCAAATCCACAGAGAGGAAGATTCGTCCATGGCCCATGTGGCCTCCCCACATTCCACGGCCATCGTAGACACAAAATCAAGAGACCAAAGCCTGAGCAAGAGCCTCAGACTCGCTCTTTCTAAATATCCTGAAGAGTTCTTCTCATGGTTGTAGATTGGGCCTCCCATACCTATGTCCCCAAACCTAAGCTGAGTTGGTGTTTTCAGACTTCTGTCCTCAAAGTCTTGGGCCACACACCCTTTAAGCTAGGGCCACTGGAGCCACACATTAGGACTGTGCCTACCCCATGCATGGGAATTCTGCCAATTCCATTGTCCAAAATTGTACAAATTAGGAGAACCCTCCATAGTCCCCGAGGCCAACCCAATATGTACGTCTCTTTTACAAACAAAGGCAGTCTGACACCAGCTGAGCATCTACCTCCACTCTTACCATAGATGGATGACCCAGAGATGGAGATGGAACCAGACAGGACCCTAGGCCATAATAGGATCCATTGCTTTTGTTTACAGGATGTCTCCTCAAAACCTGGATTCCAATACCAGCATAGGGTGTTTCCTGAGGCACCATCAGAAAAAATCTCGTCTCCACGAGGAAACTTGTGCATGGGACCTATGTCAAAATATTAGGAGAATACCTCAGAGTCCCGGTGCCACCGCCCCATTCCAAGGCCCTCATAGACACACACATATTAGGCCCCATGCTCAGGAAATTCCATTTCAACTCAGCCACCCCGGTTGCTCTCGCAGAGCCATCCGTTCTCAACTGTCTTGTTGCTAGGAGACAATAGGAATGCGAGGCGTGCTTCCCTGGCATCCATCCTCGAACGGTGTTGTGGAGTCATTCCATATGGGATGTTTTGGAGCTGCCCAACAGGTCTCAATTGTCCCACATACGGAATCCTTGAAGGGGGCATCCCACAACTCCCAACGTGGGAAAACCTCCATGACCTTGAGATTCCTCTCCGTTCAAGAACGGGCAGTCATGCACAGAAACTCCAACCTGAGCCAACGTCTGATCCTCGCCGTGACTTCAGATGAATGAGATATTGTTTCAGATGTGCAGGGGGTACCTGCCTTGCCCTCGGCCTGAAGCCCAAGTGTAGCTTGTGGTCTCAGACTTCTGTCCTCACACTCCTGGCCACGATGCCCTCAAGTTTGGCAATTCCGGACCCACTATGCAGCACTCTGCCTGCCCTCTAGAAAAAAAAATTGTTGCATCAGGAGCTGCCCAGGCAGCTTAAATGAGGTTAAACCTACACAGCACTCGACGTTACCCAATTAGATAGTCTAACCTGGGCACTAATGCACTGTCGAACACAACCTGAGCCCGGACCTCCTGACCAATACCCAGAAAGCTGACCGCACACTGAGCACATAAAAACCGCCATGGCCTTAGGTCATCATCTCTTCCCTACCTCCGTTTTCAGGCTTCAGAACCGAGACCTTATCTCCAATCACTGCACAGCGGTGTGTCTGATGCAGAAATCAGAACTCTTCCTGACCCATGGCAGGAACCCTTGTGGTTGGCACGTTGTCCAACGTTCAGTGTAGGAGAAACCAGCATTCACCCTGAGGCCCCGCCCATTCTTGAGTGCGACGAGGGCATACATACGCATTGTGACCCTCAGCATGAGTCCTGTCCTCTAGTAAGTCCTCTCAGTGGCTGGACCATTAGATGTCATAATGGGCTTGACATGTCCCTAGGCCCCAATTTTTAACCAGATTTCTGATTGTCCAGTCGCCCCTCCCCAGGCCTTTACTCTGGAATCCCTCATTTGGTGGGACACCTGAGGTTAAAAAAGAAAACAACAACAACAACAACAACAACAACAACAAAACGGAATTCTTGCAGCCCACAGAATGACCCCAAATTCTTTGGCGGGGCCAAACCACCAGAGAGTACGACTCGTCGATTTCCCATGAAGTCACCCAGAAATTCCACGACCATGAGTGACACGATATCCAGAGACAAAAACTTGAGCAGGAGCCTCACACTCGCCCTTTTTTCAAATCCCGAAGAGTTCTCCTCATGATCTGTAGGTCCGTCCTGCAATACCTAAGACCGAAACATAAGCCGAGTTTGTGTTCAGACAACTGTCCAAACAGCCCTGGCCTACACAACCTACAGGCTCAGGCCTCTGGAGCCAAACCTGAGGACTGTACTTGCCCTCTCCAAGGGAATTGTGTGTGCCCATTCCAATGGCCACAACCCTTCGAATAGGATAAACCTCCAAAGTCCCTGATCCATCTCAATAGTGGTGGCTTCCCAGGAAAAACAGGGGCAATCTGAGCCCAACTGAGCACCTACCTGCACTCAGACCCATAGACAGATGTCCCCAGAGGTAAAAAGGAAAGAACAGGCACCTAGGAACTAATCAGATCCATTGATTTGTTTTCCAGGAATCTCTCCTCAGACGCCTGGATATCAAAACAGCATATAGCTGTTTCTTGACTCACCCAACAGAAAACATCTCATCTACACATGGGAAACTTGCACGTTGGAGCTATGTCAAAGCCTCTGTTTAAAATAACCCTTTAGGGCCCCAGTGCCACCGCTTCATTCCAAGGTCTCCATAGACACAAAAGCACATTAGGACACGTCCCCAGGTGTGTCCATTTCAACTCAGCGTCCTCGGTTGCTCCCCACAGATCCAGGAGATCTAACCTGTCTTGTTTCTAGGAGAAAATTGGAATACGAGGATGGCTACCCAGCCATCCATCCTTAGAACCCTGCTCAGAATCATTGACCTGGAGCCAAACAACAGGTCTCAATTGTCCTGCAGAAGACTCTCTGCAGTTTGGAGCTTCTCACAACTCCCATCGTGGGAAAACCCCCATGGCCTCGTGGTGCACCCCATTCATGAAGGGGCCATCAGGGTCAGAAACTCCAATCTGAGCGATCGTCTGATCCTCGCCCTGACTTCAGATGCACGAGATCTCGATTCAGGTCTGTACATTCTGCCTGCCATGGCCTCACCCAGTAATCTAAGCCTAGCTTGTGTTCTCAGACTTTGGTCGTCAGACTACTGGCCCACAAGCCCTCCAGTTTGGCAATCCAGAACTACAATGCAGCACCCTGCCAGCCCTCCAGAATAAAAACATTGCCCTCTGGGGCTACCCAGTAACCCCAAATGAGGATCAACCTGAACCGACCTTGGCTGTACCCCAAATACATTGGATGACCAGGGCACTAATGCCCTTTCTGACACAGGCTGAGTCTGGACCCCTCTGGCCCCTCCCAGACAGCTGGCCGCACACTGAGCACATCGAGCCGCCGTGGCCTTAGGTCGTCATCCCTTCCCAACCTCGGTTTTCAGGTTTCAGAACCTAGACCTTATCTCCAATCACTGCCCAGGGTTGAAGGTGATGCAGAAATCAGAACTCCTTCCCCATGGCAAGAAACCTTGTGGTTGGCATGTTGTCCAACGTTCAGTTGTGTTGAAACCAGTGTGGCCCATGATGCCCTGCCCATGCTCGCCGGCCACTTTGGTCACAAACGCACATTGTGACCCTCAGGTTGAGCCCAGTCCTCAAGTAAGGCCAGTCAGTGGCTAGATGAAGAGATAACATATTGGGCTTCCCATGCCCCTAGGCCCCAATTTTTAACCATAGTTCGGGTTGTCCCTTCAGTCTTCCCCACGGCTTTGCTTTGGAATTCCAATTTAGGTGGGACACCTGAGGTAACAAAACTGAAATGAGTACACCCATCCCACAGATTGACGACAAGCAATTGGGAATTGGGCCAAATCCTCAGAGAGGAAGATTCGTCCATGGCCCATGAGGCCTCCCCGACATTGCACGGCCATCGCTGATACAAAATCCAGAGACAAAAGCCTGAGCAAGCGCCTCAGAATCGCACTTTCTTCATATCCTGAAGAGTTCTTCTCATGGTTTGTAGATCGGGCCTGCCATACCTACGTCCTCAAACCTAAGCTGAGTTTGTGTTTTCAGACTTCTGTCCTCAAAGTCTTGGGCCACACTCCCTCCAGGCTGGGTTTCTGGAGCCACACATTAGGACTGTGCCTACCAATCCATGGGAATTCTTCCCATTCCATGGTCCAAAATCATACAAATTAGGAGAAACCTCCAAAGTCCCTGAGGCCATCCCAATAGTGTAGGTCACCCGGAACAAACAAGGGATGTCTGACAACAGCTGATAATCGACCTCCACTCATACCATTGATGGATGTCCCCAGAGAAGAAGATTGAAACAGACAGGACCCTAGGCCATAATAGGATCCAGTGCTTTGGGTTACAAGCATGTGTCCTCAAAAGCCTGATTCCAATACGAGCATAGGTGTTTTCCTGAGGCACCCATCAGAACTCATCTCGTCTCCACAAGGAAACCTGTGCATGGGAGCCATGTCCACAGCTTAGCAGAGTACTTCAGTGTCCCGGTGCCACCGCCCCATTCCAAGGCCCTCATGGATACAAAAACACATTAGGACCCATCCTCAGGAAAGTCCATTTCAACTCAGCCACCCCTGTTGCTCCGGCAGAGCCATCAGATCTAAACTGTCTTGCTATTAGGTGACAATTGGAATGCGAGGCGGGCTTCCCAGGCATCCATCCACAAACGGTGCTCTGGAGTCATTCCATATCGGATGTCCTGGAGCTGTCCAACAGGTCTCAATTGTCCCGCAGAAGGAATCCTTGAAGGGGGCATCCCACAACTCCCAACGTGGGAAAACCTCAATGGCCTCGAGATTCCGCTCCCTTAATGAAGCGGCCGTCATGCACAGAAACTCCAACCAGAGCCAATGGCTGACCTCGCCCTGACTTCAGATGCATGAGATATTGGTTCAGATCGGCAGGGGGTACCTGCCGTGCCCTGACCCTGAAACCCAAGTCTAGCTTGTCTTCTCAGACTTCCGTCCTCACACTCCTAGCCCCGAAGCCCTCAAGTGTGGCAATTCCGGACCTACAATGCAGCACGCTGCCTGCCCTCTAGAAAAAAAATGATTGCCTCATGAGCTGCCCAGCACCTTAAATGAGGAAAAACCTACACAGCACTCGACTTTACCCAAATTATATAGTCTAACCTGGGCACTAATGCACTGCCGAACACAACCTGAGCCCGGACCTCCTGACAAACACCCAGAAAGCTGACCGCACATTGAGCACATAAAACCCGCCATGGCCTTAGGTCTTCATCTCTTTCCTACCTCAGTTTTCAGGCTTCAGAACCGAGACCTTATCTCCAATCACTGCCCAGCGGTGTGTGTGATGCAGAAATCAGAACTCCTCCTTACCCATGGCATGAACCCTTGTGGTTGGCACGTTGTCCAACGTTCAGTGTAGGAGAAACCAGCATTCACCCTGAGGCCCCGCCCATTCTTGAGTGCGACAAGGGCATACACATGAATTGTGGCCCTCAGCATGAGTCCTGTCCTCTAGTAAGTCCTCTCAGTGGCTGGACCATTAGATGTCATAATGGGCTTGACATGTCCCTAGGCCCCAATGTTTAACCAGATTTCTGATTGTCCAGTCGCCCCTCCCCAGGGCTCTACTCTGGAATCCCTCATTTGGTGGGACACCTGAGGTTAAAAACAAAAACAACAACAACAACAACAACAAAAACGGACTTCCTCCAGCCCACAGAATGACCCCAAACTCTTTGGACGGGCCAAACCACCAGAGAGTAAGACTCCTCCATTTCCCATGAAGTCACCCGGCAATTTCACGACCATGAGTGACACGATATCCAGAGACAAAAACTTGAGCAGGAGCCTCACACTCGCCCTTCTTTCAAATCCCGAAGAGTTCTCCTCATGGTCTGTAGGTCAGTCCTGCCATACCTATGACCCGAAACATAAGCCGAGTTTGTGTTTTCAGACAACTGTCCAAACAGCCCTGGCCTACACAACCTACAGGCTCAGGCCCCTGGAGCCAAACCTGAGGACTGTACTTGCCCTCTCCAAGGGAATTGTGTGTGCCCATTCCAATGGCCACAACCCTTCTAATAGGAAAAACCTCCAAAGTCCCTGATCCATCTCAATAGTGGTGGCTTCCCAGGAAAAACAGGGGCAATCTGAGCCCAACTGAGCACCTACCTGCACTCAGACCCATAGACAGATGTCCCCAGAGGTAAAAAGGAAAGAACAGGCCCCTAGGCACTAATCAGATCCATTGCTTTGGTTTCCAGGCATCTCTCCTCAGAGGACTGGATTTCAAAAGCAGCTCTAGCTGTTTCTTGACTCACCGATCAGAAAACATCTCATCTACACATGGGAAACTTGCACGTTGGAGCTGTGTCAAAGCCTCTGTTTAGGAGAACCCTTTAGGGCGCCAGTGCCACCGCTTCATTCCAAGGTCTCCATAGACACAAAAGCACATTAGGACCCATCCCCATGGTTGTCCATTTCAACTCAGCGTCCTCGGTTGCTCCCCACAGATCCAGGAGATCTAACCTGACTTGTTGCTAGGAGGCAATTGGAATGCGAGGTGGGATACCCAGCCATCCATCCTTAGAACCCTGCTCAGAATCATTGGCCTGGAGCCAAACAACAGGTCTCAATTGTCCTGCAGAAGACTCTCTGCAGTTTGGAGCTTCTCACAACTCCCATCGTGGGAAAACCCCCATGGCCTCGCGATGCCCCCCCATTCATGAAGGGGCCATCAGGGACAGAAACTCCAACCTGAGCGATCGTCTGATCCTCGCCCTGAATACAGATGCACGAGATCTCGATTCAGGTCTGTAGATTGTGCCTGCCATGGCCTCACCCAGAAACCTAAGCCTAGCTTGTGTTCTCAGCTTTTGTCGTCAGACTACTGGCCCAAAAGCCCTCCAGTTTGGCAATCCAGAACTACAACGCAGCACTCTGACTGCCCTCCAGAAGAAAAACATTGTCCTCTGGGTCTACCCAGTAACCCCAAATGAGGATCAACCTGCACCGACCATGGCTGTAACCCAAATACATAGGCTGACCAGGACACTGATGCCCTTTCTGACACAGCCTGAGCCTGGACCTCTTGGCAACTCCCAGACAACTGGCCGCACACTGAGCACATCGAGGCGCCGTGGCCTTAGGTCGTCATATATTCCCAACCTCGGTTTTCAGGTTTCAGAACCTAGACCTTATCTCCAACCACTGAGCAGGGTTGAAGGTGATGTAGAAATCAGAACTCCTTCGCCATGGCAAGAAACCTTGTGGTTGGCATGTTGTCCAACGTTCAGTGTAGTTGAAACCAGTGTGGCCCATGAGGCCCCGCCCATGCTCGCAGGCCACATCGGTCACAAACACACATTGTGACCCTCAGGCTGAGTCCAGTCTTCAAGTAAGGCCACTCAGTGGCTGGATGAAGAGATAGCATATTGGGCTTGCCATGCCCCTAGGCCCCAATTTTTAACCATAGTTCGGGTTGTCCCTTCAGTCTTCCCCACAGCTTTGCTTTGGAATTCCTCTTTTGGTGGGATACCTGAGGTAACAAACCTGAAAGGAGACATCTCATCCCACAGATTGACGAAAAGCAATTGGGAATCGGGCCAAATCCTCAGAAAGGAGGATTCGTCCATGGCCTATGAGGCCTCCCCGACATTCCACGGCTATCGCTGATACAAAATCCAGAGACAAAAGCCTGAGCAAGCGCCTCAGACTCGCACTTTCTTCATATCCTGAAGAGTTCTTCTCATGGTTTGTAGAGCCGGCCTGCCATACCTACGTCACCAAACCTAAGCTGAGTTTGTGTTTTCAAATTCTGTCCTCAAAGTCTTGGGCCACACACCCTCCAGGCTGGGCCCCTGGAGCCACACATTAGGACTGTGCCTACCAATCCATGGGAATTCTGCCCATTCCATGGTCCAAAATCGTACAAATTAGGAGAAACCTCCAAAGTCCCTGAGGCCATCCCAATAGTGTAGGTCACCCGGAACAAACAAGGGCTGTCTGACACCAGCTGATAATCGACCTCCACTCATACCATAGATGGATGTCCCTAGAGAAGAAGATTGAACCAGACAGGACCCTAGTCCATAATAGGATCCATTGCTTTGGGTTACAGGCATGTGTCCTCAAAAGCCTGATTCCAATACGAGCATAGGGGTTTTCCTGAGGCACCCATCAGAACTCATCTCGTCTCCACAAGGAAACCTGTGCATGGGAGCCATGTCCAAAGCTTAGGAGAGTACTTCAGGGTCCCGGTTCCACCGCCCCATTCCAAGGACCTCATGGACACAAAAACACATTAGGACCCATCCTCAGGAAAGTCCATTTCAACTCAGCCACCCCGGTTGCTCCCGCAGAGCCATCAGATCTAAGCTGTCTTGTTGCTAGGAGACAATTGGAATGCGAGGCGGGCTTCCCAGGCATCAATCCGCGAACGTTGCTCTGGAGTCATTCCATATCGGATGTCCTGGAGCTTTTCAACAGGTCAATTGTCCCGTAGAAGGAATCCTTGAAGGGGGCATCCCACAACTCCCAACGTGGGAAAACCTCAATGGCCCCAAGATTCCGCTCCCATCATGAAGCTGCCGTCATGCACAGAAACTCCAACCTGAGCCAACGGCTGATCCTCGCCCTGACTTCAGATGCATGAGATATTGGTTCAGATCTGCAGGGGGTACCTGCCGTGCCCTGGCCCTGAAACCCAAGTCTAGCTTGTCTTCTCAGACTTTCGTCCTCACACGCCTGGACCCAAATCCCTCAAGTTTGGCAATTCCGGACCGACAATGCAGCACTCTGCCTGCCCTCTAGAAAAAAAATTATTGCCTCATGAGCTGCCCAGTCACCTTCAATGAGGATAAACCTACACAGCACTCGACGTTACCCAAATTACATAGTCTATCCTGGGCACTAATCCACTGTCGAACACAACCTGAGCCCGGACCTCCTGACCAACACCCAGGAAGCTGACCGCACACTGAGCACATAAAACCAGCCATGGCCTTAGGTCATCATCTCGTCCCTACCTCCGTTTTCAGGCTTCAGAACTGAGACCTTATCACCAATCACTGCCCAGGGGTGTGTGTGATGCAGAAATCAGAACACATCCTTACCCATGGCAAGAACCCATGTGGTTGGCACGTTGTCCAATGTTCAGTGTAGGAGAAACCAGCATTCACACTGAGGCCCCGCCCATTCTTGAGTGCGACGAGGGCATACACACGCATTGTGACCCTCAGCATGAGTCCTGTCCTCTAGTAAGTCCTCTCAGTGGCTGGACCATTAGATGTCATAATGGGCTTGACATGTCCCTAGGCCCCATTTTTTAACCAGATTTCTGATTGTCCAGTCGCCCCACCTCAGGGCTCTACTCTGGAATCCCTCATATGTTGGGACACCTGAGGTTAAAAAAGAAAACAACAACAACAACAAAAAAAAAAAAAACGGACTTCTTCCAGCCCACAGATTGACCCCAAACTCTTTGGACGGGGCCAAACCACCAGAGAGTAAGACTCGTCCATTTCCCATGAAGTCACCCAGAAATTCCACGACCATGAGTGTCACGATATCCAGAGACAAAAACTTGTGCAGGAGCCTCACACTCGCCCTTTTTTCAAATTCCGAAGAGTTCTCCTCATGGTCTGTAGGTCAGTCCTGCCATACCTATGACCCGAAACATAAGCCGAGTTTGTGTTTTCAGACAGCTGTCCAAACAGCCCTGGCCTACACAACCTTCAGGCTCAGGCCCCTGGAGCCAAACCTGAGGACTATACTTGCCCTCTCCAAGGGAATTGTGTGTGCCCATTCCAATGGCCACAACCCTTCTAATAGGATAAACCTCCAAAGTCCCTGATCCATCTCAATAGTGGTGGCTTCCCAGGAAAAACAGGGGCAATCTGAGCCCAACTGAGCACCTACCTGCACTCAGACCCATAGACAGATGTCTCCAGAGGTAAAAAAGGAAAGAACAGGCCCCTAGGCACTAATCAGATCCATTGCTTTGGTTTCCAGGCATCTCTCCTCAGAGGCCTAGATATCAAAACAGCATATAGCTGTTTCTTGACTCACCCATCAGAAAACATCTCATCTACACATGGGAAACTTGCACGTTGGAGCTGTGTCAAAGCCTCTGTTTAGGAGAACCCTTTAGGGCCCCAGTGCCACCGCTTCATTCCAAGGTCTCCATAGACACAAAAGCACATTAGGACCCATCCCCAGAGGTGGCCATTTCAACTCAGCGTCCTCGGTTGCTCCCCACAGATCCAGCAGATCTAACCTGTCTTATTGCTAGGAGACAATTGGAATGCGAGGTGGGCTACCCAGCCATCCATCCTTAGAACCCTGCTCAGAATCATTGGCCTGGAGCCAAACAACAGGTCTCAATTGTCCTGCAGAAGACTCTATGCAGTTTGCAGCTTCTCACAACTCCCATCGTGGGAAAACCCCCATGGCCTCGTGATGCTCCCCCATTCATGAAGGGGCCATCAGGGACAGAAACTCCAACCTGAGCGATCGTCTGATCCTCGCCCTGACTTCAGATGCACGAGATCTCGATTCAGGTATGTAGATTGTGCCTGCCATGGCCTCACCCAGAAACCTAAGCCTAGCTTGTGTTCTCAGACTTTGGTCGTCAGACTACTGGCCCACAAGTCCTTCAGTTTGGCAATCCGGAACTACAATGCAGCACTCTGCCTGCCCTCCAGAAGAAAAACATTTTCCTCTGGGGCTACCCAGTAACCCCAAATGAGGATCAACCTGCACCGACCTTGGCTGTACCCCAAATACATAGGCTAACCAGGGCACTAATGCCCTTTCTGACACAGCCTGAGCCTGGACCCCCTGGCCCCTCCCAGACAGCTGGCCGCACACTGAGCACATCGAGCCGCCGTGGCCTTAGGTCGTCATCTTTTCCCAACCTCGATTTTCAGGTTTCAGAACCTAGACCTTATCTCCTATCACTGCCCAGTGTTGAAGGTGATGCAGAAATCAGAACTCCTTCCCCATGGCAAGAAGCCTTGTGGTTGGCATGTTGTCCAACGTTCAGTGTAGTTGAAACCAATGTGGCCCATGATGCCCCGCCCATGCTCGCGGGCCACATTGGTCACAAACCCACATTGTGACCCTCAGGCTGAGCCCAGTCCTCAAGTAAGGCCACTCAGTGGCTGGATGAAGAGATAACATATTGGGCTTGCCATGCTCTAGGCCCCAATTTTTAACCATAGTTCGGGTTGTCCCTTCAGTCTTCCACACGGCTTTGTTTTGGAATTCCTCTTTTGGTGGGACACCTGAGGTAACAAACCTGAAAGGAGACCCCCCATCCCACAGATTGACGAAAAGCAATTGGGAATCGGGCCAAATCCTCAGAGAGGTAGATTCATCCATGGCCCATGAGGCCTCCCCGACATTCCACGGCCATCGCTGATACAAAATACAGAGACAAAATCCTGAGCAAGCGCCTCAGACTCCCATTTTCTTCATATCCTGAAGAGTTCTTCTCATGGTTTGTAGATCGGGCCTGTCATACCTACGACCCCAAACCTAAGCTGAGTTTGTGTTTTCAGACTTCTGTCCTCAAAGTTGGGCCACACTCCCTCCAGGCTGGGACCCTGGAGACACACATTAGGACTGTGCCTACCAATCCATGGGAATTCTGCCCATTCCATGGTCCAAAATCGTACAAATTAGGAGAAAGCTCCAAAGTCCCTGAGGCCATCCCAATAGTGTAGGTCTCCCAGAACAAACAAGGACTGTCTGACACCAGCTGATAATCGACCTCCACTCATACCATAGATGGATGTCCCCAGAGAAGAAATTGAACCAGACAGGACCCTAGGCTATAATAGGATCCATTGCTTTGGGTTACAGGCATGTGTCCTCAAAAGCCTGATTCCATTACGAGCATAGGGGTTTTCCTGAGGCACCCATCAGAACTCATCTCGTCTCCCAAGGAACCTGTGCATGGGAGCCATGTCCAAAGCTTAGGAGAGTACTTCAGGGTCCCGGTGCCACCGCCCCATTCCAAGGCCCTCATGGACACAAAAACACATTAGGACCCATTCAGGAAAGTCCATTTCAACTCAGCCACCCCGGTTGCTCCGGCAGAGCCATCAGATCTAAACTGTCTTGTTGCTAGGAGAGAATTGGAATGCGAGGCGGGCTTCCCAGGCATCCATCCACGAACGGTGCTCTGGAGTCATCCATATGGGATGTCCTGGAGCTGTCCAACAGGTCTCAATTGTCCCGCAGAAGGAATCCTCGAAGGGGGCATCCCACAACTCCCAACGTGGGAAAACCTCAATGGCCCCGAGATTCTGCTCCCTTCATGAAGCGGCCATCATGCACAGAAACTCCAACCTGAGCCAACGTCTGATCCTCGCCCTGACTTCAGATGCATGAGATATTGATACAGATCTGCAGGGGGTACCTGCCGTGCCCTCACCCTGAAACCCAAGTCTAGCTTGTCTTCTCAGACGTCCGTCCTCACACTCCTAGCCCCGATGCCCTCAAGTTTGGCAATTCCCAACCCACAATGCAGCACTCTGCCTGCCCTCTAGAAAAAAAATTGTTGCCTCATGAGCTGCCCAGGCAGCTTACATGAGGATAAACCTACACAGCACTCGACGTTACCCAAATTATATAGTCTAACCTGGGCACTAATGCACTGTCGAACACAACCTGAGCCCGGACCTCCTGACCAACACCCAGAAAGCTGACCGCACACTGAGCACATAAAACCCGCCATGGCCTTAGGTCATCATCTCTTCCCTACCTCCGTTTTCAGGCTTCAGAACCGAGAGCTTATCTCCAATCACTGCCCAGGGGTGAGTCTGATGCAGAAATCAGAACTCCCCCTTACCCATGGCAAGAACCCTTGTGGTTGGCACGTTGTCCAACGTTCAGTGTAGGAGAAACCAGCATTCAACCTGAGGCCCCGCCCATTCTTGCGTGCGACGAGGGCATACATACGCATTGTGACCCTCAGCATGAGTCCTGTCCTCTATTAAGTCCTCTCAGTGGCTGGACCATTAGATGTCATAATGGGCTTGACATGTCCCTAGGCCCCAATTTTTAACCAGATTTCTGATTGTCCAGTCGCCCCTCCCCAGGCCTTTACTCTGGAATCCCTCATTTGGTGGGACACCTGAGGTTTAAAAAGAAAACAACAACAACAACAACAACAACAACAAAAACGGACTTCTTGCAGCCCACAGAATGACCCCAAACTCTTTGGACGGGGCCAAACCACCAGAGAGTAAGACTCGTCCATTTCCCATGAAGTCACCCAGAAATTCCACGACCATGAGTGACACGATATCCAGAGACAAAAACTTGAGCAGGAGCCTCACACTCGCCCTTCTTTCAAATCCCGAAGAGTTCTCCTCATGGTCTGTAGGTCAGTCCTGCCATACCTATGACCCGAAACATAAGCCGAGTTTGTGTTTTCAGACAACTGTCCAAACAGCCCTGGCCTACACAACCTACAGGCTCAGGCCCCTGGAGCCAAACCTGAGGACTGTACTTGCCCTCTCCAAGGGAATTGTGTGTGCCCATTCCAATGGCCACAACCCTTCTAATAGGATAAACCTCCAAAGTCCCTGATCCATCTCAATAGTGGTGGCTTCCCAGGAAAAACAGGGGCAATCTGAGCCCAACTGAGCACCTACCTGCACTCAGACCCATAGACAGATGTCTCCAGAGGTAAAAAAGGAAAGAACAGGCCCCTAGGCACTAATCAGATCCATTGCTTTGGTTTCCAGGCATCTCTCCTCAGAGGCCTAGATATCAAAACAGCATATAGCTGTTTCTTGACTCACCCATCAGAAAACATCTCATCTACACATGGGAAACTTGCACGTTGGAGCTGTGTCAAAGCCTCTGTTTAGGAGAACCCTTTAGGGCCCCAGTGCCACCGCTTCATTCCAAGGTCTCCATAGACACAAAAGCACATTAGGACCCATCCCCAGAGGTGGCCATTTCAACTCAGCGTCCTCGGTTGCTCCCCACAGATCCAGCAGATCTAACCTGTCTTATTGCTAGGAGACAATTGGAATGCGAGGTGGGCTACCCAGCCATCCATCCTTAGAACCCTGCTCAGAATCATTGGCCTGGAGCCAAACAACAGGTCTCAATTGTCCTGCAGAAGACTCTATGCAGTTTGCAGCTTCTCACAACTCCCATCGTGGGAAAACCCCCATGGCCTCGTGATGCTCCCCCATTCATGAAGGGGCCATCAGGGACAGAAACTCCAACCTGAGCGATCGTCTGATCCTCGCCCTGACTTCAGATGCACGAGATCTCGATTCAGGTATGTAGATTGTGCCTGCCATGGCCTCACCCAGAAACCTAAGCCTAGCTTGTGTTCTCAGACTTTGGTCGTCAGACTACTGGCCCACAAGTCCTTCAGTTTGGCAATCCGGAACTACAATGCAGCACTCTGCCTGCCCTCCAGAAGAAAAACATTTTCCTCTGGGGCTACCCAGTAACCCCAAATGAGGATCAACCTGCACCGACCTTGGCTGTACCCCAAATACATAGGCTAACCAGGGCACTAATGCCCTTTCTGACACAGCCTGAGCCTGGACCCCCTGGCCCCTCCCAGACAGCTGGCCGCACACTGAGCACATCGAGCCGCCGTGGCCTTAGGTCGTCATCCCTTCCGAACCTCGATTTTCAGGTTTCAGAACCTAGACCTTATCTCCAATCACTGCCCAGTGTTGAAGGTGATGCAAAAATCAGAACTCCTTCCCCATGGCAAGAAACCTTGTGGTTGGCATGTTGTCCAACGTTCAGTGTAGTTGAAACCAATGTGGCCCATGATGCCCCGCCCATGCTCGCGGGCCACATTGGTCACAAACCCACATTGTGACCCTCAGGCTGAGCCCAGTCCTCAAGTAAGGCCACTCAGTGGCTGGATGAAGAGATAACATATTGGGCTTGCCATGCCCCTAGGCCCCAATTTTTAACCATAGTTCGGGTTGTCCCTTCAGTCTTCCACACGGCTTTGTTTTGGAATTCCTCTTTTGGTGGGACACCTGAGGTAACAAACCTGAAAGGAGACCCCCCCATCCCACAGATTGACGAAAAGCAATTGGGAATCGGGCCAAATCCTCACAGAGGAAGATTCGTCCATGGCCCATGAGGCCTCCCCGACATTCCACGGCCATCGCTGATACAAAATACAGAGACAAAAGCCTGAGCAAGCGCCTCAGACTCCCATTTTCTTCATATCCTGAAGAGTTCTTCTCATGGTTTGTAGATCGGGCCTGTCATACCTACGACCCCAAACCTAAGCTGAGTTTGTGTTTTCAGACTTCTGTCCTCAAAGTCTTGGGCCACACTCCCTCCAGGCTGGGACCCTGGAGACACACATTAGGACTGTGCCTACCAATCCATGGGAATTCTGCCCATTCCATGGTCCAAAATCGTACAAATTAGGAGAAAGCTCCAAAGTCCCTGAGGCCATCCCAATAGTGTAGGTCTCCCAGAACAAACAAGGACTGTCTGACACCAGCTGATAATCGACCTCCACTCATACCATAGATGGATGTCCCCAGAGAAGAAGATTGAACCAGACAGGACCCTAGTCCATAATAGGATCCATTGCTTTGGGTTACAGGCATGTGTCCTCAAAAGCCTGATTCCAATACGAGCATAGGGGTTTTCCTGAGGCACCCATCAGAACTCATCTCGTCTCCACAAGGAAACCTGTGCATGGGAGCCATGTCCAAAGCTTAGGAGAGTACTTCAGGGTCCCGGTTCCACCGCCCCATTCCAAGGACCTCATGGACACAAAAACACATTAGGACCCATCCTCAGGAAAGTCCATTTCAACTCAGCCACCCCGGTTGCTCCCGCAGAGCCATCAGATCTAAACTGTCTTGTTGCTAGGAGACAATTGGAATGCGAGGCGGGCTTCCCAGGCATCAATCCGCGAACGTTGCTCTGGAGTCATTCCATATCGGATGTCCTGGAGCTTTTCAACAGGTCAATTGTCCCGTAGAAGGAATCCTTGAAGGGGGCATCCCACAACTCCCAACGTGGGAAAACCTCAATGGCCCCAAGATTCCGCTCCCATCATGAAGCTGCCGTCATGCACAGAAACTCCAACCTGAGCCAACGGCTGATCCTCGCCCTGACTTCAGATGCATGAGATATTGGTTCAGATCTGCAGGGGGTACCTGCCGTGCCCTGGCCCTGAAACCCAAGTCTAGCTTGTCTTCTCAGACTTTCGTCCTCACACGCCTGGACCCAAATCCCTCAAGTTTGGCAATTCCGGACCGACAATGCAGCACTCTGCCTGCCCTCTAGAAAAAAAATTATTGCCTCATGAGCTGCCCAGTCACCTTCAATGAGGATAAACCTACACAGCACTCGACGTTACCCAAATTACATAGTCTATCCTGGGCACTAATCCACTGTCGAACACAACCTGAGCCCGGACCTCCTGACCAACACCCAGGAAGCTGACCGCACACTGAGCACATAAAACCAGCCATGGCCTTAGGTCATCATCTCGTCCCTACCTCCGTTTTCAGGCTTCAGAACTGAGACCTTATCACCAATCACTGCCCAGGGGTGTGTGTGATGCAGAAATCAGAACACATCCTTACCCATGGCAAGAACCCATGTGGTTGGCACGTTGTCCAATGTTCAGTGTAGGAGAAACCAGCATTCACACTGAGGCCCCGCCCATTCTTGAGTGCGACGAGGGCATACACACGCATTGTGACCCTCAGCATGAGTCCTGTCCTCTAGTAAGTCCTCTCAGTGGCTGGACCATTAGATGTCATAATGGGCTTGACATGTCCCTAGGCCCCATTTTTTAACCAGATTTCTGATTGTCCAGTCGCCCCACCTCAGGGCTCTACTCTGGAATCCCTCATATGTTGGGACACCTGAGGTTAAAAAAGAAAACAACAACAACAACAAAAAAAAAAAAACGGACTTCTTCCAGCCCACAGATTGACCCCAAACTCTTTGGACGGGGCCAAACCACCAGAGAGTAAGACTCGTCCATTTCCCATGAAGTCACCCAGAAATTCCACGACCATGAGTGACACGATATCCAGAGACAAAAACTTGAGCAGGAGCCTCACACTCGCCCTTCTTTCAATTCCCGAAGAGTTCTCCTCATGGTCTGTAGGTCAGTCCTGCCATACCTATGACCCGAAACATAAGCCGAGTTTGTGTTTTCAGACAACTGTCCAAACAGCCCTGGCCTACACAACCTACAGGCTCAGGCCCCTGGAGCCAAACCTGAGGACTGTACTTGCCCTCTCCAAGGGAATTGTGTGTGCCCATTCCAATGGCCACAACCCTTCTAATAGGATAAACCTCCAAAGTCCCTGATCCATCTCAATAGTGGTGGCTTCCCAGGAAAAACAGGGGCAATCTGAGCCCAACTGAGCACCTACCTGCACTCAGACCCATAGACAGATGTCTCCAGAGGTAAAAAAGGAAAGAACAGGCCCCTAGGCACTAATCAGATCCATTGCTTTGGTTTCCAGGCATCTCTCCTCAGAGGCCTAGATATCAAAACAGCATATAGCTGTTTCTTGACTCACCCATCAGAAAACATCTCATCTACACATGGGAAACTTGCACGTTGGAGCTGTGTCAAAGCCTCTGTTTAGGAGAACCCTTTAGGGCCCCAGTGCCACCGCTTCATTCCAAGGTCTCCATAGACACAAAAGCACATTAGGACCCATCCCCAGAGGTGGCCATTTCAACTCAGCGTCCTCGGTTGCTCCCCACAGATCCAGCAGATCTAACCTGTCTTATTGCTAGGAGACAATTGGAATGCGAGGTGGGCTACCCAGCCATCCATCCTTAGAACCCTGCTCAGAATCATTGGCCTGGAGCCAAACAACAGGTCTCAATTGTCCTGCAGAAGACTCTATGCAGTTTGCAGCTTCTCACAACTCCCATCGTGGGAAAACCCCCATGGCCTCGTGATGCTCCCCCATTCATGAAGGGGCCATCAGGGACAGAAACTCCAACCTGAGCGATCGTCTGATCCTCGCCCTGACTTCAGATGCACGAGATCTCGATTCAGGTATGTAGATTGTGCCTGCCATGGCCTCACCCAGAAACCTAAGCCTAGCTTGTGTTCTCAGACTTTGGTCGTCAGACTACTGGCCCACAAGTCCTTCAGTTTGGCAATCCGGAACTACAATGCAGCACTCTGCCTGCCCTCCAGAAGAAAAACATTTTCCTCTGGGGCTACCCAGTAACCCCAAATGAGGATCAACCTGCACCGACCTTGGCTGTACCCCAAATACATAGGCTAACCAGGGCACTAATGCCCTTTCTGACACAGCCTGAGCCTGGACCCCCTGGCCCCTCCCAGACAGCTGGCCGCACACTGAGCACATCGAGCCGCCGTGGCCTTAGGTCGTCATCTTTTCCCAACCTCGATTTTCAGGTTTCAGAACCTAGACCTTATCTCCTATCACTGCCCAGTGTTGAAGGTGATGCAGAAATCAGAACTCCTTCCCCATGGCAAGAAGCCTTGTGGTTGGCATGTTGTCCAACGTTCAGTGTAGTTGAAACCAATGTGGCCCATGATGCCCCGCCCATGCTCGCGGGCCACATTGGTCACAAACCCACATTGTGACCCTCAGGCTGAGCCCAGTCCTCAAGTAAGGCCACTCAGTGGCTGGATGAAGAGATAACATATTGGGCTTGCCATGCTCTAGGCCCCAATTTTTAACCATAGTTCGGGTTGTCCCTTCAGTCTTCCACACGGCTTTGTTTTGGAATTCCTCTTTTGGTGGGACACCTGAGGTAACAAACCTGAAAGGAGACCCCCCATCCCACAGATTGACGAAAAGCAATTGGGAATCGGGCCAAATCCTCAGAGAGGTAGATTCATCCATGGCCCATGAGGCCTCCCCGACATTCCACGGCCATCGCTGATACAAAATACAGAGACAAAATCCTGAGCAAGCGCCTCAGACTCCCATTTTCTTCATATCCTGAAGAGTTCTTCTCATGGTTTGTAGATCGGGCCTGTCATACCTACGACCCCAAACCTAAGCTGAGTTTGTGTTTTCAGACTTCTGTCCTCAAAGTTGGGCCACACTCCCTCCAGGCTGGGACCCTGGAGACACACATTAGGACTGTGCCTACCAATCCATGGGAATTCTGCCCATTCCATGGTCCAAAATCGTACAAATTAGGAGAAAGCTCCAAAGTCCCTGAGGCCATCCCAATAGTGTAGGTCTCCCAGAACAAACAAGGACTGTCTGACACCAGCTGATAATCGACCTCCACTCATACCATAGATGGATGTCCCCAGAGAAGAAATTGAACCAGACAGGACCCTAGGCTATAATAGGATCCATTGCTTTGGGTTACAGGCATGTGTCCTCAAAAGCCTGATTCCATTACGAGCATAGGGGTTTTCCTGAGGCACCCATCAGAACTCATCTCGTCTCCCAAGGAACCTGTGCATGGGAGCCATGTCCAAAGCTTAGGAGAGTACTTCAGGGTCCCGGTGCCACCGCCCCATTCCAAGGCCCTCATGGACACAAAAACACATTAGGACCCATTCAGGAAAGTCCATTTCAACTCAGCCACCCCGGTTGCTCCGGCAGAGCCATCAGATCTAAACTGTCTTGTTGCTAGGAGAGAATTGGAATGCGAGGCGGGCTTCCCAGGCATCCATCCACGAACGGTGCTCTGGAGTCATCCATATGGGATGTCCTGGAGCTGTCCAACAGGTCTCAATTGTCCCGCAGAAGGAATCCTCGAAGGGGGCATCCCACAACTCCCAACGTGGGAAAACCTCAATGGCCCCGAGATTCTGCTCCCTTCATGAAGCGGCCATCATGCACAGAAACTCCAACCTGAGCCAACGTCTGATCCTCGCCCTGACTTCAGATGCATGAGATATTGATACAGATCTGCAGGGGGTACCTGCCGTGCCCTCACCCTGAAACCCAAGTCTAGCTTGTCTTCTCAGACGTCCGTCCTCACACTCCTAGCCCCGATGCCCTCAAGTTTGGCAATTCCCAACCCACAATGCAGCACTCTGCCTGCCCTCTAGAAAAAAAATTGTTGCCTCATGAGCTGCCCAGGCAGCTTACATGAGGATAAACCTACACAGCACTCGACGTTACCCAAATTATATAGTCTAACCTGGGCACTAATGCACTGTCGAACACAACCTGAGCCCGGACCTCCTGACCAACACCCAGAAAGCTGACCGCACACTGAGCACATAAAACCCGCCATGGCCTTAGGTCATCATCTCTTCCCTACCTCCGTTTTCAGGCTTCAGAACCGAGAGCTTATCTCCAATCACTGCCCAGGGGTGAGTCTGATGCAGAAATCAGAACTCCCCCTTACCCATGGCAAGAACCCTTGTGGTTGGCACGTTGTCCAACGTTCAGTGTAGGAGAAACCAGCATTCAACCTGAGGCCCCGCCCATTCTTGCGTGCGACGAGGGCATACATACGCATTGTGACCCTCAGCATGAGTCCTGTCCTCTATTAAGTCCTCTCAGTGGCTGGACCATTAGATGTCATAATGGGCTTGACATGTCCCTAGGCCCCAATTTTTAACCAGATTTCTGATTGTCCAGTCGCCCCTCCCCAGGCCTTTACTCTGGAATCCCTCATTTGGTGGGACACCTGAGGTTTAAAAAGAAAACAACAACAACAACAACAACAACAACAAAAACGGACTTCTTGCAGCCCACAGAATGACCCCAAACTCTTTGGACGGGGCCAAACCACCAGAGAGTAAGACTCGTCCATTTCCCATGAAGTCACCCAGAAATTCCACGACCATGAGTGACACGATATCCAGAGACAAAAACTTGAGCAGGAGCCTCACACTCGCCCTTCTTTCAAATCCCGAAGAGTTCTCCTCATGGTCTGTAGGTCAGTCCTGCCATACCTATGACCCGAAACATAAGCCGAGTTTGTGTTTTCAGACAACTGTCCAAACAGCCCTGGCCTACACAACCTACAGGCTCAGGCCCCTGGAGCCAAACCTGAGGACTGTACTTGCCCTCTCCAAGGGAATTGTGTGTGCCCATTCCAATGGCCACAACCCTTCTAATAGGATAAACCTCCAAAGTCCCTGATCCATCTCAATAGTGGTGGCTTCCCAGGAAAAACAGGGGCAATCTGAGCCCAACTGAGCACCTACCTGCACTCAGACCCATAGACAGATGTCTCCAGAGGTAAAAAAGGAAAGAACAGGCCCCTAGGCACTAATCAGATCCATTGCTTTGGTTTCCAGGCATCTCTCCTCAGAGGCCTAGATATCAAAACAGCATATAGCTGTTTCTTGACTCACCCATCAGAAAACATCTCATCTACACATGGGAAACTTGCACGTTGGAGCTGTGTCAAAGCCTCTGTTTAGGAGAACCCTTTAGGGCCCCAGTGCCACCGCTTCATTCCAAGGTCTCCATAGACACAAAAGCACATTAGGACCCATCCCCAGAGGTGGCCATTTCAACTCAGCGTCCTCGGTTGCTCCCCACAGATCCAGCAGATCTAACCTGTCTTATTGCTAGGAGACAATTGGAATGCGAGGTGGGCTACCCAGCCATCCATCCTTAGAACCCTGCTCAGAATCATTGGCCTGGAGCCAAACAACAGGTCTCAATTGTCCTGCAGAAGACTCTATGCAGTTTGCAGCTTCTCACAACTCCCATCGTGGGAAAACCCCCATGGCCTCGTGATGCTCCCCCATTCATGAAGGGGCCATCAGGGACAGAAACTCCAACCTGAGCGATCGTCTGATCCTCGCCCTGACTTCAGATGCACGAGATCTCGATTCAGGTATGTAGATTGTGCCTGCCATGGCCTCACCCAGAAACCTAAGCCTAGCTTGTGTTCTCAGACTTTGGTCGTCAGACTACTGGCCCACAAGTCCTTCAGTTTGGCAATCCGGAACTACAATGCAGCACTCTGCCTGCCCTCCAGAAGAAAAACATTTTCCTCTGGGGCTACCCAGTAACCCCAAATGAGGATCAACCTGCACCGACCTTGGCTGTACCCCAAATACATAGGCTAACCAGGGCACTAATGCCCTTTCTGACACAGCCTGAGCCTGGACCCCCTGGCCCCTCCCAGACAGCTGGCCGCACACTGAGCACATCGAGCCGCCGTGGCCTTAGGTCGTCATCCCTTCCGAACCTCGATTTTCAGGTTTCAGAACCTAGACCTTATCTCCAATCACTGCCCAGTGTTGAAGGTGATGCAGAAATCAGAACTCCTTCCCCATGGCAAGAAACCTTGTGGTTGGCATGTTGTCCAACGTTCAGTGTAGTTGAAACCAATGTGGCCCATGATGCCCCGCCCATGCTCGCGGGCCACATTGGTCACAAACCCACATTGTGACCCTCAGGCTGAGCCCAGTCCTCAAGTAAGGCCACTCAGTGGCTGGATGAAGAGATAACATATTGGGCTTGCCATGCCCCTAGGCCCCAATTTTTAACCATAGTTCGGGTTGTCCCTTCAGTCTTCCACACGGCTTTGTTTTGGAATTCCTCTTTTGGTGGGACACCTGAGGTAACAAACCTGAAAGGAGACCCCCCCATCCCACAGATTGACGAAAAGCAATTGGGAATCGGGCCAAATCCTCACAGAGGAAGATTCGTCCATGGCCCATGAGGCCTCCCCGACATTCCACGGCCATCGCTGATACAAAATACAGAGACAAAAGCCTGAGCAAGCGCCTCAGACTCCCATTTTCTTCATATCCTGAAGAGTTCTTCTCATGGTTTGTAGATCGGGCCTGTCATACCTACGACCCCAAACCTAAGCTGAGTTTGTGTTTTCAGACTTCTGTCCTCAAAGTCTTGGGCCACACTCCCTCCAGGCTGGGACCCTGGAGACACACATTAGGACTGTGCCTACCAATCCATGGGAATTCTGCCCATTCCATGGTCCAAAATCGTACAAATTAGGAGAAAGCTCCAAAGTCCCTGAGGCCATCCCAATAGTGTAGGTCTCCCAGAACAAACAAGGACTGTCTGACACCAGCTGATAATCGACCTCCACTCATACCATAGATGGATGTCCCCAGAGAAGAAGATTGAACCAGACAGGACCCTAGTCCATAATAGGATCCATTGCTTTGGGTTACAGGCATGTGTCCTCAAAAGCCTGATTCCAATACGAGCATAGGGGTTTTCCTGAGGCACCCATCAGAACTCATCTCGTCTCCACAAGGAAACCTGTGCATGGGAGCCATGTCCAAAGCTTAGGAGAGTACTTCAGGGTCCCGGTTCCACCGCCCCATTCCAAGGACCTCATGGACACAAAAACACATTAGGACCCATCCTCAGGAAAGTCCATTTCAACTCAGCCACCCCGGTTGCTCCCGCAGAGCCATCAGATCTAAACTGTCTTGTTGCTAGGAGACAATTGGAATGCGAGGCGGGCTTCCCAGGCATCAATCCGCGAACGTTGCTCTGGAGTCATTCCATATCGGATGTCCTGGAGCTTTTCAACAGGTCAATTGTCCCGTAGAAGGAATCCTTGAAGGGGGCATCCCACAACTCCCAACGTGGGAAAACCTCAATGGCCCCAAGATTCCGCTCCCATCATGAAGCTGCCGTCATGCACAGAAACTCCAACCTGAGCCAACGGCTGATCCTCGCCCTGACTTCAGATGCATGAGATATTGGTTCAGATCTGCAGGGGGTACCTGCCGTGCCCTGGCCCTGAAACCCAAGTCTAGCTTGTCTTCTCAGACTTTCGTCCTCACACTCCTGGACCCAAATCCCTCAAGTTTGGCAATTCCGGACCGACAATGCAGCACTCTGCCTGCCCTCTAGAAAAAAAAATTATTGCCTCATGAGCTGCCCAGTCACCTTCAATGAGGATAAACCTACACAGCACTCGACGTTACCCAAATTACATAGTCTATCCTGGGCACTAATCCACTGTCGAACACAACCTGAGCCCGGACCTCCTGACCAACACCCAGGAAGCTGACCGCACACTGAGCACATAAAACCAGCCATGGCCTTAGGTCATCATCTCTTCCCTACCTCCGTTTTCAGGCTTCAGAACCGAGAGCTTATCTCCAATCACTGCCCAGGGGTGAGTCTGATGCAGAAATCAGAACTCCCCCTTACCCATGGCAAGAACCCTTGTGGTTGGCACGTTGTCCAACGTTCAGTGTAGGAGAAACCAGCATTCAACCTGAGGCCCCGCCCATTCTTGCGTGCGACGAGGGCATACATACGCATTGTGACCCTCAGCATGAGTCCTGTCCTCTATTAAGTCCTCTCAGTGGCTGGACCATTAGATGTCATAATGGGCTTGACATGTCCCTAGGCCCCAATTTTTAACCAGATTTCTGATTGTCCAGTCGCCCCTCCCCAGGCCTTTACTCTGGAATCCCTCATTTGGTGGGACACCTGAGGTTTAAAAAGAAAACAACAACAACAACAACAACAACAACAACAACAAAAACGGACTTCTTGCAGCCCACAGAATGACCCCAAACTCTTTGGACGGGGCCAAACCACCAGAGAGTAAGACTCGTCCATTTCCCATGAAGTCACCCAGAAATTCCACGACCATGAGTGACACGATATCCAGAGACAAAAACTTGAGCAGGAGCCTCACACTCGCCCTTCTTTCAAATCCCGAAGAGTTCTCCTCATGGTCTGTAGGTCAGTCCTGCCATACCTATGACCCGAAACATAAGCCGAGTTTGTGTTTTCAGACAACTGTCCAAACAGCCCTGGCCTACACAACCTACAGGCTCAGGCCCCTGGAGCCAAACCTGAGGACTGTACTTGCCCTCTCCAAGGGAATTGTGTGTGCCCATTCCAATGGCCACAACCCTTCTAATAGGATAAACCTCCAAAGTCCCTGATCCATCTCAATAGTGGTGGCTTCCCAGGAAAAACAGGGGCAATCTGAGCCCAACTGAGCACCTACCTGCACTCAGACCCATAGACAGATGTCTCCAGAGGTAAAAAAGGAAAGAACAGGCCCCTAGGCACTAATCAGATCCATTGCTTTGGTTTCCAGGCATCTCTCCTCAGAGGCCTAGATATCAAAACAGCATATAGCTGTTTCTTGACTCACCCATCAGAAAACATCTCATCTACACATGGGAAACTTGCACGTTGGAGCTGTGTCAAAGCCTCTGTTTAGGAGAACCCTTTAGGGCCCCAGTGCCACCGCTTCATTCCAAGGTCTCCATAGACACAAAAGCACATTAGGACCCATCCCCAGAGGTGGCCATTTCAACTCAGCGTCCTCGGTTGCTCCCCACAGATCCAGCAGATCTAACCTGTCTTATTGCTAGGAGACAATTGGAATGCGAGGTGGGCTACCCAGCCATCCATCCTTAGAACCCTGCTCAGAATCATTGGCCTGGAGCCAAACAACAGGTCTCAATTGTCCTGCAGAAGACTCTATGCAGTTTGCAGCTTCTCACAACTCCCATCGTGGGAAAACCCCCATGGCCTCGTGATGCTCCCCCATTCATGAAGGGGCCATCAGGGACAGAAACTCCAACCTGAGCGATCGTCTGATCCTCGCCCTGACTTCAGATGCACGAGATCTCGATTCAGGTATGTAGATTGTGCCTGCCATGGCCTCACCCAGAAACCTAAGCCTAGCTTGTGTTCTCAGACTTTGGTCGTCAGACTACTGGCCCACAAGTCCTTCAGTTTGGCAATCCGGAACTACAATGCAGCACTCTGCCTGCCCTCCAGAAGAAAAACATTTTCCTCTGGGGCTACCCAGTAACCCCAAATGAGGATCAACCTGCACCGACCTTGGCTGTACCCCAAATAAATAGGCTAACCAGGGCACTAATGCCCTTTCTGACACAGCCTGAGCCTGGACCCCCTGGCCCCTCCCAGACAGCTGGCCGCACACTGAGCACATCGAGCCGCCGTGGCCTTAGGTCGTCATCCCTTCCGAACCTCGATTTTCAGGTTTCAGAACCTAGACCTTATCTCCAATCACTGCCCAGTGTTGAAGGTGATGCAGAAATCAGAACTCCTTCCCCATGGCAAGAAACCTTGTGGTTGGCATGTTGTCCAACGTTCAGTGTAGTTGAAACCAATGTGGCCCATGATGCCCCGCCCATGCTCGCGGGCCACATTGGTCACAAACCCACATTGTGACCCTCAGGCTGAGCCCAGTCCTCAAGTAAGGCCACTCAGTGGCTGGATGAAGAGATAGCATATTGGGCTTGCCATGCCCCTAGGCCCCAATTTTTAACCATAGTTCGGGTTGTCCCTTCAGTCTTCCACACGGCTTTGTTTTGGAATTCCTCTTTTGGTGGGACACCTGAGGTAACAAACCTGAAAGGAGACCCCCCATCCCACAGATTGACGAAAAGCAATTGGGAATCGGGCCAAATCCTCACAGAGGAAGATTCGTCCATGGCCCATGAGGCCTCCCCGACATTCCACGGCCATCGCTGATACAAAATACAGAGACAAAAGCCTGAGCAAGCGCCTCAGACTCCCATTTTCTTCATATCCTGAAGAGTTCTTCTCATGGTTTGTAGATCGGGCCTGTCATACCTACGACCCCAAACCTAAGCTGAGTTTGTGTTTTCAGACTTCTGTCCTCAAAGTCTTGGGCCACACTCCCTCCAGGCTGGGACCCTGGAGACACACATTAGGACTGTGCCTACCAATCCATGGGAATTCTGCCCATTCCATGGTCCAAAATCGTACAAATTAGGAGAAAGCTCCAAAGTCCCTGAGGCCATCCCAATAGTGTAGGTCTCCCAGAACAAACAAGGACTGTCTGACACCAGCTGATAATCGACCTCCACTCATACCATAGATGGATGTCCCCAGAGAAGAAGATTGAACCAGACAGGACCGTAGTCCATAATAGGATCCATTGCTTTGGGTTACAGGCATGTGTCCTCAAAAGCCTGATTCCAATACGAGCATAGGGGTTTTCCTGAGGCACCCATCAGAACTCATCTCGTCTCCACAAGGAAACCTGTGCATGGGAGCCATGTCCAAAGCTTAGGAGAGTACTTCAGGGTCCCGGTTCCACCGCCCCATTCCAAGGACCTCATGGACACAAAAACACATTAGGACCCATCCTCAGGAAAGTCCATTTCAACTCAGCCACCCCGGTTGCTCCCGCAGAGCCATCAGATCTAAACTGTCTTGTTGCTAGGAGACAATTGGAATGCGAGGCGGGCTTCCCAGGCATCAATCCGCGAACGTTGCTCTGGAGTCATTCCATATCGGATGTCCTGGAGCTTTTCAACAGGTCAATTGTCCCGTAGAAGGAATCCTTGAAGGGGGCATCCCACAACTCCCAACGTGGGAAAACCTCAATGGCCCCAAGATTCCGCTCCCATCATGAAGCTGCCGTCATGCACAGAAACTCCAACCTGAGCCAACGGCTGATCCTCGCCCTGACTTCAGATGCATGAGATATTGGTTCAGATCTGCAGGGGGTACCTGCCGTGCCCTGGCCCTGAAACCCAAGTCTAGCTTGTCTTCTCAGACTTTCGTCCTCACACTCCTGGACCCAAATCCCTCAAGTTTGGCAATTCCGGACCGACAATGCAGCACTCTGCCTGCCCTCTAGAAAAAAAATTATTGCCTCATGAGCTGCCCAGTCACCTTCAATGAGGATAAACCTACACAGCACTCGACGTTACCCAAATTACATAGTCTATCCTGGGCACTAATCCACTGTCGAACACAACCTGAGCCCGGACCTCCTGACCAACACCCAGGAAGCTGACCGCACACTGAGCACATAAAACCAGCCATGGCCTTAGGTCATCATCTCGTCCCTACCTCCGTTTTCAGGCTTCAGAACTGAGACCTTATCACCAATCACTGCCCAGGGGTGTGTGTGATGCAGAAATCAGAACACATCCTTACCCATGGCAAGAACCCATGTGGTTGGCACGTTGTCCAATGTTCAGTGTAGGAGAAACCAGCATTCACACTGAGGCCCCGCCCATTCTTGAGTGCGACGAGGGCACACACACGCATTGTGACCCTCAGCATGAGTCCTGTCCTCTAGTAAGTCCTCTCAGTGGCTGGACCATTAGATGTCATAATGGGCTTGACATGTCCCTAGGCCCCATTTTTTAACCAGATTTCTGATTGTCCAGTCGCCCCACCTCAGGGCTCTACTCTGGAATCCCTCATATGTTGGGACACCTGAGGTTAAAAAAGAAAACAACAACAACAACAAAAAAAAAAAAAACGGACTTCTTCCAGCCCACAGATTGACCCCAAACTCTTTGGACGGGGCCAAACCACCAGAGAGTAAGACTCGTCCATTTCCCATGAAGTCACCCAGAAATTCCACGACCATGAGTGACACGATATCCAGAGACAAAAACTTGAGCAGGAGCCTCACACTCGCCCTTCTTTCAATTCCCGAAGAGTTCTCCTCATGGTCTGTAGGTCAGTCCTGCCATACCTATGACCCGAAACATAAGCCGAGTTTGTGTTTTCAGACAACTGTCCAAACAGCCCTGGCCTACACAACCTACAGGCTCAGGCCCCTGGAGCCAAACCTGAGGACTGTACTTGCCCTCTCCAAGGGAATTGTGTGTGCCCATTCCAATGGCCACAACCCTTCTAATAGGATAAACCTCCAAAGTCCCTGATCCATCTCAATAGTGGTGGCTTCCCAGGAAAAACAGGGGCAATCTGAGCCCAACTGAGCACCTACCTGCACTCAGACCCATAGACAGATGTCTCCAGAGGTAAAAAAGGAAAGAACAGGCCCCTAGGCACTAATCAGATCCATTGCTTTGGTTTCCAGGCATCTCTCCTCAGAGGCCTAGATATCAAAACAGCATATAGCTGTTTCTTGACTCACCCATCAGAAAACATCTCATCTACACATGGGAAACTTGCACGTTGGAGCTGTGTCAAAGCCTCTGTTTAGGAGAACCCTTTAGGGCCCCAGTGCCACCGCTTCATTCCAAGGTCTCCATAGACACAAAAGCACATTAGGACCCATCCCCAGAGGTGGCCATTTCAACTCAGCGTCCTCGGTTGCTCCCCACAGATCCAGCAGATCTAACCTGTCTTATTGCTAGGAGACAATTGGAATGCGAGGTGGGCTACCCAGCCATCCATCCTTAGAACCCTGCTCAGAATCATTGGCCTGGAGCCAAACAACAGGTCTCAATTGTCCTGCAGAAGACTCTATGCAGTTTGCAGCTTCTCACAACTCCCATCGTGGGAAAACCCCCATGGCCTCGTGATGCTCCCCCATTCATGAAGGGGCCATCAGGGACAGAAACTCCAACCTGAGCGATCGTCTGATCCTCGCCCTGACTTCAGATGCACGAGATCTCGATTCAGGTATGTAGATTGTGCCTGCCATGGCCTCACCCAGAAACCTAAGCCTAGCTTGTGTTCTCAGACTTTGGTCGTCAGACTACTGGCCCACAAGTCCTTCAGTTTGGCAATCCGGAACTACAATGCAGCACTCTGCCTGCCCTCCAGAAGAAAAACATTTTCCTCTGGGGCTACCCAGTAACCCCAAATGAGGATCAACCTGCACCGACCTTGGCTGTACCCCAAATACATAGGCTAACCAGGGCACTAATGCCCTTTCTGACACAGCCTGAGCCTGGACCCCCTGGCCCCTCCCAGACAGCTGGCCGCACACTGAGCACATCGAGCCGCCGTGGCCTTAGGTCGTCATCTTTTCCCAACCTCGATTTTCAGGTTTCAGAACCTAGACCTTATCTCCTATCACTGCCCAGTGTTGAAGGTGATGCAGAAATCAGAACTCCTTCCCCATGGCAAGAAGCCTTGTGGTTTGCATGTTGTCCAACGTTCAGTGTAGTTGAAACCAATGTGGCCCATGATGCCCCGCCCATGCTCGCGGGCCACATTGGTCACAAACCCACATTGTGACCCTCAGGCTGAGCCCAGTCCTCAAGTAAGGCCACTCAGTGGCTGGATGAAGAGATAACATATTGGGCTTGCCATGCTCTAGGCCCCAATTTTTAACCATAGTTCGGGTTGTCCCTTCAGTCTTCCACACGGCTTTGTTTTGGAATTCCTCTTTTGGTGGGACACCTGAGGTAACAAACCTGAAAGGAGACCCCCCATCCCACAGATTGACGAAAAGCAATTGGGAATCGGGCCAAATCCTCAGAAAGGTAGATTCGTCCATGGCCCATGAGGCCTCCCCGACATTCCACGGCCATCGCTGATACAAAATACAGAGACAAAAGCCTGAGCAAGCGCCTCAGACTCCCATTTTCTTCATATCCTGAAGAGTTCTTCTCATGGTTTGTAGATCGGGCCTGTCATACCTACGACCCCAAACCTAAGCTGAGTTTGTGTTTTCAGACTTCTGTCCTCAAAGTTGGGCCACACTCCCTCCAGGCTGGGACCCTGGAGACACACATTAGGACTGTGCCTACCAATCCATGGGAATTCTGCCCATTCCATGGTCCAAAATCGTACAAATTAGGAGAAAGCTCCAAAGTCCCTGAGGCCATCCCAATAGTGTAGGTCTCCCAGAACAAACAAGGACTGTCTGACACCAGCTGATAATCGACCTCCACTCATACCATAGATGGATGTCCCCAGAGAAGAAATTGAACCAGACAGGACCCTAGGCTATAATAGGATCCATTGCTTTGGGTTACAGGCATGTGTCCTCAAAAGCCTGATTCCATTACGAGCATAGGGGTTTTCCTGAGGCACCCATCAGAACTCATCTCGTCTCCCAAGGAACCTGTGCATGGGAGCCATGTCCAAAGCTTAGGAGAGTACTTCAGGGTCCCGGTGCCACCGCCCCATTCCAAGGCCCTCATGGACACAAAAACACATTAGGACCCATTCAGGAAAGTCCATTTCAACTCAGCCACCCCGGTTGCTCCGGCAGAGCCATCAGATCTAAACTGTCTTGTTGCTAGGAGAGAATTGGAATGCGAGGCGGGCTTCCCAGGCATCCATCCACGAACGGTGCTCTGGAGTCATCCATATGGGATGTCCTGGAGCTGTCCAACAGGTCTCAATTGTCCCGCAGAAGGAATCCTCGAAGGGGGCATCCCACAACTCCCAACGTGGGAAAACCTCAATGGCCCCGAGATTCTGCTCCCTTCATGAAGCGGCCATCATGCACAGAAACTCCAACCTGAGCCAACGTCTGATCCTCGCCCTGACTTCAGATGCATGAGATATTGATACAGATCTGCAGGGGGTACCTGCCGTGCCCTCACCCTGAAACCCAAGTCTAGCTTGTCTTCTCAGACGTCCGTCCTCACACTCCTAGCCCCGATGCCCTCAAGTTTGGCAATTCCCAACCCACAATGCAGCACTCTGCCTGCCCTCTAGAAAAAAATTGTTGCCTCATGAGCTGCCCAGGCAGCTTACATGAGGATAAACCTACACAGCACTCGACGTTACCCAAATTATATAGTCTAACCTGGGCACTAATGCACTGTCGAACACAACCTGAGCCCGGACCTCCTGACCAATACCCAGAATGCTGACCGCACACTGAGCACATAAAACCCGCCATGGCCTTAGGTCATCATCTCTTCCCTACCTCCGTTTTCAGGCTTCAGAACCGAGAGCTTATCTCCAATCACTGCCCAGGGGTGAGTCTGATGCAGAAATCAGAACTCCCCCTTACCCATGGCAAGAACCCTTGTGGTTGGCACGTTGTCCAACGTTCAGTGTAGGAGAAACCAGCATTCAACCTGAGGCCCCGCCCATTCTTGCGTGCGACGAGGGCATACATACGCATTGTGACCCTCAGCATGAGTCCTGTCCTCTATTAAGTCCTCTCAGTGGCTGGACCATTAGATGTCATAATGGGCTTGACATGTCCCTAGGCCCCAATTTTTAACCAGATTTCTGATTGTCCAGTCGCCCCTCCCCAGGCCTTTACTCTGGAATCCCTCATTTGGTGGGACACCTGAGGTTTAAAAAGAAAACAACAACAACAACAACAACAACAACAAAAACGGACTTCTTGCAGCCCACAGATTGACCCCAAACTCTTTGGACGGGGCCAAACCACCAGAGAGTAAGACTCGTCCATTTCCCATGAAGTCACCCAGAAATTCCACGACCATGAGTGACACGATATCCAGAGACAAAAACTTGAGCAGGAGCCTCACACTCGCCCTTCTTTCAATTCCCGAAGAGTTCTCCTCATGGTCTGTAGGTCAGTCCTGCCATACCTATGACCCGAAACATAAGCCGAGTTTGTGTTTTCAGACAACTGTCCAAACAGCCCTGGCCTACACAACCTACAGGCTCAGGCCCCTGGAGCCAAACCTGAGGACTGTACTTGCCCTCTCCAAGGGAATTGTGTGTGCCCATTCCAATGGCCACAACCCTTCTAATAGGATAAACCTCCAAAGTCCCTGATCCATCTCAATAGTGGTGGCTTCCCAGGAAAAACAGGGGCAATCTGAGCCCAACTGAGCACCTACCTGCACTCAGACCCATAGACAGATGTCTCCAGAGGTAAAAAAGGAAAGAACAGGCCCCTAGGCACTAATCAGATCCATTGCTTTGGTTTCCAGGCATCTCTCCTCAGAGGCCTAGATATCAAAACAGCATATAGCTGTTTCTTGACTCACCCATCAGAAAACATCTCATCTACACATGGGAAACTTGCACGTTGGAGCTGTGTCAAAGCCTCTGTTTAGGAGAACCCTTTAGGGCCCCAGTGCCACCGCTTCATTCCAAGGTCTCCATAGACACAAAAGCACATTAGGACCCATCCCCAGAGGTGGCCATTTCAACTCAGCGTCCTCGGTTGCTCCCCACAGATCCAGCAGATCTAACCTGTCTTATTGCTAGGAGACAATTGGAATGCGAGGTGGGCTACCCAGCCATCCATCCTTAGAACCCTGCTCAGAATCATTGGCCTGGAGCCAAACAACAGGTCTCAATTGTCCTGCAGAAGACTCTATGCAGTTTGCAGCTTCTCACAACTCCCATCGTGGGAAAACCCCCATGGCCTCGTGATGCTCCCCCATTCATGAAGGGGCCATCAGGGACAGAAACTCCAACCTGAGCGATCGTCTGATCCTCGCCCTGACTTCAGATGCACGAGATCTCGATTCAGGTATGTAGATTGTGCCTGCCATGGCCTCACCCAGAAACCTAAGCCTAGCTTGTGTTCTCAGACTTTGGTCGTCAGACTACTGGCCCACAAGTCCTTCAGTTTGGCAATCCGGAACTACAATGCAGCACTCTGCCTGCCCTCCAGAAGAAAAACATTTTCCTCTGGGGCTACCCAGTAACCCCAAATGAGGATCAACCTGCACCGACCTTGGCTGTACCCCAAATACATAGGCTAACCAGGGCACTAATGCCCTTTCTGACACAGCCTGAGCCTGGACCCCCTGGCCCCTCCCAGACAGCTGGCCGCACACTGAGCACATCGAGCCGCCGTGGCCTTAGGTCGTCATCCCTTCCGAACCTCGATTTTCAGGTTTCAGAACCTAGACCTTATCTCCAATCACTGCCCAGTGTTGAGGGTGATGCAGAAATCAGAACTCCTTCCCCATGGCAAGAAACCTTGTGGTTGGCATGTTGTCCAACGTTCAGTGTAGTTGAAACCAATGTGGCCCATGATGCCCCGCCCATGCTCGCGGGCCACATTGGTCACAAACCCACATTGTGACCCTCAGGCTGAGCCCAGTCCTCAAGTAAGGCCACTCAGTGGCTGGATGAAGAGATAACATATTGGGCTTGCCATGCCCCTAGGCCCCAATTTTTAACCATAGTTCGGGTTGTCCCTTCAGTCTTCCACACGGCTTTGTTTTGGAATTCCTCTTTTGGTGGGACACCTGAGGTAACAAACCTGAAAGGAGACCCCCCATCCCACAGATTGACGAAAAGCAATTGGGAATCGGGCCAAATCCTCACAGAGGAAGATTCGTCCATGGCCCATGAGGCCTCCCCGACATTCCACGGCCATCGCTGATACAAAATACAGAGACAAAAGCCTGAGCAAGCGCCTCAGACTCCCATTTTCTTCATATCCTGAAGAGTTCTTCTCATGGTTTGTAGATCGGGCCTGTCATACCTACGACCCCAAACCTAAGCTGAGTTTGTGTTTTCAGACTTCTGTCCTCAAAGTCTTGGGCCACACTCCCTCCAGGCTGGGACCCTGGAGACACACATTAGGACTGTGCCTACCAATCCATGGGAATTCTGCCCATTCCATGGTCCAAAATCGTACAAATTAGGAGAAAGCTCCAAAGTCCCTGAGGCCATCCCAATAGTGTAGGTCTCCCAGAACAAACAAGGACTGTCTGACACCAGCTGATAATCGACCTCCACTCATACCATAGATGGATGTCCCCAGAGAAGAAATTGAACCAGACAGGACCCTAGGCTATAATAGGATCCATTGCTTTGGGTTACAGGCATGTGTCCTCAAAAGCCTGATTCCATTACGAGCATAGGGGTTTTCCTGAGGCACCCATCAGAACTCATCTCGTCTCCCAAGGAACCTGTGCATGGGAGCCATGTCCAAAGCTTAGGAGAGTACTTCAGGGTCCCGGTGCCACCGCCCCATTCCAAGGCCCTCATGGACACAAAAACACATTAGGACCCATTCAGGAAAGTCCATTTCAACTCAGCCACCCCGGTTGCTCCGGCAGAGCCATCAGATCTAAACTGTCTTGTTGCTAGGAGAGAATTGGAATGCGAGGCGGGCTTCCCAGGCATCCATCCACGAACGGTGCTCTGGAGTCATCCATATGGGATGTCCTGGAGCTGTCCAACAGGTCTCAATTGTCCCGCAGAAGGAATCCTTGAAGGGGGCATCCCACAACTCCCAACGTGGGAAAACCTCAATGTCCCCGAGATTCTGCTCCCTTCATGAAGCGGCCATCATGCACAGAAACTCCAACCTGAGCCAACGTCTGATCCTCGCCCTGACTTCAGATGCATGAGATATTGATACAGATCTGCAGGGGGTACCTGCCGTGCCCTCACCCTGAAACCCAAGTCTAGCTTGTCTTCTCAGACTTCCATCCTCACACTCCTGGCCCCGATGCCCTCAAGTTTGGCAATTCCCAACCCACAATGCAGCACTCTGCCTGCCCTCTAGAAAAAAAATTGTTGCCTCATGAGCTGCCCAGGCAGCTTACATGAGGATAAACCTACACAGCACTCGACGTTACCCAAATTATATAGTCTAACCTGGGCACTAATGCACTGACGAACACAACCTGAGCCCGGACCTCCTGACCAATACCCAGAATGCTGACCGCACACTGAGCACATAAAACCCGCCATGGCCTTATGTCATCATCTCTTCCCTACCTCCGTTTTCAGGCTTCAGAACCGAGAGCTTATTTCCAATCACTGCCCAGGGGTGAGTCTGATGCAGAAATCAGAACTCCTCCTTACCCATGGCAAGAACCCTTGTGGTTGGCACGTTGTCCAACGTTCAGTGTAGGAGAAACCAGCATTCAACCTGAGGCCCCGCCCATTCTTGCGTGCGACGAGGGCATACATACGCATTGTGACCCTCAGCATGAGTCCTGTCCTCTAGTAAGTCCTCTCAGTGGCTGGACCATTAGATGTCATAATGGGCTTGACATGTCCCTAGGCCCCAATTTTTAACCAGATTTCTGATTGTCCAGTCGCCCCTCCCCAGGCCTTTACTCTGGAATCCCTCATTTGGTGGGACACCTGAGGTTTAAAAAGAAAACAACAACAACAACAACCACAACAACAAAAACGGACTTCTTACAGCCCACAGAATGACCCCAAACTCTTTGGACGGGGCCAAACCACCAGAGAGTAAGACTCGTCGATTTCCCATGAAGTCACCCAGAAATTCCACGACCATGAGTGACACGATATCCAGAGACAAAAACTTGAGCAGGAGCCTCACACTCGCCCTTTTTTCAAATCCCGAAGAGTTCTCCTCATGATCTGTAGGTCAGTCCTGCAATACCTAAGACCGAAACATAAGCCGAGTTTGTGTTTTCAGACAACTGTCCAAACAGCCCTGGGCTACACAACCTACAGGCTCAGGCCCCTGGAGCCAAACCTGAGGACTGTACTTGCCCTCTCCAAGGGAATTGTGTGTGCCCATTCCAATGGCCACAACCCTTCGAATAGGATAAACCTCCAAAGTCCCTGATCCATCTCAATAGTGGTGGCTTCCCAGGAAAAAAAGGGGCAATCTGAGCCCAACTGAGCACCTACCTGCACTCAGACCCATAGACAGATGTCTCCAGAGGTAAAAAGGAAAGAACAGCCCCCTAGGCACTAATCAGATCCATTGTTTGGTTTCCAAGCATCTCTCCTCAGAGGCCTGGATATCAAAACAGCATATAGCTGTTTCTTGACTCACCCATCAGAAAACATCCCATCTACACATGGGAAACTTGCACGTTGGAGCTGTGTCAAAGCCTCTGTTTAGGAGAACCCTTTAGGGCCCCAGTGCCACCGCTTCATTCCAAGGTCTCCATAGACACAAAAGCACATTAGTACCCATCCACAGGGGTGTCGATTACAACTCAGCGTCCTCGGTTGCTCCCCACAGATCCAGGAGATCTAACCTGTCTTGTTGCTAGGAGACCATTGGAATGCGAAGTGGGCTACCCAGCCATCCATCCTTAGAACCCTGCTCAGAATCTTTGGTCTGGAGCCAAACAACAGGTCTCAATTGTCCTGCAGAAGACTCTCTGCCGTTTGGAGCTTCTCACAACTCCCAACGTTGGAAAACCCCCATGGCCTCGTGATGCCCTCCCATTCATGAAGGGGCCATCAGGGACAGAAACTCCAACCCTAGCGATCATCTGATCCTCGCCCTGACTTCAGATGCACGAGATCTCGATTCAGGTCTGTAGATTGTGCCTGCCATGGCCTCACCCAGAAACCTAAGCCTAGCTTGTGTTCTCAGACTTTGGTCGTCAGACTACTGGCCCACAAGCCCTCCAGTTTGGCAATCCAGAACTACAATGCAGCACTCTGCCTGCCCTCCAGAAGAAAAACATTGTCCTCTGGGTCTACCCAGTAACCCCAAATGAGGATCAACCTGCACCGACATTGGCTGTACCCCAAATACATAGGCTGACCAGGGCACTAATGCCCTTTCTGACACAGCCTGAGCCTGGACCCCCTGGCCCCTCCCAGACAGCTGGCTGCACACTGAGCACATCGAGCCGCCGTGGCCTTAGGTCGTCATCTTTTCCCAACCTCGGTTTTCAGGTTTCAGAACCTAGACCTTATCTCCAATCACTGCCCAGGGTTGAAGGTGATGCAGAAATCAGAACTCCTTCCCCATGGCAAGAAACCTTGTGGTTGGCATGTTGTCCAACGTTCAGTGTAGTTGAAACCAGTGTGGCCCATGAGGCCCCGCCCATGCTAGCCGGCCACATTGGTCACAAACGCACATTGTGACCCTCAGGCTCAGCCCAGTCCTCAAGTAAGGCCACTCAGTGGCTGGATGAAGAGATAGCATATTGGGCTTGCCATGCCCCTAGGCCCCAATTTTTAACCATAGTTCGGGTTCTCCCTTCAGTCTTCCCCACGGCTTTGCTTTGGAATTCCTCTTTTGGTGGGAAACCTGAGGAAACAAGACTGAAATGAGTCGTCCCATCCCACAGATTGACGAAAAGCAATTGGGAATCGGGCCAAATCCTCAGAGAGGAAGATTCGTCCATGGCCCATGAGGCCTCCCCGACATTCCACGGCCATCGCTGATACAAAATCCAGAGACAAAAGCCTGAGCAAGCGCCTCAGACTCGCACTTTCTTCATTTCCTGAAGAGTTCTTCACATGGTTTGTAGATCGGGCCTGCCATACGTACGTCCCCAAACCTAAGCTGAGTTTGTGTTTTCAGACTTCTGTCCTCAAAGTCTTGGGCCACACACCCTCCAGGCTGGACCCCGGGAGACACACATTAGGACTGGGACTACCAATCCATGGGAATTCTGCCCATTCCATGGTCCAAAATCTTACAAATTAGGAGAAACCTCTAAAGTCCCTGAGGCCATCCCAATAGTGTAGGTCGCCCGGAAAAAAAAGTGTTCTCTGACACCAGCTGGTAATCGACCTACACTCATACCATAGATGGATGTCCCCAGAGAAGAAGATTGAACCAGAAAGGACCGTAGGCCATAATAGGATCCATTGATTTGGGTTACAGGCATGTGTCCTCAAAAGCCTGATTCCAATACGAGCATAGGGGTTTTCCTGAGGCACCCATCAGAACTCATCTCGTCTCCACAAGGAAACCTGTGCATGGGAGCCATGTCCAAAGCTTAGGAGAGTACTTCAGGGTCCCGGTGCCACCGCCCCATTCCAAGGCCCTCATGGACACAAAAACACATTAGGACCCATCCTCAGGAAAGTCCATTTCAACTCAGCCATCCCGGTTGCTCCGGCAGAGCCATCAGATCTAAACTGTGTTGTTGCTAGGAGACAATTGGAATGCGAGGCAGGCTTCCCAGGCATCCATCCACGAATGGTGCTCTGGAGTCATTCCATATGGGATGCCCTGGAGCTGTCCAACAGGTCTCAATTGTCCCGCAGAAGGAATCCTTGAAGGGGGCATCCCACAACTCACAACGTGGGAAAACCTCAATGGCCCCGAGATTCCGCTCCCTTCATGAAGCGGCCGTCATGCACAGAAACTCCAAACTGAGCCAACGTCTGATCCTTGCCCTGACTTCAGATGCATGAGATATTGGTTCAGATCTGCAGGGGGTACCTTCCGTGCCCTCACCCTGAAACCCAAGTCTAGCTTGTCTTCTCAGACTTCCGTCCTCACACTCCTGGCCCCGAAGCCCTCTAGTTTTTCAATTCCGGACCCACAATGCAGCACTCTGCCTGCCCTCTAGGAAAAAAATTATTGCCTCATGAGCTGCCCAGGCACCTTCAATGAGGATAAACCTACACAGCACTCGACGTTACCCAAATTATATAGTCTAACCTGGGCACTAATGCACTGTCGAACACAACCTGAGCCCGGACCTCCTGACAAACACCCAGAAAGCTGGCCGCACACTGAGCACATAAAACCCGCCATGGCCTTAGGTCATCATCTCTTCCCTACCTCCGTTTTCAGGCTTCAGAACCGAGACCTTATCTCCAATCACTGCCCAGGGGTGAGTGTGATGCAGAAATCAGAACTCCTCCTTACCCATGGCAAGAACCCTTGTGGTTGGCACGTTGTCCAACGTTCAGTGTAGGAGAAACCAGCATTCACACTGAGGCCCCGCCCATTCTTGCGTGGGACTAGGGCATACATACGCATTGTGACCCTCAGCATGAGTCCTGTCCTCTAGTAAGTCCTCTCAGTGGCTAGACCATTAGATGTCATAATGGGCTTGACATGTCCCTAGACCCCAATTTTTAACCAGATTTCTGACTGTCCAGTCGCCCCTCCCCAGGGCTCTACTCTGCAATCCCTCATTTGGTGGGACACCTGAGGTTAAAAAAGAAAACAACAACAACAAAAAAAAAAAAAAAAAAAAAACGGACTTCTTCCAGCCCATAGATTGACCCCAAACTCTTTGGACGGGGCCAAACCACCAGAGAGTAAGAATCGTCCATTTCCAATGAAGTCACCCAGAAATTCCACGACCATGAGTGTCACGATATCCAGAGACAAAAACTTGTGCAGGAGCCTCACACTCGCCCTTTTTTCAAATTCCGAAGAGTTCTCCTCATGGTCTGTAGGTCAGTCCTGCCATACCTATGACCCGAAACATAAGCCGAGTTTGTGTTTTCAGACAGCTGTCCAAACAGCCCTGGCCTACACAACCTTCAGGCTCAGGCCCCTGGAGCCAAACCTGAGGACTATACTTGCCCTCTCCAAGGGAATTGTGTGTGCCCATTCCAATGGCCACAACCCTTCAAATAGGATAAACCTCCAAAGTCCCTGATCCATCTCAATAGTGTTGGCTTCCCAGGAAAAACAGGGGAAATCTGAGCCCAACTGCGCACCTACCTGCACTCAGACCCATAGCCAGATGTCTCCAGAGGTAAAAAGGAAAGAACAGGCCCCTAGGCACTAATCAGATCCATTGCTTTGGTTTCCAGGCATCTCTCCTCAGAGGCCTGGATTTCCAAAGCAGCATATAGCTGTTTCTTGACTCACCCATCAGAAAACATCTCATCTACACATGGGAAACTTGCACGTTGGAGCTGTGTCAAAGCCTCTGTTTAGGAGAACCCTTTAGGGCCCCAGTGCCACCGCTTCATTCCAAGGTCTCCATAGACACAAAAGCACATTAGGACCCATCCCCAGGGGTGTCCATTTCAACTCAGCGTCCTCGGTTGGTCCCCACAGATCCAGGAGATCTATCCTGTCTTGTTGCTAGGAGACAATTGGAATGCAAGGTGGGCTACCCATCCATCCATCCTTAGAACCCTGCTCAGAATCATTGGCCTGGACCCAAACAACAGGTCTCAATTGTTCTGCAGAACACTCTCTGCAGTTTGGAGCTTCTCACAACTCCCATCGTGGGAAAACTCCCATGGCCTCGTGATGCCCCCCCATTCATGAAGGGGCCATCAGGGACAGAAACTCCAAACTGAGCGATCGTCTGATCCTCGCCCTGACTTCAGATGCACGAGATCTCGATTAAGGTCTGTATATTGTGCCTGCCATGGCCTCACCCAGAAACCTAAGCCTAGCTTGTGTTCTCAGACTTTGGTCGTCAGACTACTGGCCCACAATCCCTCCAGTTTGGCAATCCAGAAATACAATGCAGCACCCTGCCCGCCCTCCAGAAGAAAAACATTGTCCTCTGGGGCTACCCAGTAACCCCAAATGAGGATCAACCTGCACCGACTTTGGCTGTACCCCAAATACATAGGCTGACCAGGGCGCTAATGCCCTTTCTGACACAGGCTTAGCCTGGACCCCTGGCCCCTCCCAGACAGCTGGCCGCACACTGAGCACATCGAGCCACTGTGGACTTAGGTCCTCATCTCTACCCAACATCGGTTTTCAGGTTTCAGAACCTAGACCTTATCTCCAATCACTGACCAGGGTTGAAGGTGATGCAGAAATCAGAACTCCTTCCCCATGGCAAGAAACTTTGTGGTTGGCATGTTGTCCAACGTTCAGTGTAGTTGAAACCAGTGTGGCCCATGAGGCCCCGCCCATGCTCGCCGGCCACATTGGTCACAAACGCACATTGTGACCCTCAGGCTCAGCCCAGTCCTCAAGTAAGGCCACTCAGTGGCTGGATGAAGAGATAGCATATTGGGCTTGCCTTGCCCCTAGGCCCCAATTTTTAACCATAGTTCGGGTTGTCCCTTCAGTCTTCCCCACGGCTTTGCTTTGGAATTCCTCTTTTGGTGGGAAACCTGAGGAAACAAGACTGAAATGAGTCGTCCCATCCCACAGATTGACGAAAAGCAATTGGGAATCGGGCCAAATCCTCAGAGAGGAAGATTCGTCCATGGCCCATGAGGCCTCCCCGACATTCCACGGCCATCGCTGATACAAAATCCAGAGACAAAAGCCTGAGCAAGCGCCTCAGACTCGCACTTTCTTCATTTCCTGAAGAGTTCTTCACATGGTTTGTAGATCGGGCCTGCCATACGTACGTCCCCAAACCTAAGCTGAGTTTGTGTTTTCAGACTTCTGTCCTCAAAGTCTTGGGCCACACACCCTCCAGGCTGGACCCCGGGAGACACACATTAGGACTGGGACTACCAATCCATGGGAATTCTGCCCATTCCATGGTCCAAAATCATACAAATTAGGAGAAACCTCCAAAGTCCCTGAGGCCATCCCAATAGTGTAGGTCGCCTGGAAAAAAATTGCTCTCTGACACCAGCTGATAATCGACCTCCACTCATACCATAGATGGATGTCCCCAGAGAAGAAGATTGAACCAGAAAGGACTGTAGGCCATAATAGGATCCATTGATTTGGGTTACAGGCATGTGTCCTCAAAAGCCTGATTCCAATACGAGCATAGGGGTTTTCCTGAGGCACCCATCAGAACTCATCTCGTCTCCACAAGGAAACCTGTGCATGGGAGCCATGTCCAAAGCTTAGGAGAGTACTTCAGGGTCCCGGTGCCACCGCCCCATTCCAAGGCCCTCATGGACACAAAAACACATTAGGACCCATCCTCAGGAAAGTCCATTTCAACTCAGCCATCCCGGTTGCTCCGGCAGAGCCATCAGATCTAAACTGTGTTGTTGCTAGGAGACAATTGGAATGCGAGGCGGGCTTCCCAGGCATCCATCCGCGAATGGTGCTCTGGAGTCATTCCATATGGGATGTCCTGGAGCTGTCCAACAGGTCTCAATTGTCCCGCAGAAGGAATCCTTGAAGGGGGCATCCCACAACTCCCAACGTGGGAAAACCTCAATGGCCCCGAGATTCCGCTCCCTTCATGAAGCGGCCGTCATGCACAGAAACTCCAAACTGAGCCAACGTCTGATCCTTGCCCTGACTTCAGATGCATGAGATATTGGTTCAGATCTGCAGGGGGTACCTTCCGTGCCCTCACCCTGAAACCCAAGTCTAGCTTGTCTTCTCAGACTTCCGTCCTCACACTCCTGGCCCCGAAGCCCTCTAGTTTTTCAATTCCGGACCCACAATGCAGCACACTGCCTGCCCTCTAGAAAAAAAATTATTGCCTCATGAGCTGCCCAGGCACCTTAAATGAGGATAAACCTACACAGCACTCGACGTTACCCAAATTATATAGTCTAACCTGGGCACTAATGCACTGTCGAACACAACCTGAGCCCGGACCTCCTGACCAACACCCAGAAAGCTGACCGCACACTGAGCACATAAAACCCGCCATGGCCTTAGGTCATCATCTCTTCCCTACCTCCGTTTTCAGGCTTCAGAACCGAGACCTTATCTCCAATCACTGCCCAGGGGTGAGTGTGATGCAGAAATCAGAACTCCTCCTTACCCATGGCAAGAACCCTTGTGGTTGGCACGTTGTCCAACGTTCAGTGTAGGAGAAACCAGCATTCACACTGAGGCCCCGCCCATTCTTGCGTGCGACGAGGGCATACATACGCATTGTGACCCTCAGCATGAGTCCTGTCCTCTAGTAAGTCCTCTCAGTGGCTGGACCATTAGATGTCATAATGGGCTTGTCATGTCCCTAGACCCCAATTTTTACCAGATTTCTGACTGTCCAGTCGCCCCTCCCCAGGGCTCTACTCTGGAATCCCTCATTTGGTGGGACACCTGAGGTTAAAAAAGAAAACAACAACAACAACAACAACAACAAAAAAAAACGGACTTCTTCCAGCCCATAGATTGACCCCAAACTCTTTGGACGGGGCCAAACCACCAGAGAGTAAGAATCGTCCATTTCCAATGAAGTCACCCAGAAATTCCACGACCATGAGTGTCACGATATCCAGAGACAAAAACTTGAGCAGGAGCCTCACACTCGCCCTTTTTTCAAATTCCGAAGAGTTCTCCTCATGGTCTGTAGGTCAGTCCTGCCATACCTATGACCCGAAACATAAGCCGAGTTTGTGTTTTCAGACAACTGTCCAAACAGCCCTGGCCTACACAACCTTCAGGCTCAGGCCCCTGGAGCCAAACCTGAGGACTATACTTGCCCTCTCCAAGGGAATTGTGTGTGCCCATTCCAATGGCCACAACCCTTCAAATAGGATAAACCTCCAAAGTCCCTGATCCATCTCAATAGTGTTGGCTTCCCAGGAAAAACAGGGGAAATCTGAGCCCAACTGCGCACCTACCTGCACTCAGACCCATAGACAGATGTCTCCAGAGGTAAAAAGGAAAGAACAGGCCCCTAGGCACTAATCAGATCCATTGCTTTGGTTTCCAGGCATCTCTCCTCAGAGGCCTGGATTTCCAAAGCAGCATATAGCTGTTTCTTGACTCACCCATCAGAAAACATCTCATCTACACATGGGAAACTTGCACGTTGGAGCTGTGTCAAAGCCTCTGTTTAGGAGAACCCTTTAGGGCCCCAGTGCCACCGCTTCATTCCAAGGTCTCCATAGACACAAAAGCACATTAGGACCCATCCCCAGGGGTGTCCATTTCAACTCAGCGTCCTCGGTTGGTCCCCACAGATCCAGGAGATCTATCCTGTCTTGTTGCTAGGAGACAATTGGAATGCGAGGTGGGCTACCCATCCATCCATCCTTAGAACCCTGCTCAGAATCATTGGCCTGGACCCAAACAACAGGTCTCAATTGTTCTGCAGAACACTCTCTGCAGTTTGGAGCTTCTCACAACTCCCATCGTGGGAAAACTCCCATGGCCTCGTGATGCCCCCCCATTCATGAAGGGGCCATCAGGGACAGAAACTCCAACCTGAGCGATCGTCTGATCCTCGCCCTGACTTCAGATGCACGAGATCTCAATTCAGGTCTGTAGATTGTGCCTGCCATGGCCTCACCCAGAAACCTAAGCCTAGCTTGTGTTCTCAGACTTTGGTCGTCAGACTACTGGCCCACAAGCCCTCCAGTTTGGCAATCCAGAAATACAATGCAGCACCCTGCCCGCCCTCCAGAAGAAAAACATTGTCCTCTGGGGCTACCCAGTAACCCCAAATGAGGATCAACCTGCACCGACTTTGGCTGTACCCCAAATACATAGGCTGACCAGGGCGCTAATGCCCTTTCTGACACAGGCTTAGCCTGGACCCCTGGCCCCTCCCAGACAGCTGGCCGCACACTGAGCACATCGAGCCACTGTGGACTTAGGTCCTCATCTCTACCCAACATCGGTTTTCAGGTTTCAGAACCTAGACCTTATCTCCAATCACTGACCAGGGTTGAAGGTGATGCAGAAATCAGAACTCCTTCCCCATGGCAAGAAACTTTGTGGTTGGCATGTTGTCCAACGTTCAGTGTAGTTGAAACCAGTGTGGCCCATGAGGCCCCGCCCATGCTCGCCGGCCACATTGGTCACAAACGCACATTGTGACCCTCAGGCTCAGCCCAGTCCTCAAGTAAGGCCACTCAGTGGCTGGATGAAGAGATAGCATATTGGGCTTGCCTTGCCCCTAGGCCCCAATTTTTAACCATAGTTCGGGTTGTCCCTTCAGTCTTCCCCACGGCTTTGCTTTGGAATTCCTCTTTTGGTGGGAAACCTGAGGAAACAAGACTGAAATGAGTCGTCCCATCCCACAGATTGACGAAAAGCAATTGGGAATCGGGCCAAATCCTCAGAGAGAAAGATTCGTCCATGGCCCATGAGGCCTCCCCGACATTCCACGGCCATCGCTGATACAAAATCCAGAGACAAAAGCCTGAGCAAGCGCCTCAGACTCGCACTTTCTTCATTTCCTGAAGAGTTCTTCACATGGTTTGTAGATCGGGCCTGCCATACGTACGTCCCCAAACCTAAGCTGAGTTTGTGTTTTCAGACTTCTGTCCTCAAAGTCTTGGGCCACACACCCTCCAGGCTGGACCCCGGGAGACACACATTAGGACTGGGACTACCAATCCATGGGAATTCTGCCCATTCCATGGTCCAAAATCATACAAATTAGGAGAAACCTCCAAAGTCCCTGAGGCCATCCCAATAGTGTAGGTCGCCTGGAAAAAAATTGCTCTCTGACACCAGCTGATAATCGACCTCCACTCATACCATAGATGGATGTCCCCAGAGAAGAAGATTGAACCAGAAAGGACTGTAGGCCATAATAGGATCCATTGATTTGGGTTACAGGCATGTGTCCTCAAAAGCCTGATTCCAATACGAGCATAGGGGTTTTCCTGAGGCACCCATCAGAACTCATCTCGTCTCCACAAGGAAACCTGTGCATGGGAGCCATGTCCAAAGCTTAGGAGAGTACTTCAGGGTCCCGGTGCCACCGCCCCATTCCAAGGCCCTCATGGACACAAAAACACATTAGGACCCATCCTCAGGAAAGTCCATTTCAACTCAGCCATCCCGGTTGCTCCGGCAGAGCCATCAGATCTAAACTGTGTTGTTGCTAGGAGACAATTGGAATGCGAGGCGGGCTTCCCAGGCATCCATCCGCGAATGGTGCTCTGGAGTCATTCCATATGGGATGTCCTGGAGCTGTCCAACAGGTCTCAATTGTCCCGCAGAAGGAATCCTTGAAGGGGGCATCCCACAACTCCCAACGTGGGAAAACCTCAATGGCCCCGAGATTCCGCTCCCTTCATGAAGCGGCCGTCATGCACAGAAACTCCAAACTGAGCCAACGTCTGATCCTTGCCCTGACTTCAGATGCATGAGATATTGGTTCAGATCTGCAGGGGGTACCTTCCGTGCCCTCACCCTGAAACCCAAGTCTAGCTTGTCTTCTCAGACTTCCGTCCTCACACTCCTGGCCCCGAAGCCCTCTAGTTTTTCAATTCCGGACCCACAATGCAGCACACTGCCTGCCCTCTAGAAAAAAAATTATTGCCTCATGAGCTGCCCAGGCACCTTAAATGAGGATAAACCTACACAGCACTCGACGTTACCCAAATTATATAGTCTAACCTGGGCACTAATGCACTGTCGAACACAACCTGAGCCCGGACCTCCTGACCAACACCCAGAAAGCTGACCGCACACTGAGCACATAAAACCCGCCATGGCCTTAGGTCATCATCTCTTCCCTACCTCCGTTTTCAGGCTTCAGAACCGAGACCTTATCTCCAATCACTGCCCAGGGGTGAGTGTGATGCAGAAATCAGAACTCCTCCTTACCCATGGCAAGAACCCTTGTGGTTGGCACGTTGTCCAACGTTCAGTGTAGGAGAAACCAGCATTCACACTGAGGCCCCGCCCATTCTTGCGTGCGACGAGGGCATACATACGCATTGTGACCCTCAGCATGAGTCCTGTCCTCTAGTAAGTCCTCTCAGTGGCTGGACCATTAGATGTCATAATGGGCTTGTCATGTCCCTAGACCCCAATTTTTACCAGATTTCTGACTGTCCAGTCGCCCCTCCCCAGGGCTCTACTCTGGAATCCCTCATTTGGTGGGACACCTGAGGTTAAAAAAGAAAACAACAACAACAACAACAACAACAAAAAAAAACGGACTTCTTCCAGCCCATAGATTGACCCCAAACTCTTTGGACGGGGCCAAACCACCAGAGAGTAAGAATCGTCCATTTCCAATGAAGTCACCCAGAAATTCCACGACCATGAGTGTCACGATATCCAGAGACAAAAACTTGAGCAGGAGCCTCACACTCGCCCTTTTTTCAAATTCCGAAGAGTTCTCCTCATGGTCTGTAGGTCAGTCCTGCCATACCTATGACCCGAAACATAAGCCGAGTTTGTGTTTTCAGACAACTGTCCAAACAGCCCTGGCCTACACAACCTTCAGGCTCAGGCCCCTGGAGCCAAACCTGAGGACTATACTTGCCCTCTCCAAGGGAATTGTGTGTGCCCATTCCAATGGCCACAACCCTTCAAATAGGATAAACCTCCAAAGTCCCTGATCCATCTCAATAGTGTTGGCTTCCCAGGAAAAACAGGGGAAATCTGAGCCCAACTGCGCACCTACCTGCACTCAGACCCATAGACAGATGTCTCCAGAGGTAAAAAGGAAAGAACAGGCCCCTAGGCACTAATCAGATCCATTGCTTTGGTTTCCAGGCATCTCTCCTCAGAGGCCTGGATTTCCAAAGCAGCATATAGCTGTTTCTTGACTCACCCATCAGAAAACATCTCATCTACACATGGGAAACTTGCACGTTGGAGCTGTGTCAAAGCCTCTGTTTAGGAGAACCCTTTAGGGCCCCAGTGCCACCGCTTCATTCCAAGGTCTCCATAGACACAAAAGCACATTAGGACCCATCCCCAGGGGTGTCCATTTCAACTCAGCGTCCTCGGTTGGTCCCCACAGATCCAGGAGATCTATCCTGTCTTGTTGCTAGGAGACAATTGGAATGCGAGGTGGGCTACCCATCCATCCATCCTTAGAACCCTGCTCAGAATCATTGGCCTGGACCCAAACAACAGGTCTCAATTGTTCTGCAGAACACTCTCTGCAGTTTGGAGCTTCTCACAACTCCCATCGTGGGAAAACTCCCATGGCCTCGTGATGCCCCCCCATTCATGAAGGGGCCATCAGGGACAGAAACTCCAACCTGAGCGATCGTCTGATCCTCGCCCTGACTTCAGATGCACGAGATCTCAATTCAGGTCTGTAGATTGTGCCTGCCATGGCCTCACCCAGAAACCTAAGCCTAGCTTGTGTTCTCAGACTTTGGTCGTCAGACTACTGGCCCACAAGCCCTCCAGTTTGGCAATCCAGAAATACAATGCAGCACCCTGCCCGCCCTCCAGAAGAAAAACATTGTCCTCTGGGGCTACCCAGTAACCCCAAATGAGGATCAACCTGCACCGACTTTGGCTGTACCCCAAATACATAGGCTGACCAGGGCGCTAATGCCCTTTCTGACACAGGCTTAGCCTGGACCCCTGGCCCCTCCCAGACAGCTGGCCGCACACTGAGCACATCGAGCCACTGTGGACTTAGGTCCTCATCTCTACCCAACATCGGTTTTCAGGTTTCAGAACCTAGACCTTATCTCCAATCACTGACCAGGGTTGAAGGTGATGCAGAAATCAGAACTCCTTCCCCATGGCAAGAAACTTTGTGGTTGGCATGTTGTCCAACGTTCAGTGTAGTTGAAACCAGTGTGGCCCATGAGGCCCCGCCCATGCTCGCCGGCCACATTGGTCACAAACGCACATTGTGACCCTCAGGCTCAGCCCAGTCCTCAAGTAAGGCCACTCAGTGGCTGGATGAAGAGATAGCATATTGGGCTTGCCTTGCCCCTAGGCCCCAATTTTTAACCATAGTTCGGGTTGTCCCTTCAGTCTTCCCCACGGCTTTGCTTTGGAATTCCTCTTTTGGTGGGAAACCTGAGGAAACAAGACTGAAATGAGTCGTCCCATCCCACAGATTGACGAAAAGCAATTGGGAATCGGGCCAAATCCTCAGAGAGAAAGATTCGTCCATGGCCCATGAGGCCTCCCCGACATTCCACGGCCATCGCTGATACAAAATCCAGAGACAAAAGCCTGAGCAAGCGCCTCAGACTCGCACTTTCTTCATTTCCTGAAGAGTTCTTCACATGGTTTGTAGATCGGGCCTGCCATACGTACGTCCCCAAACCTAAGCTGAGTTTGTGTTTTCAGACTTCTGTCCTCAAAGTCTTGGGCCACACACCCTCCAGGCTGGACCCCGGGAGACACACATTAGGACTGGGACTACCAATCCATGGGAATTCTGCCCATTCCATGGTCCAAAATCATACAAATTAGGAGAAACCTCCAAAGTCCCTGAGGCCATCCCAATAGTGTAGGTCGCCTGGAAAAAAATTGCTCTCTGACACCAGCTGATAATCGACCTCCACTCATACCATAGATGGATGTCCCCAGAGAAGAAGATTGAACCAGAAAGGACTGTAGGCCATAATAGGATCCATTGATTTGGGTTACAGGCATGTGTCCTCAAAAGCCTGATTCCAATACGAGCATAGGGGTTTTCCTGAGGCACCCATCAGAACTCATCTCGTCTCCACAAGGAAACCTGTGCATGGGAGCCATGTCCAAAGCTTAGGAGAGTACTTCAGGGTCCCGGTGCCACCGCCCCATTCCAAGGCCCTCATGGACACAAAAACACATTAGGACCCATCCTCAGGAAAGTCCATTTCAACTCAGCCATCCCGGTTGCTCCGGCAGAGCCATCAGATCTAAACTGTGTTGTTGCTAGGAGACAATTGGAATGCGAGGCGGGCTTCCCAGGCATCCATCCGCGAATGGTGCTCTGGAGTCATTCCATATGGGATGTCCTGGAGCTGTCCAACAGGTCTCAATTGTCCCGCAGAAGGAATCCTTGAAGGGGGCATCCCACAACTCCCAACGTGGGAAAACCTCAATGGCCCCGAGATTCCGCTCCCTTCATGAAGCGGCCGTCATGCACAGAAACTCCAAACTGAGCCAACGTCTGATCCTTGCCCTGACTTCAGATGCATGAGATATTGGTTCAGATCTGCAGGGGGTACCTTCCGTGCCCTCACCCTGAAACCCAAGTCTAGCTTGTCTTCTCAGACTTCCGTCCTCACACTCCTGGCCCCGAAGCCCTCTAGTTTTTCAATTCCGGACCCACAATGCAGCACACTGCCTGCCCTCTAGAAAAAAAATTATTGCCTCATGAGCTGCCCAGGCACCTTAAATGAGGATAAACCTACACAGCACTCGACGTTACCCAAATTATATAGTCTAACCTGGGCACTAATGCACTGTCGAACACAACCTGAGCCCGGACCTCCTGACCAACACCCAGAAAGCTGACCGCACACTGAGCACATAAAACCCGCCATGGCCTTAGGTCATCATCTCTTCCCTACCTCCGTTTTCAGGCTTCAGAACCGAGACCTTATCTCCAATCACTGCCCAGGGGTGAGTGTGATGCAGAAATCAGAACTCCTCCTTACCCATGGCAAGAACCCTTGTGGTTGGCACGTTGTCCAACGTTCAGTGTAGGAGAAACCAGCATTCACACTGAGGCCCCGCCCATTCTTGCGTGCGACGAGGGCATACATACGCATTGTGACCCTCAGCATGAGTCCTGTCCTCTAGTAAGTCCTCTCAGTGGCTGGACCATTAGATGTCATAATGGGCTTGTCATGTCCCTAGACCCCAATTTTTACCAGATTTCTGACTGTCCAGTCGCCCCTCCCCAGGGCTCTACTCTGGAATCCCTCATTTGGTGGGACACCTGAGGTTAAAAAAGAAAACAACAACAACAACAACAACAACAAAAAAAAACGGACTTCTTCCAGCCCATAGATTGACCCCAAACTCTTTGGACGGGGCCAAACCACCAGAGAGTAAGAATCGTCCATTTCCAATGAAGTCACCCAGAAATTCCACGACCATGAGTGTCACGATATCCAGAGACAAAAACTTGAGCAGGAGCCTCACACTCGCCCTTTTTTCAAATTCCGAAGAGTTCTCCTCATGGTCTGTAGGTCAGTCCTGCCATACCTATGACCCGAAACATAAGCCGAGTTTGTGTTTTCAGACAACTGTCCAAACAGCCCTGGCCTACACAACCTTCAGGCTCAGGCCCCTGGAGCCAAACCTGAGGACTATACTTGCCCTCTCCAAGGGAATTGTGTGTGCCCATTCCAATGGCCACAACCCTTCAAATAGGATAAACCTCCAAAGTCCCTGATCCATCTCAATAGTGTTGGCTTCCCAGGAAAAACAGGGGAAATCTGAGCCCAACTGCGCACCTACCTGCACTCAGACCCATAGACAGATGTCTCCAGAGGTAAAAAGGAAAGAACAGGCCCCTAGGCACTAATCAGATCCATTGCTTTGGTTTCCAGGCATCTCTCCTCAGAGGCCTGGATTTCCAAAGCAGCATATAGCTGTTTCTTGACTCACCCATCAGAAAACATCTCATCTACACATGGGAAACTTGCACGTTGGAGCTGTGTCAAAGCCTCTGTTTAGGAGAACCCTTTAGGGCCCCAGTGCCACCGCTTCATTCCAAGGTCTCCATAGACACAAAAGCACATTAGGACCCATCCCCAGGGGTGTCCATTTCAACTCCGCGTCCTCGGTTGGTCCCCACAGATCCAGGAGATCTATCCTGTCTTGAGGCTAGGAGACAATTGGAATGCGAGGTGGGCTACCCATCCATCCATCCTTAGAACCCTGCTCAGAATCATTGGCCTGGACCCAAACAACAGGTCTCAATTGTTCTGCAGAACACTCTCTGCAGTTTGGAGCTTCTCACAACTCCCATCGTGGGAAAACTCCCATGGCCTCGTGATGCCCCCCCATTCATGAAGGGGCCATCAGGGACAGAAACTCCAACCTGAGCGATCGTCTGATCCTCGCCCTGACTTCAGATGCACGAGATCTCAATTCAGGTCTGTAGATTGTGCCTGCCATGGCCTCACCCAGAAACCTAAGCCTAGCTTGTGTTCTCAGACTTTGGTCGTCAGACTACTGGCCCACAAGCCCTCCAGTTTGGCAATCCAGAAATACAATGCAGCACCCTGCCCGCCCTCCAGAAGAAAAACATTGTCCTCTGGGGCTACCCAGTAACCCCAAATGAGGATCAACCTGCACCGACTTTGGCTGTACCCCAAATACATAGGCTGACCAGGGCGCTAATGCCCTTTCTGACACAGGCTTAGCCTGGACCCCTGGCCCCTCCCAGACAGCTGGCCGCACACTGAGCACATCGAGCCACTGTGGACTTAGGTCCTCATCTCTACCCAACATCGGTTTTCAGGTTTCAGAACCTAGACCTTATCTCCAATCACTGACCAGGGTTGAAGGTGATGCAGAAATCAGAACTCCTTCCCCATGGCAAGAAACTTTGTGGTTGGCATGTTGTCCAACGTTCAGTGTAGTTGAAACCAGTGTGGCCCATGAGGCCCCGCCCATGCTCGCCGGCCACATTGGTCACAAACGCACATTGTGACCCTCAGGCTCAGCCCAGTCCTCAAGTAAGGCCACTCAGTGGCTGGATGAAGAGATAGCATATTGGGCTTGCCTTGCCCCTAGGCCCCAATTTTTAACCATAGTTCGGGTTGTCCCTTCAGTCTTCCCCACGGCTTTGCTTTGGAATTCCTCTTTTGGTGGGAAACCTGAGGAAACAAGACTGAAATGAGTCGTCCCATCCCACAGATTGACGAAAAGCAATTGGGAATCGGGCCAAATCCTCAGAGAGAAAGATTCGTCCATGGCCCATGAGGCCTCCCCGACATTCCACGGCCATCGCTGATACAAAATCCAGAGACAAAAGCCTGAGCAAGCGCCTCAGACTCGCACTTTCTTCATTTCCTGAAGAGTTCTTCACATGGTTTGTAGATCGGGCCTGCCATACGTACGTCCCCAAACCTAAGCTGAGTTTGTGTTTTCAGACTTCTGTCCTCAAAGTCTTGGGCCACACACCCTCCAGGCTGGACCCCGGGAGACACACATTAGGACTGGGACTACCAATCCATGGGAATTCTGCCCATTCCATGGTCCAAAATCATACAAATTAGGAGAAACCTCCAAAGTCCCTGAGGCCATCCCAATAGTGTAGGTCGCCTGGAAAAAAATTGCTCTCTGACACCAGCTGATAATCGACCTCCACTCATACCATAGATGGATGTCCCCAGAGAAGAAGATTGAACCAGACAGGACCCTAGGCCATAATAGGATCCATTGCTTTGGGTTACAGGCATGTGTCCTCAAAAGCCTGATTCCAATACGAGCATAGGGGTTTTCCTGAGGCACCCATCAGAACTCATCTCGTCTCCACAAGGAAACCTGTGCATGGGAGCCATGTCCAAAGCTTAGGAGAGTACTTCAGGGTCCCGGTGCCACCGCCCCATTCCAAGGCCCTCATGGACACAAAAACACATTAGGACCCATCCTCAGGAAAGTCCATTTCAACTCAGCCATCCCGGTTGCTCCGGCAGAGCCATCAGATCTAAACTGTGTTGTTGCTAGGAGACAATTGGAATGCGAGGCGGGCTTCCCAGGCATCCATCCGCGAATGGTGCTCTGGAGTCATTCCATATGGGATGTCCTGGAGCTGTCCAACAGGTCTCAATTGTCCCGCAGAAGGAATCCTTGAAGGGGGCATCCCACAACTCCCAACGTGGGAAAACCTCAATGGCCCCGAGATTCCGCTCCCTTCATGAAGCGGCCGTCATGCACAGAAACTCCAAACTGAGCCAACGTCTGATCCTTGCCCTGACTTCAGATGCATGAGATATTGGTTCAGATCTGCAGGGGGTACCTTCCGTGCCCTCACCCTGAAACCCAAGTCTAGCTTGTCTTCTCAGACTTCCGTCCTCACACTCCTGGCCCCGAAGCCCTCTAGTTTTTCAATTCCGGACCCACAATGCAGCACACTGCCTGCCCTCTAGAAAAAAAATTATTGCCTCATGAGCTGCCCAGGCACCTTAAATGAGGATAAACCTACACAGCACTCGACGTTACCCAAATTATATAGTCTAACCTGGGCACTAATGCACTGTCGAACACAACCTGAGCCCGGACCGCCTGACCAACACCCCGAAAGCTGACCGCACACTGAGCACATAAAACCCGCCATGGCCTTAGGTCATCATCTCTTCCCTACCTCAGTTTTCAGGCTTCAGAACCGAGACCTTATCTCCAATCACTGCCCAGGGGTGAGTGTGATGCAGATATCAGAACTCCTCCTTACCCATGGCAAGAACCCTTGTGGTTCGCACGTTGTCCAACGTTCATTGTAGGAGAAACCAGCATTCACCCTGAGGCCCCGCCCATTCTTGCGTGCGACGAGGGCATACATACGCATTGTGACCCTCAGCATGAGTCCTGTCCTCTAGTAAGTCCTCTCAGTGGCTGGACCATTAGATGTTATAATGGGTTTGACATGTCCCTAGGCCCCATTTTTAACCAGATTTCTGATTGTCCAGTCGCCCCACCCCAGGGCTCTACTCTGGAATCCCTCATTTGGAGGGACACCTGAGGTTAAAAAAGAAAACAACAACAACAACAACAACAACAAAAAATGGACTTCTTCCAGCCCATAATTGACCCCAAACTCTTTGGACGGGGCCAAACCACCAGAGAGTAAGACTCGTCCATTTCCCATGAAGTCACCCAGAAATTCCACGACCATGAGTGACACGATATCCAGAGACAAAAACTTGAGCAGGAGCCTCACACTCGCCCTTTTTTCAAATCGAAGAGTACTCCTCATGGTCTGTAGGTCAGTCCTGCCATACCTATGACCCCAAACATAAGCCGAGTTTGTGTTTTCAGACAACTGTCCAAACAGCCCTGGCCTACACAGCCTACAGGCTCAGGCCCCTGGAGCCAAACCTGAGGACTATACTTGCCCTCTCCAAGGGAATTGTGTGTGCCCATTCCAATGGCCACAACCCTTCTAATAGGATAAACCTCCATAGTCCCTGATCCATCTCAATAGTGTTGGCTTCCCAGGAAATACAGGGGCAATCTGAGCCCAACTGAGCACCTACCTGCACTCAGACCCATAGACAGATGTCTCCAGAGGTAAAAAGGAAAGAACAGGCCCCTAGGCACTAATCAGATCCATTGCTTTGGTTTCCCAGCATCTCTCCTCAGAGGCCTAGATTTCAAAACAGCATATAGCTGTTTCTTGACTCACCCATCAGAAAACATCTCATCTACACATGGGAAACTTGCAAGTTGGAGCTGTGTCAAAGCCTCTGTTTAGGAGAACCCTTTAGGGCCCCAGTGCCACCGCTTCATTCAAGGTCTCCATAGACACAAAAGCACATTAGGACCCATCCCCAGGGGTGTCCATTTCAACTCAGCGTCCTCTGTTGCTCCCCACAGATCCAGGAGATCTATCCTGTCTTGTTGCTAGGAGACAATTGGAATGCGAGGTGGGCTACCCAGCCATCCATCCTTAGAACCCTGCTCAGAATCATTGGCCTGGACCCATACAACAGGTCTCAATTGTTCTGCAGAAGACTCTCTGCAGTTTGGAGCTTCTCACAACTCCCATCGTGGGAAAACCCCCATGGCCTCGTGATGCCCCCCCATTCATGAAGAGGCCATCAGGGACAGAAACTCCAACCTGAGCGATCGTCTGATCCTCGCCCTGACTTCAGATGCACGAGATCTCGATTCAGGTCTGTAGATTATGCCTGCCATGGCCTCACCCAGAAACCTAAGACTAGCTTGTGTTCTCAGACTTTGGTCGTCAGACTACTGGCCCACAAGCCCTCCAGTTTGGCAATCCAGATCTAAAATGCAGCACCCTTCCCGCCCTCCAGAAGAAAAAACATTGTCCTCCGGGACAACCCAGTAACCCCAAATGAGGATCAACCTGCACCGACTTTGGCTGTACCCCAAATACATAGGCTGACCAGGGCGCTAATGCCCTTTCTGACACAGGCTTAGCCTGGACCCCTGGCCCCTCCCAGACAGCTGGCCGCACACTGAGCACATCGAGCCGCCTTGGCCTTAGGTCGTCACCTCTTCCCAACCTCGGTTTTCAGGTTTCAGAACTTAGACCTTATCTCCAATCACTGCCCAGGGTTGAAGGTGATGCAGAAATCAGAACTCCTTCCCCATGGCAAGAAACCTTGTGGTTGGCATGTTGTCCAACGTTCAGTCTAGTTGAAACCAGTGTGGCCCATGAAGCCTCGCCCATGCTCGCCGGCCACATTGGTCACAAACGCACATTGTGACCCTCAGGCTGAGCCCAGTCCTCAAGTAAGGCCACTCAGTGGCTGGATGAAGAGATAGCATATTGGGCTTGCCATTCCCCTAGACCCAATTTTTAACCATAGTTCGGGTTGTCCCTTCAGTCTTCCCCACGGCTTTACTTTGGAATTCCTCTTTTGGTGGGACACCTGAGGTAACAAAACTGAAATGAGTCGTCCCATCCCACAGATTGACGAAAAGCAATTGGGAATCGGGCCAAATCCTCAGAGAGGAAGATTCGTCCATGGCCCATGAGGCCTCCCCGACATTCCACGGCCATCGCTGATACAAAATCCAGAGACAAAACCTGAGCAAGCGCCTTAGACTCGCACTTTCTTCATATCCTGAAGAGTTCTTCTCATGGTTTGTAGATCGGGCCTGCCATACCTACGTCCCCAAACCTAAGCTGAGTTTGTGTTTTCAGACTTCTGTCCTCAAAGTCTTAGGCCACACACCCTCCCGGCTGGGCCCCTGGAGACACACATTAGGACTAGGACTACCAATCCATGGGAATTCTGCCCATTCCATGGTCCAAAATCATACAAATTAGGAGAAACCTCCAAAGTCCCTGAGGCCATCCCAATAGTATAGGTCGCCCGGAACAAACAAGGGCTGTCTGACACCAGCTGATAATCGACCTCCACTCATACCATAGATGGATGTCCCCAGAGAAGAAGATTGAACCAGAAAGGACCCTAGGCCATAATAGGATCCATTGCTTTGGGTTACAGGTATGTGTCCTCAAAAGCCTGATTCCAATACGAGCATAGGGGTTTTCCTGAGGCACCCATCAGAACTCATCTCGTCTCCACAAGGAAACCTGTGCATGGGAGCCATGTCCATAGCTTAGGAGAGTACTTCAGGGTCCCGGTGCCACTGCCCCATTCCAAGGCCCTCATGGACACAAAAACACATTAGGACCCATCCTCAGGAAAGTCCATTTCAACTCAGCCACCCCGGTTGCTCCGGCAGAGCCATCAGATCTAAACTGTGTTGTTGCTAGGAGACAATTGGAATGCGAGGCGGGCTTCCCAGGCATCCATCCGCGAACGGTGCTCTGGAGTCATTCCATAAGGGATGTCCTGGAGCTGTCCAACAGGTCTCAATTGTCCCGCAGAACGAATCCTTGAAGGGGGCATCCCACAACTCCCAACGTGTGAAAACCTCAATGGCCCCGAGATTCCGCTCCCTTCATGAAGCGGCCGTCATGCACAGAATAGCCAACCTGAGCCAACGTCTGATCCTCGCCCTGAATTCAGATGCAGGAGATATTGGTTCAGATCTGCAGGGGGTACCTGCCATGCCCTCACCCTGAAACACAAGTCTAACTTGTTTTCTCAGACTTCCGTCCTCACACTCCTAGCCCCGAAGCCCTCTAGTTTGTCAATTCCGGACCCACAATGCAGCACTCTGCCTGCCCTCTAGAAAAAAAATTATTGCCTCATGAGCTGCCCAGGCACCTTAAATGAGGATAAACCTACACAGCACTCGACGTTACCCAAATTATATAGTCTAACCTGGGCACTAATGCACTGTCGAACACAACCTGAGCCCGGACCGCCTGACCAACACCCCGAAAGCTGACCGCACACTGAGCACATAAAACCCGCCATGGCCTTAGGTCATCATCTCTTCCCTACCTCCGTTTTCAGGCTTCAGAACCGAGACCTTATCTCCAATCACTGCCCAGGGGTGAGTGTGATGCAGATATCAGAACTCCTCCTTACCCATGGCAAGAACCCTTGTGGTTGGCACGTTGTCCAACGTTCAGTGTAGGAGAAACCAGCATTCACCCTGGGGCCCCGCCCATTCTTGCATGCGACGAGGGCATACATACGCATTGTGACCCTCAGCATGAGTCCTGTCCTCTAGTAAGTCCTCTCAGTGGCTGGACCATTAGATGTTATAATGGGCTTGACATGTCCCTAGGCCCCAATTTTTAACCAGATTTCTGATTGTCCAGTCGCCCCTCCCCAGGGCTCTACTCTGGAATCCCTCATTTGGTGGGACACCTGAGGTTAAAAAAGAAAACAACAACAACAACAACAACAAAAAAAAAAAAACGGACTTCTTCCAGCTCATAGATTGACCCCAAACTCTTTGGACGGGTCAAACCACCAGAGAGTAAGACTCGTCCATTTCCCATGAATTCACCCAGAAATTCCACGACCATGAGTGACACGATATCCAGAGACAAAAACTTGAGCAGGAGCCTCACACTTGCCCATTTTTCAAATTCCGAAGAGTTCTCCTCATGGTCTGTAGGTCAGTCCTGCCATACCTATGACCCGAAACATAAGCCGAGTTTGTGTTTTCAGACAACTGACCAAACAGCCCTGGCCTACACAACCTACAGGCTCAGGCCCCTGGAGCCAAACCTGAGGACTGTACTTGCCCTCTCCAAGGGAATTGTGTGTGCCCATTCCAATGGCCACAACCCTTCAAATAGGATAAACCTCCAAAGTCCCTGATCCATCTCAATAGTGTTGGCTTCCCAGGAAAAACAGGGGAAATCTGAGCCCAACTGCGCACCTACCTGCACTCACACCCATAGACAGATGTCTCCAGAGGTAAAAAGTAAAGAACAGGCCCCTAGGAACTAATCAGATCCATTGCTTTGGTTTCCCGGCATCTCTCCTCAGAGGCCTGGATTTCAAAAGCAGCACATAGCTGTTTCTTGACTCACCCATCAGAAAACATCTCATCTACACATGGGAAACAGGCACGTTGGAGCTCTTGCACAGCCTCTGTTTAGGAGAACCCTTTAGGGCCCCAGTGCTACCGCTTCATTCCAAGGTCTCCATAGACACAAAAGCACATTAGGACCCATCCCCAGGGGTGTCCATTTCAACTCAGCGTCCTCATTTGCTCCCCATAGATCCAGGAGATCTATCCTGTCTTGTTGCTAGGATACAATTGGAATGCGAGGTGGGCTACCCAGCCATCCATCCTTAGAATCCTGCTCAGAATCATTGGCCTGGACGCAAACAACAGGTCTCAATTGTTCTGCAGAAGACTCTCTGCAGTTTGGAGCTTCTCACAACTCCCATCGTGGGAAAACCCCCATGGCCTCGTGATGCCCCCCCATTCATGAAGGGGCCATCAGGGACAGAAACTCCAACCTGAGCGATCGTCTGATCCTCGCCCTGACTTCAGATGCATGAGATCTCGATTCAGGTCTGTAGATTGTGCCTGCCATGGCCTCACCCAGAAACCTAAGCCTAGCTTGTGTTCTCAGACTTTGGTCGTCAGACTACTGGCCTACAAGCCGTCCATTTTGGCAATACAGAAATACAATGCAGCACCCTGCCCGCCCTCCAGAAGAAAAACATTGTCCTCTGGGGCTACCCAGTAACCCCAAATGAGGATCAACCTGCACCGACTTTGGCTGTACCCCAAATACATAGGCTGACCAGGGCGCTAATGCCCTTTCTGACACAGGCTGAGCCTGGACCCCTGGCCCCTCCCAGACAGCTGGGCGCACACTGAGCACATCGAGCCGCCGTGGACTTAGGTCCTCATCTTTACCCAACCTTGGTTTTCAGGTTTCAGAACCTAGAACTTATCTCCAATCACTGCCCAGGGTTGAAGGTGATGCAGAAATCAGAACTCCTTCCCCATGGCAAGAAACCTTGTGGTTGGCATGTTGTCCAACGTTCAGTGTAGTTGAAACCAGTGTGGCCCATGAGGCCCCGCCCATGCTTGCGGGCCACATTGGTCACAAACACACATTGTGACCCTCAGCCTGAGCCCAGTCCTCAGGTAATGCCTCTGAGTGGCTGGATCCAGAGACGGCCATCGCTGATACAAAATCCAAAGACAAAAGCCTGAGAAAGCCCCTTAGACTCGCTCATTCTTCGTATCCTGAAGAGTTCTTCTCATGGTTTGTAGATCGGGCGTGCCATACCTAAGTTCCCAATCCTAAGCTGAGTTTGTGTTTTCAGACTTCTGTCCTTAAAGTCCTGGGCCACACTCCCTCCAGCTGGGGCCCCTGGAGCCACACATTAGGAATGCGCCCACCCAATCCTTGGGAATTCTGCCCATCCATTGTCAAAAATCGTACAAATCAGGAGAACCCTCCAAAGTCCCTGAGGCCATCCCTCTACTGTAGGTCGCCCGGGACAAAAAAAAAAAAAAAAAAAAAAAAAACGGTTTATAGCAGCTGAGCATCTACCTCCACTCATACCAGAGATGGTTGTCCCCAGAGAAGAAGCTTGAACCAGACAGGACCTGAGGCATTATCGGATCCATTGCTTTGGTTTACAGGCATGTCTCCTCAAACCCTGGATTCCAATACCAGCAGAGGGGATTTCCTGAGGCACACATCAGAACAAAACTGGTCTCCACAAGGAAACTTGTGCATGGGAGCTATGTCCAAAGCTTAGGAGAATACTTCAGGGCCCCGGTGCCACCGCCCCATTCCAAGGCCCTCATGGACACAAACACACATTAGGACCCATCCTCAGGAATGTCCATTTCAACTCAGGCACCCCGGTTGCTCCCGCAGATCCATTAGATCTAAACTGTCTTGTTGCTAGGAGACAATTGGAATGTGAGGCAGACTTCCCAGGCATCCAACCTCAAACGGTGCTCAGGAGTCGTTCCATATGGGATGTCCTGGAGCTGTCCAATAGGTCTCAATTGTCCCTCAGAAGGAATCCTTGAAGGGGGCATCCCACATCTCCCAACGTGGAAAAACTCCATGGCCTCGAGATTAGGCCCCCTTCATGAAGGGACGTCATGCACAGAAACTCCAACCTGAGCCAACGTCTGATCCTCGCCCTCACTTCAGATGCATGAGATATTGGTTCAGATCTGCAGGGGGTACCTGCCGTGCCCTCACCCTGAATCCGAAGTCTAGCTTTTGTTCTCAGACTTCCGTCCTCACTCTCCTGGACCCCAAGCCCTCAAGTACGGCAATTCCTGACCAACAATGAAGCACTCTGCCTGCCCTCTAGACAAATATATTGCCTAATGAGCTGCCCAGGCAGCTTAAATGAGGATCAACATACACGGCACTCGAATGTACCCAAATTATATAGTCTAACCTGGGCACGAATGCACTGTCTGACACAACCTGAGCCCGGACCTCCTGACCAACACCCAGACAGCTGACCGCACACTGAGCACCTCAGGCCCGCCATGGCCTTAGGTCATCATTTCTTCCCTACCTCATTTTTCAGGCTTCGGGGCGGAGTCCTTATCTCCAATCCATGTTCAGGGTTGAGTGTGATGCAGAAATCAGAACTCCTCCTTACCCATGGCAAGAAACCTTGCGGTTGGCATGTTGTCCAACGTTCAGTGTAGGAGAAAACAGCATTCACCCTTAGGCCCCGCCCATTCTTGAGTGTGACGAGAGCATAAACACGCATTGTGACCTCAGCTGAGTCCTGTCCTCTAGTAGTACTCTCAGTGGCTGGATCATTAGATATCATAATGGGCTTGACATTTCCCTAGGCCCCAATTTTTAACCAGATTTCTGGTTGTCCAGTCGCCACTCCCCAGGGCTCTACTCTGGAATCCCTCATTTGGTGGGACATCTGAGATTGAAAAACAAAACAAAACAAAACAAAACAACAACAAAACGGACTTCTTCCATCCCCAGAATGACCCCAAACTCTTTCGACGGGGCCGAAATACCAGAGAGTAAGACTCGTCCCTTTCCCATTGAGTCACCCGGAAATTTCACGACCAAGAGTGACACGATATCCAGAGACAAAAACTTGAGCAAGAGCCTCACACTCGACCTCTTTTCATATCGCGAAGGCTTCTCCTCATGGTCTGTATATCAGTCCTGCAATACCTATGACCCGAAACATAAGCCGAGTTTGTGTTTTCAGACAACTGACCAAACAGCTCTGGCCTACACACCCTACAGGCTCAGGCCCCTGGAGCCAAACCTGAGGACTGTACTTGCCCTCTACAAGAGAATTGTATGTGCCCATTCCAATGGCCAAAGCCCTACTAAAAGTATAAACCTCCAAAGTCCCTGAGGCCATCTCAATAGTTGTGGCTTCCCAGGATAAACAGGGGTAATCTGAGCCCATCTGAGCACCTACCTGCACTCAGACCCGTAGACTGATGTCCCCAGAGGTAAAAAGGAACGAACAGGCCCCTAGGCACTAATCGGATCCATTGTTTTGGTTTCCAGGCATCTCTCCTCCGAGGCCTGGATTTCAATACCAGCATATGGCTGTTTCTAGACTCACCCATCAGAACAAATCTCATCTACACATGGGAAACATGCACGTTGGAGCTGTTTCAAAGCCTCTGTTTAGGATAATGCTTCAGGGCCCCAGTGCCCCCACTTCATTCCTAGGTCTCCATAGACACAAAAACATATTAGGACACATCCACAGGAGAGTCCTTTCAACTCAGCCTCCTCGGTTGCCCCCCACATCCAGCAGATCTAACCTGTCTTGTTGCTTGGAGACCATTGGAATGCGAGGTGGGCTACCCAGCCATCCATCCTTAGAACCCTGCTCGGAATCATTGGCCTGGAGCCAACCAACAGGTCTCAATTGTCCTGCAGAAGAATCTTTGCAGCTGGTAGCTTCTCACAACTCCCATCGTGGGAAAACACCCATGGCCTCGTGATCCAACACCCCCTTCAAGAAGGGGCCATCAGGGACAGAAAGTCCAACAGGAGCGATCGTCTGACCTTTGCCCTGACTTCAGATGCACGAGGTCTCGATGAGGTCTGTAGATTGTGCCTTCCATATCCTCACCCAGAAACCTCGGCCTAGCTTGGGTTCCTAGACTTCCGTCCTCAGACTACTGGCCCACAAGCCCTCCAGTTTGGCAAACCAGAACTACAATGCTGCACTCTGCCTGCCCCCCAGAAGAAAAACCTTGCCCTCTGGGGCTACCCAGAATCCCCAAATGAGGATCAACTTGCACGCCATTCGGCTGTACCCCAAATTTGTAGGCTGACCTGGGCACTATTTCCCTTTCTGACCCAGCCTGAGCCTGGACCTCCTGGCCCCACCCAGACAGCTGGCAGCACACTGAGCACATTAAACCCATCATGGCCTTAGGTCGTCATCTCATCTCAACCTCGGTTTCCAGGCTTCAGAACCTAGACCTGATCTCCAATCACTGCCCTGGTTTGAAAATGATGCATAAATCAGAACTCTTTTCCCATGCAAGGAACCTTGTGGTTGGCATGTTGTCCAACCTTCAGTGTAGTTGAAACCAGTGTGGCCCATGAGGGCCCGCCCATGATTGCGGGCCATATTGGTCACAAACACACATTGTGACCCTCAGCCTGAGCACAGTCCTCAGGTAAGGCCTCTCAGAGGCTGGATGCAGAGACAGCATATTGGGCTTGCCATGCCCCTAGCCCCAATTTTTATCCATAGTTCGGGATGTCCCTTCACTCTTCCCCAGAGCTCTGCTTTGGAATTCCTCTTTTGGTGGGACACCTGAGTTAACAAACCTGAAAGTAGTCCTCCCATCCCACAGATTGACGAAAAGCAACTGGGATCACGCCAAATACACAGAGAGGAAGATTCGTCCACGGCCCATGAGGACTCCCCAACATTCCACGGCCATCGCTGAAACAAAATCCAGAGACAATAGCCTGAGCAAGCGCCTCAGACTCGCTCATTCTTCATTTCCTGAAGAGTTCTTCTCATGGTTTGTAGATCGGGCGTGCCATACCTAAGTCCCCACACCTAAGCTGAGTTTGTGTTTTCAGACTTCTGTCCTCAAAGTCCTGGGCCACACTCCCTCCAGCTGGGGCCCCTGGAGCCACACATTAGGACTGCGCCCACCCAATCCATGGGAATTCTGCCCATTCCATTGTCAAAAATCGTACAAATTAGGAGAACCCTCCAAAGTCCCTGAGGCCATCCCATTAGTGTAGGTCGCCCGGGACAAAAAAAAAAAAAAAAACGGTTGAAAACAGCTGAGCATTTACCTCCACTCATACCATAGATGGATGTCCCCAGAGATGAAGATGGAACCAGACAGGACCTGAGGCATTATCAGATCCATTGCTTTGGTTTACAGGCATGTCTCCTCAAAAGCCTGGATTCCAATACCAGCAGAGGGGATTTCCTGAGGCACCCATCAGAACAAATCTCGTCTCCACAAGGAAACTTGTGCATGGGAGCTATGTCCAAAGCTTAGGAGAATACTTCAGGGTCCCGGTGCCACTGCCCCATTCCATAGCCCACATGGACACAAACACACATTAGGACCCATCCTCAAGAAAGTCCATTTCAAATCAGCCACCCCGGTTGCTCCCGCAGATCCATTAGATCTAAACTGTCTTGTTGCTAGAAGACAATTGGAATGTGAGGGGGACTTCCCAGGCATCCATCCTCGAACGGTGCTCAAGGGTCGTTCCATATGGGATGTCCTGGAGCTGTCCAATATGTCTCAATTGTCCCGCAGAAGGAATCCTTGAAGGTGGCATCTCACATCTCCCAACGTGGAAAACCTCCATGGCCTCGAGATTCCGCTCCATTCATGAAGGGGCCGTCATGCACAGAAACTCCAACCTGAGCCAACGTCTGATCCTCGCCCTGACTTCCGATGCATGAGATATTGCTTCAGATCTGCAGGGGGTACCTGCCGTGCCCTCACCCTGAATCTGAAGTCTAACTTGTGTTCTCAGACTTCCGTCCTCACTCTCCTGGCCCCCAAGCCCTCAAGTTGGCAATTCCGGACCAACAATGAAGCACTCTGCCTGCCCTCTAGCAAAAATATATTGCCTAATGAGATGCCCAGGCAGCTTAAATGAAGATCAACCTACCCGGAACGCGAATGTACCCAAATTATATAGTCTAACCTGTGCAAGAATGCACTGTCTGACACAACCGGAGCCCGGACCTCCTGACCAACACCCAGACAGCTGACCGCACACTGAGCACATCAGACCCGCCATGGCCTTAGGTCATCATCTCTTCCCTACCTCAGTTTTCAGGCTTCGGGGCATAGTCCTTATATCCAGTCCATGTCAAGAAGTGAGTGTGATGCAGAAATCAGAACTCCTCCTTACCCATGGCAAGAAACCTTGTGGTTGGCATGTTGTCCAACGTTCAGTGTAGTTGAAACCAGTGTGGCCCATGAGGCCCCGCCCATGCTAGCGGGCCACATTGGTCACAAACACACATTGTGACCCTCAGCCTGAGCCCAGTCCTCAGGTAAGGCCTCTGGATGGCTATATGCAGAGACAGCATATTGGGCTTGCCATGCCCCTAGGCCCCAATTTTTATCCATAGTTCGGGTTGTCCCTTCACTCTGCCCCAGAGCTCTGCTTTGGAATTCCTCTTTTGGTGGGACACCTAAGGTAACAAAACTGAAAGGAGTCCTCCCATCCCACAGATTGACGAAAAGCAATTGGGATCACGCCAAATCCACAGAGAGGAAGATTCGTCCACGGCCCATGAGGACTCCCAAACATTCCACGGCCATCGCTGAAACAAAATCCAGAGACAATAGCCTGAGCAAGGGCCTCAAACTCGCTCATTCTTCATATCCTGAAGAGTTCTTCTCATGGTTTGTAGATCGGGCGTGCCATACCTAAGTCCCCACACCTAAGCTGAGTTTGTGTTTTCAGACTTCTGTCCTCAAAGTCCTGGGCCACACTCCCTCCAGCTGGGGCCCCTGGAGCCACACATTAGGACTGCGCCCACCCAATCCATGGGAATTCTGCCCATTCCATTGTCAAAAATCGTACAAATTAGGAGAACCCTCCAAAGTCCCTGAGGCCATCCCATTAGTGTAGGTCGCCCGGGACAAAAAAAAAAAAAAAAACGGTTGAAAACAGCTGAGCATTTACCTCCACTCATACCATAGATGGATGTCCCCAGAGATGAAGATGGAACCAGACAGGACCTGAGGCATTATCAGATCCATTGCTTTGGTTTACAGGCATTTCTCCTCAAAAGCCTGGATTCCAATACCAGCAGAGGTGATTTCCTGAGGCACCCATCAGAACAAATCTCGTCTCCACAAGGAAACTTGTGCATGGGAGCTATGTCCAAAGCTTAGGAGAATACTTCAGGGTCCCGGTGCCACTGCCCCATTCCATAGCCCACATGGACACAAACACACATTAGGACCCATCCTCAGGAAAGTCCATTTCAACTCAGCCACCCCGGTTGCTCCCGCAGATCCATTAGATCTAAACTGTCTTGTTGCTAGGAGACAATTGGAATGTGAGGGGGACTTCCCAGGCATCCATCCTCGAACGGTGCTCAAGGGTCGTTCCATATGGGATGTCCTGGAGCTGTCCAATATGTCTCAATTGTCCCGCAGAAGGAATCCTTGAATGTGGCATCCCACATCTCCCAACGTGGAAAACCTCCAAAGCCTCGAGATTCCGCTCCATTCATGAAGGGGCCGTCATGCACAGAAACTCCAACCTGAGCCAACGTCTGATCCTCGCCCTGACTTCCGATGCATGAGATATTGCTTCAGATCTGCAGGGGGTACCTGCCGTGCCCTCACCCTGAATCCGAAGACTAACTTGTGTTCTCAGACTTCCGTCCTCACTCTCCTGGCCCTGAAGCCCTCAAGTTTGGCAATTCCGGACCGACAATGAAGCACTCTGCCTGCCCTCTAGAAAAAATATATTGCCTAATGAGCTGCCCAGGCAGCTTAAATGAGGTTAAACCTACACGGCACTCGAATGTACCCAAATTATATAGTCTAACCTGGGCACTAATGCACTGTCTGACACAACCTGAGCCCGGACCTGCTGACCAACACCAAGAGAGCTGACCGCACTCTGAGTTCATCAGACCCGCCATGGCCTTAGGTCATCATCTCTTCCCTACCTCAGTTTTCAGGCTGCAGAACCGAGACCTTATCTCCAATCACTGCCCACGGGTGACTGTGATGCAGAAATCAGAACTCTTCCTGACCCATGGCAAGAAACCTTGTGGTTCGCATGTTGTCCAACGTTCAGTGTAGGAGAAAACAGCATTCACCCTGAGGCCCCGCCCATTCTTGAGTGCGACGAGAGCATAAACACGCATTGTGACTTCAGCGTGAGTCCTGCCCTCAAGTAAGACCTCTCAGTGGCTGGACCATTAGATGTCATAATGGCCTTGACATGTCCGAAGGCCCCAATTTTTAACCAGATTTCTTGTTGTCCAGTCGCCCCTCCCCAGGGCTCTACTCTGGAATCCCTCATTTGGTGGGACATCTGAGGTTGAAAAACAAAATGAAACAAATCAACCACAACAAAAAAATGGACTTCTTCCATCCCCAGAATGACCCAAACTCTTTGGACGGGACCGAAACCCCAGAGAGTAAGACTCGTCCATTTCCCATGAAGTCACCCGGCAATTTCACGACCATGAGTGACACGATACCCAGAGACAAAAAATTTGAGCAAGAGCCTCTCACTCGCCCTTTTTTCATATCCCGAAGTGTTCTCCTCATGGTCTGTAGATCAGTCCTGCCATACCTATGACCCAAAACATAAGCCGAGTTTGTGTTTTCAGACAACTGTCCAAACAGCTCTGGCCTACACACCCTACAGGCTCAGGGCCCTGGAGCCAAACCTGAGGACTGTACTTGCCCTCTCCAAGGGAATTGTATGTGCCCATTCCAATGGCCACAACCCCACTAATAGGATAACCTCCAAAGTCCCTGAGGCCATCCCAAGAGTTGTGGCTTCCCAGGACAAAAAGGGGCAATCTGAGCCCATCTGAGAACCTACCTGCACTCAGACCCGTAGACTGATGTCCCCAGAGGTAAAAAGGAACGAACAGGCCCCTAGGCACTAATCGGATCCATTGCTTTGGTTTCCAGGCATCTCTCCTCAGAGGCCTGTATTTCAATACCAGCATATGGCTGTTTCTTGACTCACCCATCAAAACAAATCTCATCTACACATGGGAAACATGCATGTTGGAGCTGTGTAAAAGCCTCTGTTTAGGAGAACCCTTCAGGGCCCCAGGGCCACCGCTTCATTCCAAGGTCTCCATAGACACAAAAACATATTAGGACACATCCACAGGAGAGTCCATTTCAACTCAGCCTCCTCGGTTGCCCCCCACATCCAGCAGATCTAACCTGTCTTGTTGCTTGGAGACAATTGGAATGCGAGGTGGGCTACCCAGCCATCCATCCTTAGAACCCTGCTCGGAATCGTGGGCCTGGAGCCAACCAACAGGTCTCAATTGTCCTGCCGAAGAATCTTTGCAGTTTGGAGCTTCTCACAACTCCCATCGTGGGAAAACCCCCATGTCCTCGTGATCCAACCCCCTTCAAGAAAGGGCCATCAGGGCAGAAAGTCCAACCTGAGCGATCGTCTGATCCTTGCCCTGACTTCAGATGCACGAGATCTCTATTGAGGTCTGTAGATTGTACCTGCCATATCCTCACCCAGAAACCTAGGCCTAGCTTGGGTTCTCAGACTCCGTCCTCAGACTACTGGACCACAAGCCCTCCAGTTTGGCAATCCAGAACCACAATGCCGCACTCTGCCTGCCCTACAGAAGTAAAACATTGCCCTCAGGGCTACCCCGAAACCCCAAATGAGGATCGACCTGCACGCCATTCGGCTGTACCCCAAACATATAGGCTGACCTGGGCACTATTTCCCCTTCTGACCCAGCCTGAGCCTGGACCTCCTGGTCCCACCCAGACAGCTGGCCGCACACTGAGCACATCGGTCTCGCCATGGCCTTAGGTCGTCATCTCTTCCCAACTGCGGTTTTCTGGCTCCAGAACCTAGACCTTATCTCCAACCACTGCCCAGGGTTGAAAATGATGCAGAAATCAGAACTTTTTCCCCATGGCAAGAAACCTTATGGTTGGCATGTTGTCCAACGTTCAGTGTAGTTGAAACAAGCGTGGCCCATGAGGCCCAGCCCATGCTTGCGGGCCACATTGGTCACAAAGACACATTGTGACCCTCAGCCTGAGCCCAGTCCTCAGGTAAGGCCTCTCAGGGCCTATATGAAGAGACAGCATATTGGGCTTGCCATGCCCCGTAGCCCCAATTTTTAACCATAGTTCGGGGTGTCCCTTCACTCTTCCCCAGGGCTCTGCTTTGGAATTCCTCTTTTGGTGGGACACCTGAGGTAACAAACCTGAAAGGAGTCCTCCCATCCCACAGATTGACAAAAAACAATTGGGATCGGGCCAAATATACAGAGAGGAAGATTCGTACATGGCCTATGATATCACCCCAACATTCCACGGCCATCGCTGAAACGAAATCCAGAGACAAAAGCCAAAGCAAGCGCCTCAGACTCGCACTTTCTTCATATCCTGAAGAGTTCTTCTCATGGTTTGTAGATCGGGCGTGCCATACCTACGTCCCCAAACTTAAGCTGAGTATGTGTTTTCAGTCTTCTGTCCTCAAAGTCCTGGGCCACACTCCCTCCAGGTTGGGGCACCTGGAGCCACACATAAGGACTGCCCCCACGCAATACATGGGAATTCTGCCCATTCAATTGTCAAAAATCGTACAAATTAGGAGAACCCTCCAAAGTCCCTGAGGCCATCCCAATAGTGTAGGTCGCCCGGGACAAAAAAGGGCGGTTGATACCGGCTGAGCATCTACCTCCACTCATCTACCTCCACTCATACCAAGAAGATTGAACCAGACAGGACCCGAGGCCATTATCGGATCCATTGCTTTGGTTTACAGGCATGTCTCCTCAAAAGCCTGGATTCCAATACCAGCAGAGGGGATTTCCTGAGGCACCCTTCAGAACAAATATCGTCTCCACAAGGAAACGTGTGCATGGGAGCTATGCCAAAGCTTAGGAGAAAACTTCAGGGTCCCGGTACCACCTCCCCATTCCAAGGCCCTCATGGACACAAACACACGTTAGGACCCATCCTCTGGAAAGTGCATTTCAACTCAGCCACCCCGGGTGCTCCCGCAGATCCATAAGGTCTAAACTGTCTTGTTGCTAGGAGACAATTGGAAGGCGAGGCGGACTTCCCAGGCATCCATCCTCGAACGGTGCTCTGGAGTCATTCCATATGGGATGTCCTGGAGCTGTCCAACAGGTCTCAATTGTCCCGCAGAAGGAATCCTTGAAGAGGGCATCCCACATCTCCCAACGTGGAAAACCTCCATGGCCTCGAGATTCCGCTCCCTTCATGAAGGGGCCGTCATGCACAGAAACTCCAACCTGAGCCAACGTCGGATCCTCGCCCTGACTTCAGATGCATGAGATATTGGTACAGATCTGCAGGGGGTACCTGCCGTGCCCTCACCATGAATCCGAAGTCTAGCTTGTGTTCTCAGACTTCCGTCCTTACTCTCCTGGCCCCGAAGCCCTCAAGTTTGGCAATTCCGGACCGACAATGAAGCACTCTGCCTACCCTCTAGAAAAAATATATTGCCTAATGAGCAGCCCAGGCAGCTTAAATGAAGATAAACCTACACGGCACTCGAATGTACCCAAATTATATAGTCTAACCTGGGCAATAATGCACTGTCTGACACAACCTGAGCCTGGACCTGCTGATCAACACCCAGACACCTGACCGCACGCTGAGCACATCAGACCCGCCATGGCCTTAGGTCATCATCTCTTCCCTACCTCAGTTTTCAGGCTTCAGAACCTAGACCTTATCTCCAATCACTGCCCACGCGTGACTGTGATGCAGAAATCAGAACTCTTCCTGACCCATGGCAAGAAACCTTGTGGTTGGCATGTTGTCCAACGTTCAGTGTAGGAGAAACAAGCATTCACCCTGAGGCCCCGCCCATTCTTGAGTGCGATGAGAGCATAAAAACGCATTGTGACCTCAGCGTGAGTCCTGTCCTCTAGTAAGTCCTCTCAGTGGCTGGACCATTAGATGTCATAATGGGCTTGACATGTCCCTAGTCCCCAATTTTTAACCAGATTTCTGGTTGTCCAGTCGCCCCACCCCAGGGCTCTACTCTGGAATCCCTCATTTGGTGGGACTTCTGAGGTTGAAAAACAAAATGAAACAAATCGACAACAACAACAAAAAAACGGACTTCTTCCATCCCCAGAATGACCCCAAACTCTTTCGACGGGACCGAACCCCCAGAGAGTAAGACTCGTCCATTTCCCATGATGTCACCCGGCAATTTCACGACCATGAGTGACACGATATCCAGAGACAAAAACTTGAGCAAGAGCCTCACACTCGCCCTTTTTTCATATCCCTAAGTGTGCTCCTCATGGTCTGTAGATCAGTCCTGCCATACCTATGACCCAAAACACAAGCCGAGTTTGTGCTTTCAGACAACTGTCCAAACAGCTCTGGCCTACACACCCTACAGGCTCAGGGCCCTGGGGCCAAACCTGAGGACTGTACTTGCCCTCTCCAAGGGAATTGTATGTGCCCTTTCCAATGGCCACAACCCTACTAATAGGATAACCTCCAAAGTCCCTGAAGCCATCCCAATAATTGTGGCTTCCCAGGACAAACAGGGGCAATCTGAGCCCATCAGAGCACCTACCTGCACTCAGACCCATAGACTGATGTCCCCAGAGGTAAAAAGGATCGAACAGGCCCCTAGGCACTAATCGGATCCATTGCTTTGGTTTCCAGGCATCTCTCCTCAGAGGCCTGGATTTCAATACCAGCATATGGCTGTTTCTTGACTCACCCATCAGAACAAATCTCATCTACACATGGGAAACATGCACGTTGGAGTTGTGTCAAAGCCTCTGTTTGGGAGAACCCTTCAGGGCCCCAGGGCCACCGCTTCATTCCAAGGTCTCCATAGACACAAAAACATATTAGGACACATCCACAGGAGAGTCCATTTCAACTCAGCCTCCTCGGTTGCCCCCCACATCCAGCAGATCTAACCTGTCTTGTTGCTTGGAGACCATTGGAATGCGAGGTGGGCTACCCAGCCATCCTACCTTAGAACCCTGCTCGGAATCGTTGGCCTGGAGCCAACCAAAAGGTCTCAATTGTCCTGCAGAAGAATCTTTGCAGTTTGGAGCTTCTCACAACTCCCATCGTGGGAAAACCCCCATGTCCTCGTAATCCAACCCCCTTCAAAAAAGGGCCATCAGGGCAGAAAGTCCAACCTGAGGGATCGTCTGATCCTTGCCCTGACTTCAGATGCACGAGATCTCGATTGAGGTCTGTAGATTGTGCCTGCCATATCCTCACCCAGAAACCTAGGCCTAGCTTGGGTTCTCAGACTCCGTCCTCAGACTACTGGCCCACAAGCCCTCCAGTTGGGCAATCCAGAACTACAATGCCGCACTCTGCCTGCCCTACAGAAGTAAAACATTGCCCTCAGGGCTACCCCGAAACCGCAAATGAGGATCAACCTGCACGCCATTCGGCTGTACCCCAAACATATAGGCTGACCTGGGCACTATTTCCCCTTCTGACCCAGCCTGAGCCTGGACCTCCTGGTCCCACCCAGACAGCTGGCCGCACACTGAGCACATCGGACCCGCCATGGCCTTAGGTCGTCATCTCTTCCCAACTGCGGTTTTCAGGCTCCAGAACCTAGACCTTATCTCCAACCACTGCCCAGGGTTGAAAATGATGCAGAAATCAGAACTCTTTCCCCATGGCAAGAAACCTTGTGGTTGGCATGTTGTCCAACGTTCAGTGTAGTTGAAACAAGCGTGGCCCAGGAGGCCCAGCCCATGCTTGCGGGCCACATTGCTCACAAACACACATTGTGACCCTCAGCCTGAGCCCAGTCCTCAGGTAAGGCCTCTCAGGGCCTATATGAAGAGACAGCATATTGGGCTTGCCATGCCCCAAGGCCCCAATTTTTAACCATAGTTCGGGTTGTCCCTTCACTCTTCCCCAGGGCTCTGCTTTGGAATTCATCTTTTGGTGGGACACCTGAGGTAACAAACCTGAAAGGAGTCCTCCCATCCCACATATTGACGAAAAACAATTGGGATCTGGCCAAATCCACAGAGAGGAAGATTCGTCCATGGCCCATGAGACCTCCCCAACATTCCACGGCCATCGCTGAAACAAAATCCAGAGACAAAAGCCTAAGCAAGCGCCTCAGACTCGCTCATTCTTCATATCCTGAAGAGTTCTTCTCATGGTTTGTAGATCGGGCGTGCCATACCTACGTCCCCAAACTTAAGCTGAGTTTGTGTTTTTAGTCTTCTGTCCTAAAGTCCTGGGCCACACTCCCTCCAGGCTGGGGCCCCTGGAGCCACACATTAGGACTGCCCCCACCCAATCCATGGGAATTCTGCCCATTCCATTGTCAAAAATCGTACAAATTAGGAGAACCCTCCAAAGTCCCTGAGGCCATCCCAATAGTGTCGGTCGCCCGGGACAAAAAAGGGCGGTTGATACCGGCTGAGCATCTACCTCCACTCATCTACCTCCACTCATACCAAGAAGATTGAACCAGACAGGACCCGATCCATTATCGGATCCATTGCTTTGGTTTACAGGCATGTCTCCTCAGACTCCTGGATTCCCATACCAGCAGAGGGGATTTCCTGAGGCACCCATCAGAACAAATCTCGTCTCCACAAGGAAACTTGGGCATGGGAGCTAAGCCAATGCTTAGGAGAATACTTCAGGGTCCCGGTGCCACCTCCCCATTCCCAGGCCCTCATGGACACAAACACACGTTAGGACCCATTCTCTGGAAAGTGCATTTCAACTCAGCCACCCCGGTTGCTCCCGCAGATCCATTATATCTAAACTGTCTTGTTGCTAGGAGACAATTGGAAGGCGAGGCGGACTTCCAAGGCATCCATCCTCGAACAGTGATCTGGAGTCATTCCATATGGGCTGTCCTGGAGCTGTCCATCAAGTCTCAATTGTCCCGCAGAAGGAATCCTTGAAGGGGGCATCCCACATCTCCCAACGTGGAAAACCTCCATGGCCTCGAGATTCCGCTCCCTTCATGAAGGGGCCGTCATGCACAGAAACTCCAACCTGAGCCAACGTGGGATCCTCGCCCTGACTTCAGATGCATGAGATATTGGTTCAGATCTGGAGGGGGTACCTGCCGTGCCCTCACCCTGAATCCGAAGTCTAGCTTGTGTTCTCAGACTTCAGTCCTCACTCTCCTGGCCCCGAAGCCCTCAAGTTTGGCAATTCCGGACCGACAATGAAGCACTCTGCCTGCCCTCTAGAAAATATATATTGTCTAATGAGCAGCCCAGGCAGCTTAAATGAGGATAAACCTACACGGCACTCGAATGTACCCAAATTATATAGTCTAACCTGGGCACTAATGCACTGTCTGACACAACCTGAGCCCGGACCTGCTGACCAACACCCAGACAGCTGACCGCACGCTGAGCACATCAGACCCGCCATGGCCTTAGGTCATCATCTCTTCCCTACCTCAGTTTTCAGGCTTCAGAACCTAGACCTTATCTCCAATCACTGCCCACGCGTGACTGTGATGCAGAAATCAGAACTCTTCCTGACCCGTGGCAAGAAACCTTGTGGTTGGCATGTTGTCCAACGTTCAGTGTAGGAGAAACCAGCATTCACCCTGAGGCCCCGCCCATTGTTGCGTGCGACGAGAGCATAAACACGCATTGTGACCTCAACGTGAGTCCTGTCCTCTAGTAAGTCCTCTCAGTGGCTGGACCATTAGATGTCATAATGGGCTTGACATGTCCCTAGTCCCCAATTTTTAACCAGATTTCTGGTTGTCCAGTCGCCCCACCCCAGGGCTCTACTCTGGAATCCCTCATTTGGTGGGACATCTGAGGTTGAAAAACAAAATGAAACAAATCGACAACAACAAAAAAACGGTCTTCTTCCATCCCCAGAATGACCCCAAACTCTTTGGACGGGACCGAACCCCCAGAGAGTAAGACTCGTCCATTTCCCATGAAGTCACCCGGCAATTTCACGACCATGAGTGACACGATATCCAGAGACAAAAACTTGAGCAAGAGCCTCACACTCGCCCTTTTTTCATATCCCGAAGTGTTCTCCTCATGGTCTGTAGATCAGTCCTGCCATACCTATGACCCAAAACATAAGCCGAGTTTGTGTTTTCAGACAACTGTCCAAACAGCTCTGGCCTACACACCCTACAGGCTCAGGGCCCTGGAGCCAAACCTGAGGACTGTACTTGCCCTCTCCAAGGGAATTGTATGTGCCCATTCCAATGGCCACAACCCTACTAGTAGGATAACCTCCAAAGTCCCTGAGGCCATCCCAATAGTTGTGGCTTCCCAGGACAAACAGGGGCAATCTGAGCACATCTGAGCACCTACCTGCACTCAGACCCGTAGACTGATGTCCCCAGAGGTAAAAAGGAACGAACAGGCCCCTAGGCACTAATCGGATCCATTGCTTTGGTTTCCAGGCATCTCTCCTCAGAGGCCTGGATTTCAATACCAACATATGGCTGTTTCTTGACTCACCCATCAGAACAAATCTCATCTACACATGGGAAACATGCACGTTGGAGCTGTGTCAAAGCCTCTGTTTAGGAGAACCCTTCAGGGCCCCAGGGCCACCGCTTCATTCCAAGGTCTCCATAGACACAAAAACATATTAGGACACATCCACAGGAGAGTCCATTTCAACTCAGCCTCCTCGGTTGCCCCCCACATCCAGCAGATCTAACCTGTCTTGTTGCTTGGAGACAATTGGAATGCGAGGTGGGCTACCCAGCCATCCATCCTTAGAACCCTGCTCGGAGTCGTTGGCCTGGAGCCAACCAACAGGTCTCAATTGTCCTGCAGAAGAATCTTTGCAGTTTGGAGCTTCTCACAACTCCCATCGTGGGAAAACCCCCATGTCCTCGTGATCCAACCCCCTTCAAGAAAGGGCCATCAGGGCAGAAAGTCCAACCTGAGCGATCGTCTGATCCTTGCCCTGACTTCAGATGCACGAGATCTTGATTGAGGTCTGTAGATTGTGCCTGCCATATCCTCACCCAGAAACCTAGGCCTAGCTTGGGTTCTCAGACTCCGTCCTCAGACTACTGGCCCACAAGCCCTCCAGTTGGGCAATCCAGAACTACAATGCCGCACTCTGCCTGCCCTACAGAAGTAAAACATTGCCCTCAGGGCTACCCCGAAACCGCAAATGAGGATCAACCTGCACGCCATTCGGCTGTAACCCAAACATATAGGCTGACCTGGGCACTATTTCCCCTTCTGACCCAGCCTGAGCCTGGACCTCCTGGTCCCACCCAGACAGCTGGCCGCACACTGAGCACATCGGACCCGCCATGGCCTTAGGTCGTCATCTCTTCCCAACTGTGGTTTTCAGGCTCCAGAACCTAGACCTTATCTCCAACCACTGCCCAGGGTTGAAAATGATGCAGAAATCAGAACTCTTTCCCCATGGCAAGAAACCTTGTGGTTGGCATGTTGTCCAACGTTCAGTGTAGTTGAAACAAGCGTGGCCCAGGAGGCCCAGCCCATGCTTGCTGGCCATATTGCTCACAAACACACATTGTGACCCTCAGCCTGAGCCCAGTCCTCAGGTAAGGCCTCTCAGGGCCTATATGAAGAGACAGCATATTGGGCTTGCCATGCCCCTAGGCCGCAATTTTTAACCATAGTTCGGGTTGTCCCTTCACTCTTCCCCAGGGCTCTGCTTTGGAATTCCTCTTTTGGTGGGACACCTGAGGTAACAAACCTGAAAGGAGTCCTCCCATCCCACATATTGACGAAAAACAATTGGGATCTGGCCAAATCCACAGAGAGGAAGATTCGTCCATGGCCCATGAGACCTCCCCAACATTCCACGGCCATCGCTGAAACAAAATCCAGAGACAAAAGCCTGAGCAAGCGCCTCAGACTCGCTCATTCTTCATATCCTGAAGAGTTCTTCTCATGGTTTGTAGATCGGGCGTGCCATACCTACGTCCCCAAACTTAAGCTGAGTTTGTGTTTTTAGTCTTCTGTCCTAAAGTCCTGGGCCACACTCCCTCCAGGCTGGGGCCCCTGGAGCCACACATTAGGACTGCCCCCACCCAATCCATGGGAATTCTGTCCATTCCATTGTCAAAAATCGTACAAATTAGGAGAACCCTCCAAAGTCCCTGAGGCCATCCCAATAGTGTCGGTCGCCCGGGACAAAAAAGGGCGGTTGATACCGGCTGAGCATCTACCTCCACTCATCTACCTCCACTCATACCAAGAAGATTGAACCAGACAGGACCCGATCCATTATCGGATCCATTGCTTTGGTTTACAGGCATGTCTCCTCAGACTCCTGGATTCCCATAACAGCAGAGGGGATTTCCTGAGGCACCCATCAGAACAAATCTCGTCTCCACAAGGAAACTTGGGCATGGGAGCTAAGCCAATGCTTAGGAGAATACTTCAGGGTCCCGGTGCCACCTCCCCATTCCCAGGCCCTCATGGACACAAACACACGTTAGGACCCAACTCTGGAAAGTGCATTTCAACTCAGCCACCCCGGTTGCTCCCGCAGATCCATTATATCTAAACTGTCTTGTTGCTAGGAGACAATTGGAAGGCGAGGCGGACTTCCCAGGCATCCATCCTCGAACAGTGATCTGGAGTCATTCCATATGGCCTGTCCTGGAGCTGTTCATCAAGTCTCAATTGTCCCGCAGAAGGAATCCTTGAAGGAGGCATCCCACATCTCCCAACGTGGAAAACCTCCATGGCCTCGAGATTCCGCTCCCTTCATGAAGGGGCCGTCATGCACAGAAACTCCAACCTGAGCCAACGTGGGATCCTCGCCCTGACTTCAGATGCATGAGATATTGGTTCAGATCTGCAGGGGGTACCTGCCGTGCCCTCACCCTGAATCCGAAGTCTAGCTTGTGTTCTCAGACTTCCGTCCTCACTCTCCTGGCCCCGAAGCCCTCAAGTTTGGCAATTCCGGACCGACAATGAAGCACTCTGCCTGCCCTCTAGAAAATATATATTGTCTAATGAGCAGCCCAGGCAGCTTAAATGAGGATAAACCTACACGGCACTCGAATGTACCCAAATTATATAGTCTAACCTGGGCACTAATGCACTGTCTGACACAACCTGAGCCCGGACCTGCTGACCAACACCCAGACAGCTGACCGCACGCTGAGCACATCAGACCCGCCATGGCCTTAGGTCATCATCTCTTCCCTACCTCAGTTTTCAGGCTTCAGAACCTAGACCTTATCTCCAATCACTGCCCACGCATGACTGTGATGCAGAAATCAGAACTCTTCCTGACCCATGGCAAGAAACCTTGAGGTTGGCATGTTGTCCAACGTTCAGTGTAGGAGAATCCAGCATTCACCCTGAGGCCCTGCCCATTGTTGCGTGCGACGAGAGCATAAACACGCATTGTGACATCAACGTGAGTCCTGTCCTCTAGTAAGTCCTCTCAGTGGCTGGACCATTAGATGTCATAATGGGCTTGACATGTCCCTAGTCCCCAATTTTTAACCAGATTTCTGGTTGTCCAGTCGCCCCACCCCAGGGCTCTACTATGGAATCCCTCATTTGGTGGGACATCTGAGGTTGAAAAACAAAATGAAACAAATCGACAACAACAAAAAAACGGTCTTCTTCCATCCCCAGAATGACCCCAAACTCTTTGGACGGGACCGAACCCCCAGAGAGTAAGACTCGTCCATTTCCCATGATGTCACCCGGCAATTTCACGACCATGAGTGACACGATATCCAGAGACAAAAACTTGAGCAAGAGCCTCACACTCGCCCTTTTTTCATATCCCGAAGTGTTCTCCTCATGGTCTGTAGATCAGTCCTGCCATACCTATGACCCAAAACATAAGCCGAGTTTGTGTTTTCAGACAACTGTCCAAACAGCTCTGGCCTACACACCCTACAGGCTCAGGGCCCTGGAGCCAAACCTGAGGACTGTACTTGCCCTCTCCAAGGGAATTGTATGTGCCCATTCCAATGGCCACAACCCTACTAGTAGTATAACCTCCAAAGTCCCTGAGGCCATCCCAATAGTTGTGGCTTCCCAGGACAAACAGGGGCAATCTGAGCCCATCTGAGCACCTACCTGCACTCAAACCCGTAGACTGATGTCCCCAGAGGTAAAAAGGAACGAACAGGCCCCTAGGCACTAATCGGATCCATTGCTTTGGTTTCCAGGCATCTCTCCTCAGATTCCTGGATTTCAATACCAACATATGGCTGTTTCTTGACTCACCCATCAGAACAAATCTCATCTACACATGGGAAACATGCACGTTGGAGCTGTGTCAAAGCCTCTGTTTAGAAGAATCCTTCAGGGCCCCAGGGCCACCGCTTCATTCCAAGGTCTCCATAGACACAAAAACATATTAGGACACATCCACAGGAGAGTCCATTTCAACTCAGCCTCCTCGTTTGCCCCCCACATCCAGCAGATCTAACCTGTCTTGTTGCTTGGAGACAATTGGAATGCGAGGTGGGCTACCCAGCCATCCATCCTTAGAACCCTGCTCGGAGTCGTTGGCCTGGAGCCAAACAACAGGTCTCAATTGTCCTGCAGAAGAATCTTTGCAGTTTGGAGCTTCTCAAAACTCCCATCGTGGGAAAACCCCCATGTCCTCATGATCCAACCCCCTTCAAGAAAGGGCCATCAGGGCATAAAGTCCAACCTGAGGGATCGTCTGATCCTTGCCCTGACTTCAGATGCACGAGATCTTGATTGAGGTCTGTAGATTGTGCCTGCCATATCCTCACCCAGAAACCTAGGCCTAGCTTGGGTTCTCAGACTCCGTCCTCAGACTACTGGCCCACAAGCCCTCCAGTTGGGCAATCCAGAACTACAATGCCGCACTCTGCCTGCCCTACAGAAGTAAAACATTGCCCTCAGGGCTACCCCGAAACCGCAAATGAGGATCAACCTGCACGCCATTCGGCTGTACCCCAAACATATAGGCTGACCTGGGCACTATTTCCCCTTCTGACCCAGCCTGAGCCTGGACCTCCTGGTCCCACCCAGACAGCTGGCCGCACACTGAGCACATCGGACCCGCCATGGCCTTAGGTCGTCATCTCTTCCCAACTGCGGTTTTCAGGCTCCAGAACCTAGACCTTATCTCCAACCACTGCCCAGGGTTGAAAATGATGCAGAAATCAGAACTCTTTCCCCATGGCAAGAAACCTTGTGGTTGGCATGTTGTCCAACGTTCAGTGTAGTTGAAACAAGCGTGGCCCAGGAGGCCCAGCCCATGCTTGCGGGCCACATTGCTCACAAACACACATTGTGACCCTCAGCCTGAGCCCATTCCTCAGGTAAGGCCTCTCAGGGCCTATATGAAGAGACAGCATATTGGGCTTGCCATGCCCCAAGGCCCCAATTTTTAACCATAGTTCGGGTTGTCCCTTCACTCTTCCCCAGGGCTCTGCTTTGGAATTCATCTTTTGGTGGGACACCTGAGGTAACAAACCTGAAAGGAGTCCTCCCATCCCACATATTGACGAAAAACAATTGGGATCTGGCCAAATCCACAGAGAGGAAGATTCGTCCATGGCCCATGAGACCTCCCCAACATTCCACGGCCATCGCTGAAACAAAATCCAGAGACAAAAGCCTAAGCAAGCGCCTCAGACTCGCTCATTCTTCATATCCTGAAGAGTTCTTCTCATGGTTTGTAGATCGGGCGTGCCATACCTACGTCCCCAAACTTAAGCTGAGTTTGTGTTTTTAGTCTTCTGTCCTAAAGTCCTGGGCCACACTCCCTCCAGGCTGGGGCCCCTGGAGCCACACATTAGGACTGCCCCCACCCAATCCATGGGAATTCTGCCCATTCCATTGTCAAAAATCGTACAAATTAGGAGAACCCTCCAAAGTCCCTGAGGCCATCCCAATAGTGTCGGTCGCCCGGGACAAAAAAGGGCGGTTGATACCGGCTGAGCATCTACCTCCACTCATCTACCTCCACTCATACCAAGAAGATTGAACCAGACAGGACCCGATCCATTATCGGATCCATTGCTTTGGTTTACAGGCATGTCTCCTCAGACTCCTGGATTCCCATACCAGCAGAGGGGATTTCCTGAGGCACCCATCAGAACAAATCTCGTCTCCACAAGGAAACTTGGGCATGGGAGCTAAGCCAATGCTTAGGAGAATACTTCAGGGTCCCGGTGCCACCTCCCCATTCCCAGGCCCTCATGGACACAAACACACGTTAGGACCCATCCTCTGGAAAGTGCATTTCAACTCAGCCACCCCGGTTGCTCCCGCAGATCCATTATATCTAAACTGTCTTGTTGCTAGGAGACAATTGGAAGGCGAGGCGGACTTCCCAGGCATCCATCCTCGAACAGTGATCTGGAGTCATTCCATATGGGCTGTCCTGGAGCTGTCCATCAAGTCTCAATTGTCCCGCAGAAGGAATCCTTGAAGGGGGCATCCCACATCTCCCAACGTGGAAAACCTCCATGGCCTCGAGATTCCGCTCCCTTCATGAAGGGGCCGTCATGCACAGAAACTCCAACCTGAGCCAACGTGGGATCCTCGCCCTGACTTCAGATGCATGAGATATTGGTTCAGATCTGGAGGGGGTACCTGCCGTGCCCTCACCCTGAATCCGAAGTCTAGCTTGTGTTCTCAGACTTCAGTCCTCACTCTCCTGGCACCGAAGCCCTCAAGTTTGGCAATTCCGGACCGACAATGAAGCACTCTGCCTGCCCTCTAGAAAATATATATTGTCTAATGAGCAGCCCAGGCAGCTTAAATGAGGATAAACCTACACGGCACTCGAATGTACCCAAATTATATAGTCTAACCTGGGCACTAATGCACTGTCTGACACAACCTGAGCCCGGACCTGCTGACCAACACCCAGACAGCTGACCGCACGCTGAGCACATCAGACCCGCCATGGCCTTAGGTCATCATCTCTTCCCTACCTCAGTTTTCAGGCTTCAGAACCTAGACCTTATCTCCAATCACTGCCCACGCGTGACTGTGATGCAGAAATCAGAACTCTTCCTGACCCATGGCAAGAAACCTTGTGGTTGGCATGTTGTCCAACGTTCAGTGTAGGAGAAACCAGCATTCACCCTGAGGCCCCGCCCATTGTTGCGTGCGACGAGAGCATAAACACGCATTGTGACCTCAACGTGAGTCCTGTCCTCTAGTAAGTCCTCTCAGTGGCTGGACCATTAGATGTCATAATGGGCTTGACATGTCCCTAGTCCCCAATTTTTAACCAGATTTCTGGTTGTCCAGTCGCCCCACCCCAGGGCTCTACTCTGGAATCCCTCATTTGGTGGGACATCTGAGGTTGAAAAACAAAATGAAACAAATCGACAACAACAAAAAAACGGTCTTCTTCCATCCCCAGAATGACCCCAAACTCTTTGGACGGGACCGAACCCCCAGAGAGTAAGACTCGTCCATTTCCCATGAAGTCACCCGGCAATTTCACGACCATGAGTGACACGATATCCAGAGACAAAAACTTGAGCAAGAGCCTCACACTCGCCCTTTTTTCATATCCCGAAGTGTTCTCCTCATGGTCTGTAGATCAGTCCTGCCATACCTATGACCCAAAACATAAGCCGAGTTTGTGTTTTCAGACAACTGTCCAAACAGCTCTGGCCTACACACCCTACAGGCTCAGGGCCCTGGAGCCAAACCTGAGGACTGTACTTGCCCTCTCCAAGGGAATTGTATGTGCCCATTCCAATGGCCACAACCCTACTAGTAGGATAACCTCCAAAGTCCCTGAGGCCATCCCAATAGTTGTGGCTTCCCAGGACAAACAGGGGCAATCTGAGCACATCTGAGCACCTACCTGCACTCAGACCCGTAGACTGATGTCCCCAGAGGTAAAAAGGAACGAACAGGCCCCTAGGCACTAATCGGATCCATTGCTTTGGTTTCCAGGCATCTCTCCTCAGAGGCCTGGATTTCAATACCAACATATGGCTGTTTCTTGACTCACCCATCAGAACAAATCTCATCTACACATGGGAAACATGCACGTTGGAGCTGTGTCAAAGCCTCTGTTTAGGAGAACCCTTCAGGGCCCCAGGGCCACCGCTTCATTCCAAGGTCTCCATAGACACAAAAACATATTAGGACACATCCACAGGAGAGTCCATTTCAACTCAGCCTCCTCGGTTGCCCCCCACATCCAGCAGATCTAACCTGTCTTGTTGCTTGGAGACAATTGGAATGCGAGGTGGGCTACCCAGCCATCCATCCTTAGAACCCTGCTCGGAGTCGTTGGCCTGGAGCCAACCAACAGGTCTCAATTGTCCTGCAGAAGAATCTTTGCAGTTTGGAGCTTCTCACAACTCCCATCGTGGGAAAACCCCCATGTCCTCGTGATCCAACCCCCTTCAAGAAAGGGCCATCAGGGCAGAAAGTCCAACCTGAGCGATCGTCTGATCCTTGCCCTGACTTCAGATGCACGAGATCTTGATTGAGGTCTGTAGATTGTGCCTGCCATATCCTCACCCAGAAACCTAGGCCTAGCTTGGGTTCTCAGACTCCGTCCTCAGACTACTGGCCCACAAGCCCTCCAGTTGGGCAATCCAGAACTACAATGCCGCACTCTGCCTGCCCTACAGAAGTAAAACATTGCCCTCAGGGCTACCCCGAAACCGCAAATGAGGATCAACCTGCACGCCATTCGGCTGTACCCCAAACATATAGGCTGACCTGGGCACTATTTCCCCTTCTGACCCAGCCTGAGCCTGGACCTCCTGGTCCCACCCAGACAGCTGGCCGCACACTGAGCACATCGGACCCGCCATGGCCTTAGGTCGTCATCTCTTCCCAACTGTGGTTTTCAGGCTCCAGAACCTAGACCTTATCTCCAACCACTGCCCAGGGTTGAAAATGATGCAGAAATCAGAACTCTTTCCCCATGGCAAGAAACCTTGTGGTTGGCATGTTGTCCAACGTTCAGTGTAGTTGAAACAAGCGTGGCCCAGGAGGCCCAGCCCATGCTTGCTGGCCATATTGCTCACAAACACACATTGTGACCCTCAGCCTGAGCCCAGTCCTCAGGTAAGGCCTCTCAGGGCCTATATGAAGAGACAGCATATTGGGCTTGCCATGCCCCTAGGCCGCAATTTTTAACCATAGTTCGGGTTGTCCCTTCACTCTTCCCCAGGGCTCTGCTTTGGAATTCCTCTTTTGGTGGGACACCTGAGGTAACAAACCTGAAAGGAGTCCTCCCATCCCACATATTGACGAAAAACAATTGGGATCTGGCCAAATCCACAGAGAGGAAGATTCGTCCATGGCCCATGAGACCTCCCCAACATTCCACGGCCATCGCTGAAACAAAATCCAGAGACAAAAGCCTGAGCAAGCGCCTCAGACTCGCTCATTCTTCATATCCTGAAGAGTTCTTCTCATGGTTTGTAGATCGGGCGTGCCATACCTACGTCCCCAAACTTAAGCTGAGTTTGTGTTTTTAGTCTTCTGTCCTAAAGTCCTGGGCCACACTCCCTCCAGGCTGGGGCCCCTGGAGCCACACATTAGGACTGCCCCCACCCAATCCATGGGAATTCTGTCCATTCCATTGTCAAAAATCGTACAAATTAGGAGAACCCTCCAAAGTCCCTGAGGCCATCCCAATAGTGTCGGTCGCCCGGGACAAAAAAGGGCGGTTGATACCGGCTGAGCATCTACCTCCACTCATCTACCTCCACTCATACCAAGAAGATTGAACCAGACAGGACCCGATCCATTATCGGATCCATTGCTTTGGTTTACAGGCATGTCTCCTCAGACTCCTGGATTCCCATAACAGCAGAGGGGATTTCCTGAGGCACCCATCAGAACAAATCTCGTCTCCACAAGGAAACTTGGGCATGGGAGCTAAGCCAATGCTTAGGAGAATACTTCAGGGTCCCGGTGCCACCTCCCCATTCCCAGGCCCTCATGGACACAAACACACGTTAGGACCCAACTCTGGAAAGTGCATTTCAACTCAGCCACCCCGGTTGCTCCCGCAGATCCATTATATCTAAACTGTCTTGTTGCTAGGAGACAATTGGAAGGCGAGGCGGACTTCCCAGGCATCCATCCTCGAACAGTGATCTGGAGTCATTCCATATGGGCTGTCCTGGAGCTGTTCATCAAGTCTCAATTGTCCCGCAGAAGGAATCCTTGAAGGAGGCATCCCACATCTCCCAACGTGGAAAATCTCCATGGCCTCTAGATTCCGCTCCCTTCATGAAGGGGCCGTCATGCACAGAAACTCCAACCTGAGCCAACGTCGGATCCTCGCCCTGACTTCAGATGCATGAGATATTGGTTCAGATCTGGAGGGGGTACCTGCCGTGCCCTCACCCTGAATCCGAAGTCTAGCTTGTGTTCTCAGACTTCAGTCCTCACTCTCCTGGCCCCGAAGCCCTCAAGTTTGGCAATTCCGGACCGACAATGAAGCACTCTGCCTTCCCTCTAGAAAAAATTGATTGCCTAATGAGCAGCCCAGGCAGCTTAAATGAGGATAAACCTACACGGCACTCGAATATACCCAAATTATATAGTCTAACCTGGGCACTAATGCACTGTCTGACACAACCTGAGCCCGGACCTGCTGACCAACACCCAGACAGCTGACCGCACGCTGAGCACATCAGACCCGCCATGGCCTTAGGTCATCATCTCTTCCCTACCTCAGTTTTCAGGCTTCAGAACCTAGACCTTATCTCCAATCACTGCCCACGGGTGACTGTGATGCAGAAATCAGAACTCTTCCTGACCCTTGGCAAGAAACCTTGTGGTTGGCATGTTGTCCAACGTTCAGTGTAGGAGAAACCAGCATTCACCCTGAGGCCCCGCCCATTATTGAGTGCGACGATAGCATAAACACGCATTGTGACCTCAGCGTGAGTCCTGTCCTCTAGTAAGTCCTCTCAGTGGCTGGACCATTAGATGTCATAATGGGCTTGATATGTCCCTAGTCCCCAATTTTTAACCAGATTCCTGGTTGTTCAGTCGCCCCACCCCAGGGCTCTACTCTGGAATCCCTCATTTGGTGGGACATCTGAGGTTGAAAAACAAAATGAAACAAATCGACAACAACAACAAAACGGACTTCTTCCATCCCCAGAATGACCCCAAACTCTTTGGACGGGACCGAACCCCCAGAGAGTAAGACTCGTCCATTTCCCATGAAGTCACCCGGCAATTTCACGACCATGAGTGACACGATATCCAGAGACAAAAACTTGAGCAAGAGCCTCACACTCGCCCTTTTTTCATATCCCGAAGTGTTCTCCTCATGGTCTGTAGATCAGTCCTGCCATACCTATGACCCAAAACATAAGCCGAGTTTGTGTTTTCAGACAACTGTCCAAACAGCTCTGGCCTACACACCCTACAGGCTCAGGGCCCTGGAGCCAAACCTGAGGACTGTACTTGCCCTCTCCAAGGGAATTGTATGTGCCCATTCCAATGGCCACAACCCTACTAGTAGGATAACCTCCAAAGTCCCTGAGGCCATCCCAATAGTTGTGGCTTCCCAGGACAAGCAGGGGCAATCTGAGCCCATCTGAGCACCTACCTGCACTCAGACCCGTAGACTGATGTCCCCAGAGGTAAAAAGGAACGAACAGGCCCCTAGGCACTAATCGGATCCATTGCTTTGGTTTCCAGGCATCTCTCCTCAGAGGCCTGGATTTCAATACCAGCATATGGCTGTTTCTTGACTCACCCATCAGAACAAATCTCATCTACACATGGGAAACATGCACGTTGGAGCTGTGTCAAAGCCTCTGTTTAGGAGAACCCTTCAGGGCCCCAGGGCCACCGCTTCATTCCAAGGTCTCCATAGACACAAAAACATATTAGGACACATCCACAGGAGAGTCCATTTCAACTCAGCCTCCTCGGTTGCCCCCCACATCCAGCAGATCTAACCTGTCTTGTTGCTTGGAGACAATTGGAATGCGAGGTGGGCTACCCAGCCATCCATCCTTAGAACCCTGCTCGGAGTCGTTGGCCTGGAGCCAACCAACAGGTCTCAATTGTCCTGCAGAAGAATCTTTGCAGTTTGGAACTTCTCAAAACTCCCATCGTGGGAAAACCCCCATGTCCTCGTGATCCAACCCCCTTCAAGAAAGGGCCATCAGGGCATATAGTCCAACCTGAGGGATCGTCTGATCCTTGCCCTGACTTCAGATGCACGAGATCTTGATTGAGGTCTGTAGATTGTGCCTGCCATATCCTCACCCAGAAACCTAGGCCTAGCTTGGGTTCTCAGACTCCGTCCTCAGACTACTGGCCCACAAGCCCTCCAGTTGGGCAATCCAGAACTACAATGCCGCACTCTGCCTGCCCTACAGAAGTAAAACATTGCCCTCAGGGCTACCCCGAAACCGCAAATGAGGATCAACCTGCACGCCATTCGGCTGTACCCCAAACATATAGGCTGACCTGGGCACTATTTCCCCTTCTGACCCAGCCTGAGCCTGGACCTCCTGGTCCCACCCAGACAGCTGGCCGCACACTGAGCACATCGGACCCGCCATGGCCTTAGGTCGTCATCTCTTCCCAACTGCGGTTTTCAGGCTCCAGAACCTAGACCTTATCTCCAACCACTGCCCAGGGTTGAAAATGATGCAGAAATCAGAACTCTTTCCCCATGGCAAGAAACCTTGTGCTTGGCATGTTGTCCAACGTTCAGTGTAGTTGAAACAAGCGTGGCCCAGGAGGCCCAGCCCATGCTTGCGGGCCACATTGCTCACAAACACACAATGTGACCCTCAGCCTGAGCCCAGTCCTCAGGTAAGGCCTCTCAGGGCCTATATGAAGAGACAGCATATTGGGCTTGCCATGCCCCTAGGCCGCAATTTTTAACCATAGTTCGGGTTGTCCCTTCACTCTTCCCCAGGGCTCTGCTTTGGAATTCCTCTTTTGGTGGGACACCTGAGGTAACAAACCTGAAAGGAGTCCTCCCATCCCACATATTGACGAAAAACAATTGGGATCTGGCCAAATCCACAGAGAGGAAGATTCGTCCATGGCCCATGAGACCTCCCCAACATTCCACGGCCATCGCTGAAACAAAATCCAGAGACAAAAGCCTGAGCAAGCGCCTCAGACTCGCTCATTCTTCATATCCTGAAGAGTTCTTCTCATGGTTTGTAGATCGGGCGTGCCATACCTACGTCCCCAAACTTAAGCTGAGTTTGTGTTTTTAGTCTTCTGTCCTAAAGTCCTGGGCCACACTCCCTCCAGGCTGGGGCCCCTGGAGCCACACATTAGGACTGCCCCCACCCAATCCATGGGAATTCTGCCCATTCCATTGTCAAAAATCGTACAAATTAGGAGAACGCTCCAAAGTCCCTGAGGCCATCCCAATAGTGTCGGTCGCCCGGGACAAAAAAGGGCGGTTGATACCGGCTGAGCATCTACCTCCACTCATCTACCTCCACTCATACCAAGAAGATTGAACCAGACAGGACCCGATCCATTATCGGATCCATTGCTTTGGTTTACAGGCATGTCTCCTCAGACTCCTGGATTCCCATACCAGCAGAGGGGATTTCCTGAGGCACCCATCAGAACAAATCTCGTCTCCACAAGGAAACTTGTGCATGGGAGCTAAGCCAAAGCTTAGGAGAATACTTCAGGGTCCCGGTGCCACCTCCCCATTCCCAGGCCCTCATGGACACAAACACACGTTAGGACCCATCCTCTGGAAAGTGCATTTCAACTCAGCCACCCCGGTTGCTCCCGCAGATCCATTAGGTCTAAACTGTCTTGTTGCTAGGCGACAATTGGAAGGCGAGGCGGACTTCCCAGGCATCCATCCTCGAAAGGTGCTCTGGAGTCATTCCATATGGGATGTCCTGGAGCTGTCCAACAGGTCTCAATTGTCCCGCAGAAGGAATCCTTGAAGGGGGCATCCCACATCTCCCAACGTGGAAAACCTCCATGGCCTCGAGATTCCGCTCCCTTCATGAAGGGGCCGTCATGCACAGAAACTCCAACCTGAGCCAACGTGGGATCCTCGCCCTGACTTGAGATGCATGAGATATTGGTTCAGATCTGCAGGGGGTACCTGCCGTGCCCTCACCCTGAATCCGAAGTCTAGCTTGTGTTCTCAGACTTCCGTCCTCACTCTCCTGGCCCCGAAGCCCTCAAGTTTGGCAATTCCGGACCGACAATGAAGCACTCTGCCTGCCCTCTAGAAAATATATATTGTCTAATGAGCAGCCCAGGCAGCTTAAATGAGGATAAACCTACACGGCACTCGAATGTACCCAAATTATATAGTCTAACCTGGGCACTAATGCACTGTCTGACACAACCTGAGCCCGGACCTGCTGACCAACACCCAGACAGCTGACCGCACGCTGAGCACATCAGACCCGCCATGGCCTTAGGTCATCATCTCTTCCCTACCTCAGTTTTCAGGCTTCAGAACCTAGACCTTATCTCCAATCACTGCCCACGCATGACTGTGATGCAGAAATCAGAACTCTTCCTGACCCATGGCAAGAAACCTTGAGGTTGGCATGTTGTCCAACGTTCAGTGTAGGAGAATCCAGCATTCACCCTGAGGCCCTGCCCATTGTTGCGTGCGACGAGAGCATAAACACGCATTGTGACATCAACGTGAGTCCTGTCCTCTAGTAAGTCCTCTCAGTGGCTGGACCATTAGATGTCATAATGGGCTTGACATGTCCCTAGTCCCCAATTTTTAACCAGATTTCTGGTTGTCCAGTCGCCCCACCCCAGGGCTCTACTATGGAATCCCTCATTTGGTGGGACATCTGAGGTTGAAAAACAAAATGAAACAAATCGACAACAACAAAAAAACGGTCTTCTTCCATCCCCAGAATGACCCCAAACTCTTTGGACGGGACCGAACCCCCAGAGAGTAAGACTCGTCCATTTCCCATGATGTCACCCGGCAATTTCACGACCATGAGTGACACGATATCCAGAGACAAAAACTTGAGCAAGAGCCTCACACTCGCCCTTTTTTCATATCCCGAAGTGTTCTCCTCATGGTCTGTAGATCAGTCCTGCCATACCTATGACCCAAAACATAAGCCGAGTTTGTGTTTTCAGACAACTGTCCAAACAGCTCTGGCCTACACACCCTACAGGCTCAGGGCCCTGGAGCCAAACCTGAGGACTGTACTTGCCCTCTCCAAGGGAATTGTATGTGCCCATTCCAATGGCCACAACCCTACTAGTAGTATAACCTCCAAAGTCCCTGAGGCCATCCCAATAGTTGTGGCTTCCCAGGACAAACAGGGGCAATCTGAGCCCATCTGAGCACCTACCTGCACTCAAACCCGTAGACTGATGTCCCCAGAGGTAAAAAGGAACGAACAGGCCCCTAGGCACTAATCGGATCCATTGCTTTGGTTTCCAGGCATCTCTCCTCAGATTCCTGGATTTCAATACCAACATATGGCTGTTTCTTGACTCACCCATCAGAACAAATCTCATCTACACATGGGAAACATGCACGTTGGAGCTGTGTCAAAGCCTCTGTTTAGAAGAATCCTTCAGGGCCCCAGGGCCACCGCTTCATTCCAAGGTCTCCATAGACACAAAAACATATTAGGACACATCCACAGGAGAGTCCATTTCAACTCAGCCTCCTCGTTTGCCCCCCACATCCAGCAGATCTAACCTGTCTTGTTGCTTGGAGACAATTTTAATGCGAGGTGGGCTACCCAGCCATCCATCCTTAGAACCCTGCTCGGAGTCGTTGGCCTGGAGCCAAACAACAGGTCTCAATTGTCCTGCAGAAGAATCTTTGCAGTTTGGAGCTTCTCAAAACTCCCATCGTGGGAAAACCCCCATGTCCTCATGATCCAACCCCCTTCAAGAAAGGGCCATCAGGGCATAAAGTCCAACCTGAGGGATCGTCTGATCCTTGCCCTGACTTCAGATGCACGAGATCTTGATTGAGGTCTGTAGATTGTGCCTGCCATATCCTCACCCAGAAACCTAGGCCTAGCTTGGGTTCTCAGACTCCGTCCTCAGACTACTGGCCCACAAGCCCTCCAGTTGGGCAATCCAGAACTACAATGCCGCACTCTGCCTGCCCTACAGAAGTAAAACATTGCCCTCAGGGCTACCCCGAAACCGCAAATGAGGATCAACCTGCACGCCATTCGGCTGTACCCCAAACATATAGGCTGACCTGGGCACTATTTCCCCTTCTGACCCAGCCTGAGCCTGGACCTCCTGGTCCCACCCAGACAGCTGGCCGCACACTGAGCACATCGGACCCGCCATGGCCTTAGGTCGTCATCTCTTCCCAACTGCGGTTTTCAGGCTCCAGAACCTAGACCTTATCTCCAACCACTGCCCAGGGTTGAAAATGATGCAGAAATCAGAACTCTTTCCCCATGGCAAGAAACCTTGTGGTTGGCATGTTGTCCAACGTTCAGTGTAGTTGAAACAAGCGTGGCCTAGGAGGCCCAGCCCATGCTTGCGGGCCACATTGCTCACAAACACACATTGTGACCCTCAGCCTGAGCCCAGTCCTCAGGTAAGGCCTCTCAGGGCCTATATGAAGAGACAGCATATTGGGCTTGCCATGCCCCTAGGCCCCAATTTTTAACCATAGTTCGGGTTGTCCCTTCACTCTTCCCCAGGGCTCTGCTTTGGAATTCCTCTTTTGGTGGGACACCTGAGGTAACAAACCTGAAAGGAGTCCTCCCATCCCACAGATTGACGAAAAACAATTGGGATCGGGCCAAATCCACAGAGAGGAAGATTCGTCCATGGCCCATGAGACCTCCCCAACATTCCACGGCCATCGCTGAAACAAAATCCAGAGACAAAATCCTGAGCAAGCGCCTCAGACTCGCTCATTCTTCATATCCTGAAGAGTTCTTCTCATGGTTTGTAGATCGGGCGTGCCATACCTACGTCCCCAAACTTAAGCTGAGCTTGTGTTTTCAGTCTTCTGTCCTCAAAGTCCTGGGCCACACTCCCTCCAGGCTGGGGCCCCTGGAGCCACACATTAGGACTGCCCCCACCCAATCCATGGGAATTCTGCCCATTCCATTGTCAAAAATCGTACAAATTAGGAGAACCCTCCAAAGTCCCTGAGGCCATCCCAATAGTGTCGGTCGCCCGGGACAAAAAAGGGCGGTTGATACCGGCTGAGCATCTACCTCCACTCATCTACCTCCACTCATACCAAGAAGATTGAACCAGACAGGACCCGAGGCCATTATCGGATCCATTGCTTTGGTTTACAGGCATGTCTCCTCAGACTCCTGGATTCCAATACCAGCAGAGGGGATTTCCTGAGGCACCCATCAGAACAAATCTCGTCTCCACAAGGAAACTTGGGCATGGGAGCTAAGCCAAAGCTTAGGAGAATACTTCAGGGTCCCGGTGCCACCTCCCCATTCCAAGGTCCTCATGGACACAAATACACGTTAGGACCCATCCTCTGGAAAGTGCATTTCAACTCAGCCACCCCTGTTGCTCCCGCAGATCCATTAGATCTAAACTGTCTTGTGCTAGGAGACAATTGGAAGGCGAGGCGGACTTCCCTGGCATTCATTCTGGAACGGTGCTCTGGAGTCATTCCATATGGGATGTCCTGGAGCTGTCCAACAGGTCTCAATTGTCCCGCAGAAGGAATCCTTGAAGGGGGCATCCCACATCTCCCAACGTGGAAAACCTCCATGGCCTCGAGATTCCACTCCCTTCATGAAGGGGCCGTCATGCACAGAAACTCCAACCTGAGCCAACGTGGGATCCTCGCCCTGACTTCAGATGCATGAGATATTGGTTCAGATCTGCAGGGGGTACCTGCCGTGCCCTCACCCTGAATCCGAAGTCTAGCTTGTGTTCTCAGACTTCCGTCCTCACTCTCCTGGCCCCGAAGCCCTCAAGTTTGGCAATTCCGGACCGACAATGAAGCACTCTGCCTGCCCTCTAGAAAATATATATTGTCTAATGAGCAGCCCAGGCAGCTTAAATGAGGATAAACCTACATGGCACTCGAATGTACCCAACTTATATAGTCTAACCTGGGCACTAATGCACTGTCTGACACAACCTGAACCCGGACCTGCTGACCAACACCCAGACAGCTGACCGCACGCTGAGCACATCAGACCCGCCATGGCCTTAGGTCATCATCTCTTCCCTACCTCAGTTTTCTGGCTTCAGAACCTAGACCTTATCTCCAATCACTGCCCACGCGTGACTGTGATGCAGAAATCAGAACTCTTCCTGACCCATGGCAAGAAACCTTGTGGTTGACATGTTGTCCAACGTTCAGTGTAGGAGAATCCAGCATTCACCCTGAGGCCCCGCCCATTGTTGCGTGCGACGAGAGCATAAACACGCATTGTGACCTCAGCGTGAGTCCTGTCCTCTAGTAAGTCCTCTCAGTGGCTGGACCATTAGATGTCATAATGGGCTTGACATGTCCCTTGTCCCCAATTTTTAACCAGATTTCTGGTTGTACAGTCGCCCCACCCCAAGGCTCTACTCTGGAATCCCTCATTTGGTGGGACATCTGAGGTTGAAAAACAAAATGAAACAAATCGACAACAACAAAAAAACGGACTTCTTCCATCCCCAGAATGACCCCAAACTCTTTGGACGGGACCGAACCCCCAGAGAGTATGACTCGTCCATTTCCCATGAAGTCACCTGGCAATTTCACGACATTGAGTGACACGATATCCAGAGACAAAAACTTGAGCAAGAGCCTCACACTCGCCCTTTTTTCATATCCCGAAGTGTTCTCCTCATGGTCTGTAGATCAGTCCTGCCATACCTATGACCCAAAACATAAGCCGAGTTTGTGTTTTCAGACAACTGTCCAAACAGCTCTGGCCTACACACCCTACAGGCTCAGGGCCCTGGAGCCAAACCTGAGGACTGTACTTGCCCTCTCCAAGGGAATTGTATGTGCCCATTCCAATGGCCACAACACTACTAGTAGGATAACCTCCAAAGTCCCTGAGGCCATCCCAATAGTTGTGGCTTCCCAGGACAAACAGGGGCAATCTGAGCCCATCTGAGCACCTACCTGCACTCAGACCCGTAGACTGATGTCCCCAGAGGTAAATAGGAACGAACAGGCCCCTAGGCACTAATCGGATCCATTGCTTAGGTTTCCAGGCATCTCTCCTCAGAGGCCTGGATTTCAATACCAGCATATGGCTGTTTCTTGACTCACCCATCAGAACAAATCTCATCTACACATGGGAAACATGCACGTTGGAGCTGTGTCAAAGCCTCTGTTTGGGAGAACCCTTCAGGGCCCCAGGGCCACCGCTTCATTCCAAGGTCTCCATAGACACAAAAACATATTAGGACACATCCACAGGAGAGTCCATTTCAACTCAGCCTCCTCGGTTGCCCCCCACATCCAGCAGATCTAACCTGTCTTGTTGCTTGGAGACAATTGGAATGCGAGGTGGGATACCCAGCCATCCATCCCTAGAACCCTGCTCGGAATCGTGGGCCTGGAGCCAACCAACAGGTCTCAATTGTCCTGCAGAAGAATCTTTGCAGTTTGGAGCTTCTCACAACTCCCATCGTGGGAAAACCCCCATGTCCTCGTGATCCAACCCCCTTCAAGAAAGGGCCATCAGGGCAGAAAGTCCAACCTGAGCGATCGTCTGATCCTTGCCCTGACTTCAGATGCACGAGATCTTGATTGAGGTCTGTAGATTGTGCCTGCCATATCCTCACCCAGAAACCTAGGCCTAGCTTGGGTTCTCAGACTCCGTCCTCAGACTACTGGCCCACAAGCCCTCCAGTTGGGCAATCCAGAACTACAATGCCACACTCTGCCTGCCCTACAGAAGTAAAACATTGCGCTCAGAGCTACCCAGAAACCGCAAATGAGGATCAACCTGCACGCCATTCGGCTGTACCCCAAACATATAGGCTGACCTGGGCACTATTTCCCCTTCTGACCCAGCCTGAGCCTGGACCTCCTGGTCCCACCCAGACAGCTGGCCGCACACTGAGCACATCGGACCCGCCATGGCCTTAGGTCGTCATCTCTTCCCAACTGCGGTTTTCAGGCTCCAGAACCTAGACCTTATCTCCAACCACTGCCCAGGGTTGAAAATGATGCAGAAATCAGAACTCTTTCCCCATGGCAAGAAACCTTGTGGTTGGCATGTTGTCCAACGTTCAGTGTAGTTGAAACAAGCGTGGCCTAGGAGGCCCTGCCCATGCTTGCGGGCCACATTGCTCACAAACACACATTGTGACCCTCAGCCTGAGCCCAGTCCTCAGGTAAGGCCTCTCAGGGCCTATATGAAGAGACAGCATATTGGGCTTGCCATGCCCCTAGGCCCCAATTTTTAACCATAGTTCGGGTTGTCCCTTCACTCTTCCCCAGGGCTCTGCTTTGGAATTCCTCTTTTGGTGGGACACCTGAGGTAACAAACCTGAAAGGAGTCCTCCCATCCCACAGATTGACGAAAAACAATTGGGATCGGGCCAAATCCACAGAGAGGAAGATTCGTCCATGGCCCATGAGACCTCCCCAACATTCCACGGCCATCGCTGAAACAAAATCCAGAGACAAAATCCTGAGCAAGCGCCTCAGACTCGCTCATTCTTCATATCCTGAAGAGTTCTTCTCATGGTTTGTAGATCGGGCGTGCCATACCTACGTCCCCAAACTTAAGCTGAGCTTGTGTTTTCAGTCTTCTGTCCTCAAAGTCCTGGGCCACACTCCCTCCAGGCTGGGGCCCCTGGAGCCACACATTAGGACTGCCCCCACCCAATCCATGGGAATTCTGCCCATTCCATTGTCAAAAATCGTACAAATTAGGAGAACCCTCCAAAGTCCCTGAGGCCATCCCAATAGTGTCGGTCGCCCGGGACAAAAAAGGGCGGTTGATACCGGCTGAGCATCTACCTCCACTCATCTACCTCCACTCATACCAAGAAGATTGAACCAGACAGGACCCGAGGCCATTATCGGATCCATTGCTTTGGTTTACAGGCATGTCTCCTCAGACTCCTGGATTCCAATACCAGCAGAGGGGATTTCCTGAGGCACCCATCAGAACAAATCTCGTCTCCACAAGGAAACTTGGGCATGGGAGCTAAGCCAAAGCTTAGGAGAATACTTCAGGGTCCCGGTGCCACCTCCCCATTCCAAGGTCCTCATGGACACAAATACACGTTAGGACCCATCCTCTGGAAAGTGCATTTCAACTCAGCCACCCCTGTTGCTCCCGCAGATCCATTAGATCTAAACTGTCTTGTGCTAGGAGACAATTGGAAGGCGAGGCGGACTTCCCTGGCATTCATTCTGGAACGGTGCTCTGGAGTCATTCCATATGGGATGTCCTGGAGCTGTCCAACAGGTCTCAATTGTCCCGCAGAAGGAATCCTTGAAGGGGGCATCCCACATCTCCCAACGTGGAAAACCTCCATGGCCTCGAGATTCCACTCCCTTCATGAAGGGGCCGTCATGCACAGAAACTCCAACCTGAGCCAACGTGGGATCCTCGCCCTGACTTCAGATGCATGAGATATTGGTTCAGATCTGCAGGGGGTACCTGCCGTGCCCTCACCCTGAATCCGAAGTCTAGCTTGTGTTCTCAGACTTCCGTCCTCACTCTCCTGGCCCCGAAGCCCTCAAGTTTGGCAATTCCGGACCGACAATGAAGCACTCTGCCTGCCCTCTAGAAAATATATATTGTCTAATGAGCAGCCCAGGCAGCTTAAATGAGGATAAACCTACACGGCACTCGAATGTACCCAACTTATATAGTCTAACCTGGGCACTAATGCACTGTCTGACACAACCTGAGCCCGGACCTGCTGACCAACACCCAGACAGCTGACCGCACGCTGAGCACATCAGACCCGCCATGGCCTTAGGTCATCATCTCTTCCCTACCTCAGTTTTCTGGCTTCAGAACCTAGACCTTATCTCCAATCACTGCCCACGCGTGACTGTGATGCAGAAATCAGAACTCTTCCTGACCCATGGCAAGAAACCTTGTGGTTGACATGTTGTCCAACGTTCAGTGTAGGAGAATCCAGCATTCACCCTGAGGCCCCGCCCATTGTTGCGTGCGACGAGAGCATAAACACGCATTGTGACCTCAACGTGAGTCCTGTCCTCTAGTAAGTCCTCTCAGTGGCTGGACCATTAGATGTCATAATGGGCTTGACATGTCCCTAGTCCCCAATTTTTAACCAGATTTCTGGTTGTCCAGTCGCCCCACCCCAGGGCTCTACTCTGGAATCCCTCATTTGGTGGGACATCTGAGGTTGAAAAACAAAATGAAACAAATCGACAACAACAAAAAAACGGTCTTCTTCCATCCCCAGAATGACCCCAAACTCTTTGGACGGGACCGAACCCCCAGAGAGTAAGACTCGTCCATTTCCCATGAAGTCACCCGGCAATTTCACGACCATGAGTGACACGATATCCAGAGACAAAAACTTGAGCAAGAGCCTCACACTCGCCCTTTTTTCATATCCCGAAGTGTTCTCCTCATGGTCTGTAGATCAGTCCTGCCATACCTATGACCCAAAACATAAGCCGAGTTTGTGTTTTCAGACAACTGTCCAAACAGCTCTGGCCTACACACCCTACAGGCTCAGGGCCCTGGAGCCAAACCTGAGGACTGTACTTGCCCTCTCCAAGGGAATTGTATGTGCCCATTCCAATGGCCACAACCCTACTAGTAGGATAACCTCCAAAGTCCCTGAGGCCATCCCAATAGTTGTGGCTTCCCAGGACAAACAGGGGCAATCTGAGCCCATCTGAGCACCTACCTGCACTCAGACCCGTAGACTGATGTCCCCAGAGGTAAAAAGGAACGAACAGGCCCCTAGGCACTAATCGGATCCATTGCTTTGGTTTCCAGGCATCTCTCCTCAGAGGCCTGGATTTCAATACCAACATATGGCTGTTTCTTGACTCACCCATCAGAACAAATCTCATCTACACATGGGAAACATGCACGTTGGAGCTGTGTCAAAGCCTCTGTTTAGGAGAACCTTTCAGGGCCCCAGGGCCACCGCTTCATTCCAAGGTCTCCATAGACACAAAAACATATTAGGACACATCCACATGAGAGTCCATTTCAACTCAGCCTCCTCGTTTGCCCCCCACATCCAGCAGATCTAACCTGTCTTGTTGCTTGGAGACAATTGGAATGCGAGGTGGGCTACCCAGCCATCCATCCTTAGAACCCTGCTCGGAGTCGTTGGCCTGGAGCCAACCAACAGGTCTCAATTGTCCTGCAGAAGAATCTTTGCAGTTTGGAGCTTCTCACAACTCCCATCGTGGGAAAACCCCCATGTCCTCGTGATCCAACCCCCTTCAAGAAAGGGCCATCAGGGCAGAAAGTCCAACCTGAGCGATCGTCTGATCCTTGCCCTGACTTCAGATGCACGAGATCTCTATTGAGGTCTGTAGATTGTGCCTGCCATATGCTCACCCAGACACCTAGGCCTAGCTTGGGTTCTCAGACTCCGTCCTCAGACTACTGCCCCACAAGCCCTCCAGTTTGGCAATCGAGAACTACAATGCCGCACTCTGCCTGCCCTATAGATGTAAAATATTGCCCTCAGGGCTACCCCGAAACCCCAAATGAGGATCAACCTGCACGCCATTCGGCTGTACCCCAAACATATAGGCTGACCTGGGCACTATTTCCCCTTCTGACCCAGCCTGAGCCTGGACCTCCTGGTCCCACCCAGACAGCTGGCCGCACACTGAGCACATCGGACCCGCCATGGCCTTAGGTCGTCATCTCTTCCCAACTGTGGTTTTCAGGCTCCAGAACCTAGACCTTATCTCCAACCACTGCCCAGGGTTGAAAATGATGCAGAAATCAGAACTCTTTCCCCATGGCAAGAAACCTTGTGCTTGGCATGTTGTCCAACGTTCAGTATAGTTGAAACAAGCGTGGCCCATGAGGCCCAGCCCATGCTTGCGGGCCACATTGGTCACAAACACACATTGTGACGCTCAGCCTGAGCCCAGTCCTCAGGTAAGGCCTCTCAGGGCCTATGTGAAGAGACAGCATATTGGGCTTGCTATGCCCCTAGGCCCCAAATTTTTAACCATAGTTCGGGTTGTCCCTTCACTCTTCCCCAGGGCTCTGCTTTGGAATCCCTCTTTTGGTGGGACACCTGAGATAACAAACCTGAAAGGAGTCCTCCCATCCCACAGATTGACGAAAAACAATTGGGATCGGGCCAAATCCACAGAGAGGAAGATTCGTCCATGGCCCATGAGACCTCCCCAACATTCCACGGCCATCGCTGAAACAAAATCCAGAGACAAAAGCCTGAGCATGCGCCTCAGACTCGCTCATTCTTCATATCCTGAAGAGTTCTTCTCATGGTTTGTAGATCGGGCGTACCATACCTACGTCCCCAAACTTAAGCTGAGTTTGTGTTTTCAGTCTTCTGTCTCAAAGTCCTGGGCCACACTCCCTCCAGGCTGGGGCCCCTGGAGCCACACATTAGGACTGCCCCCACCCAATCCATGGCAATTCTGCCCATTCCATTGTCAAAAATCGTACAAATTAGGAGAACCCTCCAAAGTCCCTGAGGCCATCCCAATAGTTGTGGCTTCCCAGGACAAACAGGGGCAATCTGAGCCCATCTGAGCACCTACCTGCACTCAGACCCGTAGACTGATGTCCCCAGAGGTAAAAAGGAACGAACAGGCCCCTAGGCACTAATCGGATCCATTGCTTTGGTTTCCAGGCATCTCTCCTCAGAGGCCTGGATTTCAATACCAACATATGGCTGTTTCTTGACTCACCCATCAGAACAAATCTCATCTACACATGGGAAACATGCACGTTGGAGCTGTGTCAAAGCCTCTGTTTAGGAGAACCTTTCAGGGCCCCAGGGCCACCGCTTCATTCCAAGGTCTCCATAGACACAAAAACATATTAGGACACATCCACATGAGAGTCCATTTCAACTCAGCCTCCTCGTTTGCCCCCCACATCCAGCAGATCTAACCTGTCTTGTTGCTTGGAGACAATTGGAATGCGAGGTGGGCTACCCAGCCATCCATCCTTAGAACCCTGCTCGGAGTCGTTGGCCTGGAGCCAACCAACAGGTCTCAATTGTCCTGCAGAAGAATCTTTGCAGTTTGGAGCTTCTCACAACTCCCATCGTGGGAAAACCCCCATGTCCTCGTGATCCAACCCCCTTCAAGAAAGGGCCATCAGGGCAGAAAGTCCAACCTGAGCGATCGTCTGATCCTTGCCCTGACTTCAGATGCACGAGATCTCTATTGAGGTCTGTAGATTGTGCCTGCCATATGCTCACCCAGACACCTAGGCCTAGCTTGGGTTCTCAGACTCCGTCCTCAGACTACTGCCCCACAAGCCCTCCAGTTTGGCAATCGAGAACTACAATGCCGCACTCTGCCTGCCCTATAGATGTAAAATATTGCCCTCAGGGCTACCCCGAAACCCCAAATGAGGATCAACCTGCACGCCATTCGGCTGTACCCCAAACATATAGGCTGACCTGGGCACTATTTCCCCTTCTGACCCAGCCTGAGCCTGGACCTCCTGGTCCCACCCAGACAGCTGGCCGCACACTGAGCACATCGGACCCGCCATGGCCTTAGGTCGTCATCTCTTCCCAACTGTGGTTTTCAGGCTCCAGAACCTAGACCTTATCTCCAACCACTGCCCAGGGTTGAAAATGATGCAGAAATCAGAACTCTTTCCCCATGGCAAGAAACCTTGTGCTTGGCATGTTGTCCAACGTTCAGTATAGTTGAAACAAGCGTGGCCCATGAGGCCCAGCCCATGCTTGCGGGCCACATTGGTCACAAACACACATTGTGACGCTCAGCCTGAGCCCAGTCCTCAGGTAAGGCCTCTCAGGGCCTATGTGAAGAGACAGCATATTGGGCTTGCTATGCCCCTAGGCCCCAAATTTTTAACCATAGTTCGGGTTGTCCCTTCACTCTTCCCCAGGGCTCTGCTTTGGAATCCCTCTTTTGGTGGGACACCTGAGATAACAAACCTGAAAGGAGTCCTCCCATCCCACAGATTGACGAAAAACAATTGGGATCGGGCCAAATCCACAGAGAGGAAGATTCGTCCATGGCCCATGAGACCTCCCCAACATTCCACGGCCATCGCTGAAACAAAATCCAGAGACAAAAGCCTGAGCATGCGCCTCAGACTCGCTCATTCTTCATATCCTGAAGAGTTCTTCTCATGGTTTGTAGATCGGGCGTACCATACCTACGTCCCCAAACTTAAGCTGAGTTTGTGTTTTCAGTCTTCTGTCTCAAAGTCCTGGGCCACACTCCCTCCAGGCTGGGGCCCCTGGAGCCACACATTAGGACTGCCCCCACCCAATCCATGGCAATTCTGCCCATTCCATTGTCAAAAATCGTACAAATTAGGAGAACCCTCCAAAGTCCCTGAGGCCATCCCAATAGTGTAGGTCGCCCGGGACAAAAAATGGGTGGTTGATACCGGCTGAGCATCTACCTCCACTCATCTACCTCCATTCATACCAAGGAGATTGAACCAGACAGGACCCGAGGCCATTATCGAATCCATTGCTTTGGTTTACAGGCATGTCTCCTCAAAAGCCTGGATTCCAATACCAGCAGAGGGGATTTCCTGAGGCACTCATCAGAACAAATCTCGTCTCCACAAGGAAACTTGTGCATGGTAGCTAAGCCAAAGCTTAGGAGAATACTTCAGGGTCCCGGTGCCACCTCCCCATTCCAAGGTCCTCATGGACACATATACACGTTAGGACCCATTTTCTGGAAAGTGCATTTCAACTCAGCCACCCAGGTTGCTCCCGCAGATCCATTAGACCTAAACTGTCTTGTGCTAGGAGACAATTGGAAGGCGAGGCGGACTTCCCTGGCATTCATTCTGGAACGGTGCTCTGGAGTCATTCCATATGGGATGTCATGGAGCTGTACAACAGGTCTCAATTGTCCCGCAGAAGGAATTCTTGAAGGGAACATCCCACATCTCCCAACGTGGAAAACCTCCATGGCCTCGAGATTCCGCTCCCTTCATGAAGGGGCCGTCATGCACAGAAACTCCAACCTGAGCCAACGTCGGATCCTCGCCCTGACTTCAGATGCATGAGATATTGGTTCAGATCTGCAGGAGGTACCTGCCGTGCCCTCACCCTGAATCCGAAGTCTAGCTTGTGTTCTCAGACTTCCGTCCTCACTCTCCTGGCCCCGAAGCCCTCAAGTTTGGCAATTCCGGACCGACAATGAAGCACTCTGCCTGCCCTCTAGAAAAAATATATTGCATAATGAGCAGCCCAGGTAGCTTAAATGAGGATAAACCTAAACGGCACTCGAATGTACCCAAATTATATAGTCTAACCTGGGCACTAATGCACTGTCTGACACAACCTGAGCCCGGACCTGCTGACCAACACCCAGACAGCTGACCGCACGCTGAGCACATCAGACCCGCCATGGCCTTAGGTCATCATCTCTTCCCTACCTCAGTTTTCAGGCTTCAGAACCTAGACCTTATCTCCAATCACTGCCCACGGGTGACTGTGATGCAGAAATCAGAACTCTTCCTAACCCATGGCAAGAAACCTTGTGGTTCGCATGTTGTCCAACGTTCAGTGTAGGAGAAACCAGCATTCACCCTGAGGCCCCGCCCATTCTTGAGTGCGACGAGAGCATAAACACGCATTGTGACCTCAGCGTGAGTCCTGTCCTCTAGTAAGTCCTCTCAGTGGCTGGACCATTAGATGTCATAATGGGCTTGACATGTCCCTTGTCCCCAATTTTTAACCAGATTTCTGGTTGTCCAGTCGCCCCACCCCAAGGCTCTACTCTGGAATCCCTCATTTGGTGGGACATCTGAGGTTGAAAAACAAAATGAAACAAATCGACAACAACAAAAAAACGGACTTCTTCCATCCCCAGAATGACCCCAAACTCTTTGGACGGGACCGAACCCCCAGAGAGTATGACTCGTCCATTTCCCATGAAGTCACCTGGCAATTTCACGACATTGAGTGACACGATATCCAGAGACAAAAACTTGAGCAAGAGCCTCACACTCGCCCTTTTTTCATATCCCGAAGTGTTCTCCTCATGGTCTGTAGATCAGTCCTGCCATACCTATGACCCAAAACATAAGCCGAGTTTGTGTTTTCAGACAACTGTCCAAACAGCTCTGGCCTACACACCCTACAGGCTCAGGGCCCTGGAGCCAAACCTGAGGACTGTACTTGCCCTCTCCAAGGGAATTGTATGTGCCCATTCCAATGGCCACAACACTACTAGTAGGATAACCTCCAAAGTCCCTGAGGCCATCCCAATAGTTGTGGCTTCCCAGGACAAACAGGGGCAATCTGAGCCCATCTGAGCTCCTACCTGCACTCAGACCCGTAGACTGATGTCCCCAGAGGTAAATAGGAACGAACAGGCCCCTAGGCACTAATCGGATCCATTGCTTTGGTTTCCAGGCATCTCTCCTCAGAGGCCTGGATTTCAATACCAGCATATGGCTGTTTCTTGACTCACCCATCAGAACAAATCTCATCTACACATGGGAAACATGCACGTTGGAGCTGTGTCAAAGCCTCTGTTTGGGAGAACCCTTCAGGGCCCCAGGGCCACCGCTTCATTCCAAGGTCTCCATAGACACAAAAACATATTAGGACACATCCACAGGAGAGTCCATTTCAACTCAGCCTCCTCGGTTGCCCCCCACATCCAGCAGATCTAACCTGTCTTGTTGCTTGGAGACAATTGGAATGCGAGGTGGGATACCCAGCCATCCATCCCTAGAACACTGCTCGGAATCGTGGGCCTGGAGCCAACCAACAGGTCTCAATTGTCCTGCAGAAGAATCTTTGCAGTTTGGAGCTTCTCACAACTCCCATCGTGGGAAAACCCCCATGTCCTCGTGATCCAACCCCCTTCAAGAAAGGGCCATCAGGGCAGAAAGTCCAACCTGAGCGATCGTCTGATCCTTGCCCTGACTTCAGATGCACGAGATCTGGATTGAGGTCTGTAGATTGTGCCTGCCATATCCTCACCCAGAAACCTAGGCCTAGCTTGGGTTCTCAGACTCCGTCCTCAGACTACTGGCCCACAAGCCCTCCAGTTGGGCAATCCAGAACTACAATGCCACACTCTGCCTGCCCTACAGAAGTAAAACATTGCGCTCAGAGCTACCCAGAAACCGCAAATGAGGATCAACCTGCACGCCATTCGGCTGTACCCAAACATATAGGCTGACCTGGGCACTATTTCCCCTTCTGACCCAGCCTGAGCCTGGACCTCCTGGTCCCACCCAGACAGCTGGCCGCACACTGAGCACATCGGACCCGCCATGGCCTTAGGTCGTAATCTCTTCCCAACTGCGGTTTTCAGGCTCCAGAACCTAGACCTTATCTCCAACCACTGCCCAGGGTTGAAAATGATGCAGAAATCAGAACTCTTTCCCCATGGCAAGAAACCTTGTGGTTGGCATGTTGTCCAACGTTCAGTGTAGTTGAAACAAGCGTGGCCCATGAGGCCCAGCCCATGCTTGCGGGCCACATTGCTCACAAACACACATTGTGACCCTCAGCCTGAGCCCAGTCCTCAGGTAAGGCCTCTCAGGGCCTATATGAAGAGACAGCATATTAGGCTTGCCATGCCCCTAGGCCCCAATTTTTAACGATAGTTCGGGTTGTCCCTTCACTCTTCCCCATGGCTCTGCTTTGGAATTCCTCTTTTGGTGGGACACCTGAGGTAACAAACCTGAAAGGAGTCCTCCCATCCCACAGATTGACGAAAAACAATTGGGATCGGGCCAAATCCACAGAGAGGAAGATTCGTCCATGGCCCATGAGACCTCCCCAACATTCCACGGCCATCGCTGAAACAATATCCAGAGACAAAAGCCTGAGCAAGCGCCTCAGACTCGCTCATTCTTCATATCCTGAAGAGTTCTTCTCATGGTTTGTAGATCGGGCGTGCCATACCTACGTCCCCAAACTTAAGCTGAGCTTGTGTTTTCAGTCTTCTGTCCTCAAAGTCCTGGGCCACACTCCCTCCAGGCTGGGGCCCCTGGAGCCACACATTAGGACTGCCCCCACCCAATCCATGGGAATTCTGCCCATTCCATTGTCAAACATCGTACAAATTAGGAGAACCCTCCAAAGTCCCTGAGGCCATCCCAATAATGTAGGTCGCCCGGGACAAAAAAGGGCGGTTGATACCGGCTGGGCATCTACCTCCACTCATTTACCTCCACTCATACCAAGAAGATTGAACCAGACAGGACCCGAGGCCATTATCTGATCCATTGCTTTGGTTTACAGGCATGTCACCTCAAATGCCTGGATTCCAATACCAGCAGAGGGGATTTCCTGAGGCACCCATCAGAACAAATCTCGTCTCCACAAGGAAACTTGTGCATGGGAGCTAAGCCAAAGCTAAGGAGAATACTTCAGGGTCCCGGAGCCACCTCCCCATTCCAAGGCCCTCATGGACACAAACACACGTTAGGACCCATCCTCTGGAAAGTGCATTTCAACTCAGCCACCCCGGTTGCTCCCGCAGATCCATTAGGTCTAAACTGTCTTGTTGCTAGGCGACAATTGGAAGGCGAGGCGGACTTCCCAGGCATCCATCCTCGAACGGTGCTCTGGAGTCATTCCATATGGGATGTCCTGGAGCTGTCCAACAGGTCTCAATTGTCCCGCAGAAGGAATCCTTGAAGGGGGCATCCCACATCTCCCAACGTGGAAAACCTCCATGGCCTCGAGATTCCGCTCCCTTCATGAAAGGGCCGTCATGCACAGAAACTCCAACCTGAGCCAACGTGGGATCCTCGCCCTGACTTGAGATGCATGAGATATTGGTTCAGATCTGCAGGGGGTACCTGCCGTGCCCTCACCCTGAATCCGAAGTCTAGCTTGTGTTCTCAGACTTCCGTCCTCACTCTCCTGGCCCCGAAGCCCTCAAGTTTGGCAATTCCGGACCGACAATGAAGCTCTCTGCCTGCCCTCTACAAAATATATATTGTCTAATGAGCAGCCCAGGCAGCTTAAATGAGGATAAACCTACACGGCACTCGAATGTACCCAACTTATATAGTCTAACCTGGGCACTAATGCACTGTCTGACACAACCTGAGCCCGGACCTGCTGACCAACACCCAGACAGCTGACCGCACGCTGAGCACATCAGACCCGCCATGGCCTTAGGTCATCATCTCTTCCCTACCTCAGTTTTCAGGCTTCAGAACCTAGACCTTATCTCCAATCACTGCCCACGCGTTACTGTGATGCAGAAATCAGAACTCTTCCTGACCCATGGCAAGAAACCTTGTGGTTGGCATGTTGTCCAACGTTCAGTGTAGGAGAATCCAGCATTCACCCTGAGGCCCCGCCCATTGTTGCGTGCGACGAGAGCATAAACACGCATTGTGACCTCAACGTGAGTCCTGTCCTCTAGTAAGTCCTCTCAGTGGCTGGACCATTAGATGTCATAATGGGCTTGACATGTCCCTAGTCCCCAATTTTTAACCAGATTTCTGGTTGTCCAGTCGCCCCACCCCAGGGCTCTACTCTGGAATCCCTCATTTGGTGGGACATCTGAGGTTGAAAAACAAAATGAAACAAATCGACAACAACAAAAAAACGGTCTTCTTCCATCCCCAGAATGACCCCAAACTCTTTGGACGGGACCGAACCCCCAGAGAGTAAGACTCGTCCATTTCCCCTGAAGTCACCCGGCAATTTCACGACCATGAGTGACACGATATCCAGAGACGAAAACTTGAGCAAGAGCCTCACACTCGCCCTTTTTTCATATCCCGAAGTGTTCTCCTCATGGTCTGTAGATCAGTCCTGCCATACCTATGACCCAAAACATAAGCCGAGTTTGTGTTTTCAGACAACTGTCCAAACAGCTCTGGCCTACACACCCTACAGGCTCAGGGTTCTGGAGCCAAACCTGAGGACTGTACTTGCCCTCTCCAAGGGAATTGTATGTGCCCATTCCAATGGCCACAACCCTACTAGTAGGATAACCTCCAAAGTCCCTGAGGCCATCCCAATAGTTGTGGCTTCCCAGGACAAACAGGGGCAATCTGAGCCCATCTGAGCACCTACCTGCACTCAGACCCGTAGACTGATGTCCCCAGAGGTAAAAAGGAACGAACAGGCCCCTAGGCACTAATCGGATCCATTGCTTTGGTTTCCAGGCATCTCTCCTCAGAGGCCTGGATTTTAATACCAGCATATGGCTGTTTCTTGACTCACCCATCAGAACAAATCTCATCTACACATGGGCAAGATGCACGTTGGAGCTGTGTCAAAGCCTCTGTTTAGGAGAACCCTTCAGGGCCCCAGGGCCACCGCTTCATTCCAAGGTCTCCATAGACACAAAAATATATTAGGACACATCCACAGGAGAGTCCATTTCAACTCAGCCTCCACGGTTGCCCCCCACATCCAGCAGATCTAACCTCTCTTGTTGCTTGGAGACCATTGGAATGCGAGGTGGGCTACCCAGCCATCCATCCTTAGAACCCTGCTCGGAATCGTGGGCCTGGAGCCAACCAACAGGTCTCAATTGTCCTGCAGAAGAATCTTTGCAGTTTGGAGCTTCTCACAACTCCCATCGTGGGAAAACCCCCATGTCCTCGTGATCCAACCCCTTCAAGAAAGGGCCATCAGGGCAGAAAGTCCAACCTGAGCGATCGTCTGATCCTTGCCCTGACTTCAGATGCACGAGATCTTGATTGAGGTCTGTAGATTGTGCCTGCCATATCCTCACCCAGAAACCTAGGCCTAGCTAGGGTTCTCAGACTCCGTCCTCAGACTACTGGCCCACAAGCCCTCCAGTTGGGCAATCCAGAACTACAATGCCACACTCTGCCTGCCCTACAGAAGTAAAACATTGCCCTCAGGGCTACCCCGAAACCACAAATGAGGATCAACCTGCACGCCATTCGGCTGTACCCCAAACATATAGGCTGACCTGGGCACTATTTCCCCTTCTAACCCAGCCTGAGCCTGGACCTCCTGGTCCCACCCAGACAGCTGGCCGCACACTGAGCACATTGGACCCGCCATGGCCTTAGGTCGTCATCTCTTCCCAACTGCGGTTTTCAGGCTCCAGAACCTAGACCTTATCTCCAACCACTACCCTGGGTTGAAAATGATGGAGAAATCAGAACTCTTTCCCCATGGCAAGAAACCTTGTGGTTGGCATGTTGTCCAACGTTCAGTGTAGTTGAAACAAGCTTTGCCCATGAGGCCGAGCCCATGCTTGCGGGCCACATTGGTCACAAACACACATTGTGACCCTCAGCCTGAGCCCAGTCCTCAGGTAAGGCCTCTCAGGGCCTATGTGAAGAGACAGCATATTGGGCTTGCTATGCCCCTAGGCCCCAATTTTTTAACCATAGTTCGGGTTGTCCCTTCACTCTTCCCCAGGGCTCTGCTTTGGAATCCCTCTTTTGGTGGGACACCTGAGATAACAAACCTGAAAGGAGTCCTCCCATCCCACAGATTGACGAAAAACAATTGGGATCGGGCCAAATCCACAGAGAGGAAGATTCGTCCATGGCCCATGAGACCTCCCCAACATTCAACGGCCATCGCTGAAACAAAATCCAGAGACAAAAGCCTGAGCAAGCGCCTCAGACTCGCTCATTCTTCATATCCTGAAGAGTTCTTCTCATGGTTTGTAGATCGGGCGTGCCATACCTACGTCCCCAAACTTAAGCTGAGTTTGTGTTTTCAGTCTTCTGTCCTCAAAGTCCTGTGCCACACTCTCTCCAGGCTGGGGCCCCTGGAGCCACACATTAGGACTGCCCCCACCCAATCCATGGCAATTCTGCCCATTCCATTGTCAAAAATCGTACAAATTAGGAGAACCCTCCAAAGTCCCTGAGGCCATCCCAATAGTGTAGGTCGCCCGGGACAAAAAATGGGTGGTTGATAACGGCTGAGCATCTACCTCCACTCATCTACCTCCATTCATACTAAGGAGATTGAACCAGACAGGACCCGAGGCCATTATCGAATCCATTGCTTTGGTTTACAGGCATGTCTCCTCAAAAGCCTGGATTCCAATACCAGCAGAGGGGATTTCCTGAGGCACTCATCAGAACAAATCTCGTCTCCACAAGGAAACTTGTGCATGGTAGCTAAGCCAAAACTTAGGAGAATACTTCAGGGTCCCGGTGCCACCTCCCCATTCCAAGGTCCTCATGGACACAAATACACGTTAGGACCCATCCTCTGGAAAGTGCATTTCAACTCAGCCACCCCTGTTGCTCCCGCAGATCCATTAGATCTGAACTGTCTTGTTGCTAGGAGACAATTGGAAGGCGAAGCGGACTTCCCTGGCATTCATCCTGGAACGGTGCTCTGGAGTCATTCCATATGGGATGTCATGGAGCTGTACAACAGGTCTCAATTGTCCCGCAGAAGGAATTCTTGAAGGGAACATCCCACATCTCCCAACGTGGAAAACCTCCATGGGGTCGAGATTCCGCTCCCTTCATGAAGGGGCCGTCATGCACAGAAACTCCAACCTGAGCCAACGTCGGATCTTCGCCCTGACTTCAGATGCATGAGATATTGGTTCAGATCTGCAGGAGGTACCTGCCGTGCCCTCACCCTGAATCCGAAGTCTAGCTTGTGTTCTCAGACTTCCGTCCTCACTCTCCTGGCCCCGAAGCCCTCAAGTTTGGCAATTCCGGACCGACAATGAAGCACTCTGCCTGCCCTCTAGAAAAAATTGATTGCCTAATGAGCAGCCCAGGCAGCTTAAATGAGGATACACCTACACGGCACTCGAATGTACCCAAATTATATAGTCTAACCTGGGCACTAATGCACTGTCTGACACAACCTGAGCCCGGACCTGCTGACCAACACCCAGACAGCTGACCGCACGCTGAGCACATCAGACCCGCCATGGCCTTAGGTCATCATCTCTTCCCTACCTCAGTTTTCAGGCTTCAGAACCTAGACCTTATCTCCAATCACTGCCCACGGGTGACTGTGATGCAGAAATCAGAACTCTTCCTGACCCATGGCAAGAAACCTTGTGGTTCGCATGTTGTCCAACGTTCAGTGTAGGAGAAACCAGCATTCACCCTGAGGCCCCGCCCATTCTTGAGTGCGACGAGAGCATAAACACGCATTGTGACCTCAGCGTGAGTCCTGTCCTCTAGTAAGTCCTCTCAGTGGCTGGACCATTAGATGTCATAATGGGCTTGACATGTCCCTAGTCCCCAATTTTTAACCAGATTTCTGGTTGTCCAGTCGCCCCACCCCAGGGCTCTACTCTGGAATCCCTCATTTGGTGGGACATCTGAGGTTGAAAACAAAATGAAACAAATCGACAACAACAAAAAAACGGACTTCTTCCATCCCCAGAATGACCCCAAACTCTTTGGACGGGACCGAACCCCCAGAGAGTATGACTCGTCCATTTCCCATGAAGTCACCCGGCAATTTCACGACCATGAGTGACACGATATCCAGAGACAAAAACTTGAGCAAGAGCCTCACACTCGCCCTTTTTTCATATCCCGAAGTGTTCTCCTCATGGTCTGTAGATCAGTCCTGCCATACCTATGACCCAAAACATAAGCCGAGTTTGTGTTTTCAGACAACTGTCCAAACAGCTCTGGCCTACACACCCTACAGGCTCAGGGCCCTGGAGCCAAACCTGAGGACTGTACTTGCCCTCTCCAAGGGAATTGTATGTGCCCATTCCAATGGCCACAACCCTACTAGTAGGATAACCTCCAAAGTCCCTGAGGCCATCCCAATAGTTGTGGCTTCCCAGGACAAACAGGGGCAATCTGAGCCCATCTGAGCACCTACCTGCACTCAGACCCGTAGACTGATGTCCCCAGAGGTAAAAAGGTACGAACAGGCCCCTAGGCACTAATAAGATCCATTGCTTTAGTTTCCAGGCATCTCTCCTCAGAGGCCTGTATTTCAATACCAGCATATGGCTGTTTCTTGACTCACCCATCAGAACAAATCTCATCTACACATGGGAAACATGCACGTTGGAGCTGTGTCAAAGCCTCTGTTTAGGAGAACCCTTCAGGGCCCCAGGGCCACCGCTTCATTCCAAGGTCTCCATAGACACAAAAACATATTAGGACACATCCCCAGGAGAGTCCATTTCAACTCAGCCTCCACGGTTGCCCCCCAAATCCAGCAGATCTAACCTGTCTTCTTGCTTGGAGACCATTGGAATGCGAGGTCGGCTACCCAGGCATCCATCCTTAGAACCCTGCTCGGAATCGTTGGCCTAGAGCCAACCAACAGGTCTCAGTTGTCCTGCAGAAGAATCTTTGCAGTTTGGAGCTTCTCACAACTCCCATCGTGGGAAAACCCCCATGTCCTCGTGATCCAACCCCCTTCAAGAAAGGGCCATCAGGGCAGAAAGTCCAACCTGAGCGATCGTCTGATCCTCGCACTGACTTCAGATGCACGAGATCTCGATTGAGGTCTGTAGATTGTGCCTGCCATATCCTCACCCAGAAACCTAGGCCTAGCTTGGGTTTTCAGACTCCGTCCTCAGACTACTGGCCCACAAGCCCTCCAGTTGGGCAATCCAGAACTACAATGCCGCACTCTGCCTGCCATACAGTAGTACAACCTTGCCCTCATTGCTACCCCGAAACCCCAAATGAAAATCAACCTGCACGCCATTCGGCTGTACCCCAAACATATAGGCTGACCTGGGCACTATTTCCCCTTCTGACCCAGCCTGAGCCTGGACCTCCTGGTCCCACCCAGACAGCTGGCCGCACACTGAGCACATCGGACCCGCCATGGCCTTAGGGCGTCATCTCTTCCCAACTGCGGTTTTCAGGCTCCAGAACCTAGACCTTATCTCCAACCACTGCCCAGGGTTGAAAATGATGCAGAAATCAGAACTCTTTCCCCATGGCAAGAAACCTTGTGGTTGGCATGTTGTCCAACGTTCAGTGTAGTTGAAACAAGCGTGGCCCAGGAGGCCCAGCCCATGCTTGCGGGCCACATTGGTCACAAACACACATTGTGACCCTCAGCCTGAGGCCAGTCCTCAGGTAAGGCCTCTCAGGGCCTATATGAAAAGACAGCATATTGGGCTTGCCATGCCCCAAGGCCCCAATTTTTAACCATAGTTCGGGTTGTCCCTTCACTCTTCCCCAGGGCTCTGCTTTGGAATTCCTCTTTTGGTGGGACACCTGAGGTAACAAACCTGAAAGGAGTCCTCCCATCCCACAGATTGACGAAAAACAATTGGGATCGGGCCAAATCCACAGAGAGGAAGATTCGTCCATGGCCCATGAGACCTCCCCAACATTCCACGGCCATCGCTGAAACAAAAGTCAGAGACAAAATCCTGAGCAAGCTCCTCAGACTCGCTCATTCTTCATATCCTGAAGAGTTCTTCTCATGGTTTGTAGATCGGGCGTGCCATACCTACGTCCCCAAACTTAAGCTGAGTTTGTGTTTTCAGTCTTCTGTCCTCAAAGTCCTGGGCCACACTCCCTCCAGGCTGGGGCCCCTGGAGCCACACATTAGGACTGCCCCCACCCAATCCATGGGAATTCTGCCCATTCCATTGTCAAAAATCGTACAAATTAGGAGAACCCTCCAAAGTCCCTGAGGCCATCCCAATAGTGTAGGTCGCCCGGGACCAAAAATGGATGGTTGATACCGGCTGAGCATCTACCTCCACTCATCTACCTCCACTCATACCAAGGAGATTGAACCAGACAGGACCCGAGGCCATTATCGGATCCATTGCTTTGGTTTACAGGCATGTCTCCTCAAAAGCCTGGATTCCAATACCAGCAGAGGGGATTTCCTGAGGCACCCATCAGAACAAATCTCGTCTCCACAAGGAAACTTGTGCATGGGAGCTAAGCCAAAGCTTAGGAGAATACTTCAGGGTCCCGGCGCCACCTCCCCATTCCAAAACCCTCATGGACACAAACACACGTTAGGACCCATCCTCTGGAAAGTGCATTTCAACTCAGCCACCCAGGTTGCTCCCGCAGATCCATTAGATCTAAACTGTCTTGTTGCTAGGAGACAATTGGAAGGCGAGGCAGACTTCCCAGGCATCCATCCTGGTACGGTGCTCTGGAGTCATACCATATGGGATGTACTGGAGCTGTCCAACAGGTCTCAAATGTCCCGCAGAAGGAATCCTTGAAGGGGGCATCCCACATCTCCCAACGTGGAAAACCTCCATGGCCTCGAGATTCCGCTCCCTTCATGAAGGGGCCGTCATGCACAGAAACTCCAACCTGAGCCACCATCGGATCCTCGCCCTGACTTCAGATGCATGAGATATTGGTTCAGATCTGCAGGAGGTACCTGCCGTGCCCTCACCCTGAATCCGAAGTCTAGCTTGTGTTCTCAGACTTCCGTCCTCACTCTCCTGGCCCCGAAGCCCTCAAGTTTGGCAATTCCGGACCGACAATGAAGCACTCTGCCTGCCCTCTAGAAGAAATATATTGCCTAATGAGCAGCCCAGGCAGCTTAAATGAGGATAAACCTACACGGCACTCGAATGTACCCAAATTATATAGTCTAACCTGGGCACTAATGCACTGTCTGACACAACCTGAGCCCGGACCTGCTGACCAACACCCAGACAGCTGACCGCACGCTGAGCACATCAGACCCGCCATGGCCTTAGGTCATCATCTCTTCCCTACCTCAGTTTTCAGGCTTCAGAAACTAGACCTTATCTCCAATCACTGCCCACGGGTGACTGTGATGCAGAAATCAGAACTCTTCCTGACCGATGGCAAGAAACCTTGTGGTTGGCATGTTGTCCAACGTTCAGTGTAGGAAAAAGCAGCATTCACCCTGAGGCCCCGCCCATTCTTGAGTGCGACGAGAGCATAAACAAGCCTTGTGACCTCAGCGTGAGTCCTGTCCTCTAGTAAGTCCTCTCAGTGGCTGGACCATTAGATGTCATAATGGGCTTGACATGTCCCTAGTCCCCAATTTTTAACCAGATTTCTGGTTGTCCAGTCGCCCCACCCCAGGGCTCTACTCTGGAATCCCTCATTTGGTGGGACATCTAGGTTGAAAAACAAAATGAAACAAATCGACAACAACAACAAAAAAACGGACTTCTTCCATCCCCAGAATGACCCCAAACTCTTTGGACGGGACCGAACCCCCAGAGAGTAAGACTCGTCCATTTCCCATGAAGTCACCCGGCAATTTCATGACCATGAGTGACACGATATCCAGAGACAAAAACTTGAGCAAGAGCCTCACACTCGCCCTTTTTTCATATCCCGAAGTGTTCTCCTCATGGTCTGTAGATCAGTCCTGCCATACCTATGACCCAAAACATAAGCCGAGTTTGTGTTTTCAGACAACTGTCCAAACAGCTCTGGCCTACACACCCTACAGGCTCAGGGCCCTGGAGCCAAACCTGAGGACTGTACTTGCCCTCTCCAAGGGAATTGTATGTGCCCATTCCAATGGCCACAACCCTACTAGTAGGATAACCTCCAAAGTCCCTGAGGCCATCCCAATAGTTGTGGCTTCCCAGGACAAACAAGGGCAATCTGAGCCCATCTGAGCACCTACCTGCACTCAGACCCGTAGACTGATGTCCCCAGAGGTAAAAAGGAACGAACAGGCCCCTAGGCACTAATCGGATCCATTGCTTTGTTTTCCAGGCATCTCTCCTCAGAGGCCTGGATTTCAATACCAGCATATGGCTGTTTCTTGACTCACCCATCAGAACAAATCTCATCTACACATGGGAAACATGCACGTTGGAGCTGTGTCAAAGCCTCTGTTTAGGAGAACCCTTCAGGGTCCCAGGGCCACCGCTTTATTCCAAGGTCTCCATAGACACAAAAACATATTAGGACACATCCACAGGAGAGTCCATTTCAACTCAGCCTCCTCGGTTGCCCCCCACATCCAGCAGATCTAACTTGTCTTGTTGCTTGGAGACAATTGGAATGCGAGGTGGGCTACCCAGCCATCCATCCTTAGAACCCTGCTTGGAATCGTCGGCCTGGAGCCAACCAACAGGTCTCAATTGTCCTGCAGAAGAATCTTTGCAGTTTGGAGCTTCTCACAACTCCCATCGTGGGAAAACCCCCATGTCCTCGTGATCCAACCCCCTTCAAGAAAGGGCCATCAGGGCAGAAAGTCCAACCTGAGCGATCGTCTGATCCTTGCCCTGACTTCAGATGCACGAGATCTCGATTGAGGTCTGTAGATTGTGCCTGCCATATCCTCACCCAGAAACCTAGGCCTAGCTTGGGTTTTCAGACTCCGTCCTCAGACTACTGGCCCACAAGCCCTCCAGTTTGGCAATCCAGAACTACAATGCCGCACTCTGCCTGCCATACAGAAGTAAAACATTGCCCTCATTGCTACCCCGAAACCCCAAATGAAAATCAACCTGCACGCCATTCGGCTGTACCCCAAACATATAGGCTGACCTGGGCACTATTTCCCCTTCTGACCCAGCCTGAGCCTGGAACTCCTGGTCCCACCCAGACAGCTGGCCGCACACTGAGCACATCGGACCCGCCATGGCCTTAGGTCGTCATCTCTTCCCAACTGCGTTTTTCAGGCTCCAGAACCTAGACCTTATCTCCAACCACTGCCCAGGGTTGAAAATGATGCAGAAATCAGAACTCTTTCCCCATGGCAAGAAACCTTGCGGTTGGCATGTTGTCCAACGTTCAGTGTAGTTGAAACAAGCGTGGCCCATGAGGCCCAGCCCATGCTTGCGGGCCACATTGGTCACAAACACACATTGTGACCCTCAGCCTGAGCCCAGTCCTCAGGTAAGGCCTCTCAGGGCCTATATGAAGAGACAGCATATTGGGCTTGCCATGCCCCAAGGCCCCAATTTTTAACCATAGTTCGGGTTGTCCCTTCACTCTTCCCCAGGGCTCTGCTTTGGAATTCCTCTTTTGGTGGGACACCTGAGGTAACAAACCTGAAAGGAGTCCTCCCATCCCACAGATTGACGAAAAACAATTGGGATCGGGCCAAATCCACAGAGAGGAAGATTCGTCCATGGCCCATGAGACCTCCCCAACATTCCACGGTCATCGCTGAAACAAAAGTCAGAGACAAAATCCTGAGCAAGCTCCTCAGACTCGCTCATTCTTCATATCCTGAAGAGTTCTTCTCATGGTTTGTAGATCGGGCGTGCCATACCTACGTCCCCAAACTTAAGCTGAGTTTGTGTTTTCAGTCTTCTGTCCTCAAAGTCCTGGGCCACACTCCCTCCAGGCTGGGGCCCCTGGAGCCACACATTAGGACTGCCCCCACCCAATCCATGGCAATTCTGCCCATTCCATTGTCAAAAATCGTACAAATTAGGAGAACCCTCCAAAGTCCCTGAGGCCATCCCAATAGTGTAGGTAGCCTGGGACAAAAAATGGGTGGTTGATACCGGCTGAGCATCTACCTCCACTCATCTACCTCCATTCATACCAAGGAGATTGAACCAGACAGGACCCGAGGCCATTATCGAATCCATTGCTTTGGTTTACAGGCATGTCTCCTCAAAAGCCTGGATTCCAATACCAGCAGAGGGGATTTCCTGAGGCACTCATCAGAACAAATCTCATCTCCACAAGGAAACTTGTGCATGGTAGCTAAGCCAAAGCTTAGGAGAATACTTCAGGGTCCCTGTGCCACCTCCCCATTCCAAGGTCCTCATGGACACAAATACACGTTAGGACCCATCCTCTGGAAAGTGTATTTCAACTCAGCCACCCCTGTTGCTCCCGCAGATCCATTAGATCTAAACTGTCTTGTTGCTAGGAGACAATTGGAAGGCGAGGCGGACTTCCCTGGCATTCATCCTGGTACGGTGCTCTGGAGTCATTCCATATGGGATGTCATGGAGCTGTACAACAGGTCTCAATTGTCACGCAGAAGGAATTTTTGAAGGGGGCATCCCACATCTCCCAACGTGGAAAACCTCCATGGCCTCGAGATTCCGCTCCCTTCATGAAGGGGCCGTCATGCACAGAAACTCCAACCTGAGCCAACGTGGGATCCTCGCCCTGACTTCAGATGCATGAGATATTGGTTCAGATCTGCAGGAGGTACCTGCCGTGCCCTCACCCTGAATCCGAAGTCTAGCTTGTGTTCTCAGACTTCCGTCCTCACTCTCCTGGCCCCGAAGCCCTCAAGTTTGGCAATTCCGGACCGACAATGAAGCACTCTGCCTGCCCTCTAGAAAAAATATATTGCCTAATGAGCAGCCCAGGCAGCTTAAATGAGGATAAACCTACACGGCACTCGAATGTACCCAAATTATATAGTCTATCCTGGGCACTAATGCACTGTCTGACACAACCTGAGCCCGGACCTGCTGACCAACACCCAGACAGCTGACCGCACGCTGAGCACATCAGACCCGCCATGGCCTTAGGTCATCATCTCTTCCCTACCTCAGTTTTCAGGCTTCAGAACCTAGACCTTATCTCCAATCACTGCCCACGGGTGACTGTGATGCAGAAATCAGAACTCTTCCTGACCCATGGCAAGAAACCTTGTGGTTCGCATGTTGTCCAACGTTCAGTGTAGGAGAAACCAGCATTCACCCTGAGGCCCCGCCCATTCTTGAGTGCGACGAGAGCATAAACACGCATTGTGACCTCAGCGTGAGTCCTGTCCTCTAGTAAGTCCTCTCAGTGGCTGGACCATTAGATGTCATAATGGGCTTGACATGTCCCTAGTCCCCAATTTTTAACCAGATTTCTGGTTGTCCAGTCGCCCCACCCCAGGGCTCTACTCTGGAATCCCTCATTTGGTGGGACATCTGAGGTTGAAAAACAAAATGAAACAAATCGACAACAACAAAAAAACGGACTTCTTCCATCCCCAGAATGACCCCAAACTCTTTGGACGGGACCGAACCCCCAGAGAGTATGACTCGTCCATTTCCCATGAAGTCTCCCGGCAATTTCACGACCATGAGTGACACGATATCCAGAGACAAAAACTTGAGCAAGAGCCTCACACTCGCCCTTTTTTCATATCCCGAAGTGTTCTCCTCATGGTCTGTAGATCAGTCCTGTCATACCTATGACCCAAAACATAAGCCGAGTTTGTGTTTTCAGACAACTGTCCAAACAGCTCTGGCCTACACACCCTACAGGCTCAGGGCCCTGGAGCCAAACCTGAGGACTGTACTTGCCCTCTCCAAGGGAATTGTATGTGCCCATTCCAATGGCCACAACCCTACTAGTAGGATAACCTCCAACGTCCCTGAGGCCATCCCAATAGTTGTGGCTTCCCAGGACAAACAGGGGCAATCTGAGCCCATCTGAGCACCTACCTGCACTCAGACCCGTAGACTGATGTCCCCAGAGGTAAAAAGGTACGAACAGGCCCCTAGGCACTAATCGGATCCATTGCTTTGGTTTCCAGGCATCTCTCCTCAGAGGCCTGGATTTCAATACCAGCATATGGCTGTTTCTTGACTCACCCATCAGAACAAATCTCATCTACACATGGGAAACATGCACGTTGGAGCTGTGTCAAAGCCTCTGTTTAGGAGAACCCTTCAGGGCCCCAGGGCCACCGCTTCATTCCAAGGTCTCCATAGACACAAAAACATATTAGGACACATCCCCAGGAGATTCCATTTCAACTCAGCCTCCACGGTTGCCCCCCAAATCCAGCAGATCTAACCTGTCTTGTTGCTTGGAGACCATTGGAATGCGAGGTGGGCTACCCAGCCATCCATCCTTAGAACCCTGCTTGGAATCGTTGGCCTGGAGCCAACCAACAGGTCTCAATTGTCCTGCAGAAGAATCTTTGCAGTTTGGAGCTTCTCACAACTCCCATCGTGGGAAAACCCCCATGTCCTCGTGATCCAACCCCCTTCAAGAAAGGGCCATCAGGGCAGAAAGTCCAACCTGAGCGATCGTCTGATCCTTGCCCTGACTTCAGATGCACGAGATCTCGATTGAGGTCTGTAGATTGTGCCTGCCATATCCTCACCCAGAAACCTAGGCCTAGCTTGGGTTTTCAGACTCCGTCCTCAGACTACTGGCCCACAAGCCCTCCAGTTTGGCAATCCAGAACTACAATGCCGCACTCTGCCTGCCATACAGAAGTAAAACATTGCCCTCATTGCTACCCCGAAACCCGAAATGAAAATCAACCTGCACGCCATTCGGCTGTACCCCAAACATATAGGCTGACCTGGGCACTATTTCCCCTTCTGACCCAGCCTGAGCCTGGACCTCCTGGTCCCACCCAGACAGCTGGCCGCACACTGAGGACATCGGACCCGCCATGGCCTTAGGTCGTCATCTCTTCCCAACTGCGGTTTTCAGGCTCCAGAACCTAGACCTTATCTCCAACCACTGCCCAGGGTTGAAAATGATGCAGAAATCAGAACTCTTTCCCCATGGCAAGAAACCTTGTGGTTGGCATGTTGTCCAACGTTCAGTGTAGTTGAAACAAGCGTGGCCCATGAGGCCCAGCCCATGCTTGCGGACCACATTGGTCACAAACACACATTGTGACCCTCAGCCTGAGCCCAGTCCTCAGGTAAGGCCTCTCAGGGCCTATATGAAGAGACAGCATATTGGGCTTGCCATGCCCCAAGGCCCCAATTTTTAACCATAGTTCGGGTTGTCCCTTCACTCTTCCCCAGGGCTCTGCTTTGGAATTCCTCTTTTGGTGGGACACCTGAGGTAACAAACCTGAAAGGAGTCCTCCCATCCCACAGATTGACGAAAAACAATTGGGATCGGGCCAAATCCACAGAGAGGAAGATTCGTCCATGGCCCATGAGACCTCCCCAACATTCCACGGCCATCGCTGAAACAAAAGTCAGAGACAAAATCCTGAGCAAGCTCCTCAGACTCGCTCATTCTTCATATCCTGAAGAGTTCTTCTCATGGTTTGTAGATCGGGCATGCCATAACTACGTCCCCAAACTTAAGCTGAGTTTGTGTTTTCAGTCTTCTGTCCTCAAAGTCCTGGGCCACACTCCCTCCAGGCTGGGGCCCCTGGAGCCACACATTAGGACTGCCCCCACCCAATCCATGGGAATTCTGCCCATTCCATTGTCAAACATCGTACAAATTAGGAGAACCCTCCAAAGTCCCTGAGGCCATCCCAGTAGTGTAGGTCGCCCGGGACAAAAAAGGGCGGTTGATACCGGCTGAGCATCTACCTCCACTCATCTACCTCCACTCATACCAAGAAGATTGAACCAGACAAAACCCGAGGCCATTATCGGATCCATTGCTTTGGTTTACAGGCATGTCTCCTCAAAAGCCTGGATTCCAATACCAGCAGAGGGGATTTCCTGAGGCACTCATCAGAACAAATCTCATCTCCACAAGGAAACTTGTGCATGGTAGCTAAGCCAAAGCTTAGGAGAATACTTCAGGGTCCCTGTGCCACCTCCCCATTCCAAGGTCCTCATGGACACAAATACACGTTAGGACCCATCCTCTGGAAAGTGTATTTCAACTCAGCCACCCCTGTTGCTCCCGCAGATCCATTAGATCTAAACTGTCTTGTTGCTAGGAGACAATTGGAAGGCGAGGCGGACTTCCCTGGCATTCATCCTGGAACGGTGCTCTGGAGTCATTCCATATGGGATGTCATGGAGCTGTACAACAGGTCTCAATTGTCACGCAGAAGGAATTTTTGAAGGGGGCATCCCACATCTCCCAACGTGGAAAACCTCCATGGCCTCGAGATTCCGCTCCCTTCATGAAGGGGCCGTCATGCACAGAAACTCCAACCTGAGCCAACGTGGGATCCTCGCCCTGACTTCAGATGCATGAGATATTGGTTCAGATCTGCAGGAGGTACCTGCCGTGCCCTCACCCTGAATCCGAAGTCTAGCTTGTGTTCTCAGACTTCCGTCCTCACTCTCCTGGCCCCGAAGCCCTCAAGTTTGGCAATTCCGGACCGACAATGAAGCACTCTGCCTGCCCTCTAGAAAAAATATATTGCCTAATGAGCAGCCCAGGCAGCTTAAATGAGGATAAACCTACACGGCACTCGAATGTACCCAAATTATATAGTCTATCCTGGGCACTAATGCACTGTCTGACACAACCTGAGCCCGGACCTGCTGACCAACACCCAGACAGCTGACCGCACGCTGAGCACATCAGACCCGCCATGGCCTTAGGTCATCATCTCTTCCCTACCTCAGTTTTCAGGCTTCAGAACCTAGACCTTATCTCCAATCACTGCCCACGGGTGACTGTGATGCAGAAATCAGAACTCTTCCTGACCCATGGCAAGAAACCTTGTGGTTCGCATGTTGTCCAACGTTCAGTGTAGGAGAAACCAGCATTCACCCTGAGGCCCCGCCCATTCTTGAGTGCGACGAGAGCATAAACACGCATTGTGACCTCAGCGTGAGTCCTGTCCTCTAGTAAGTCCTCTCAGTGGCTGGACCATTAGATGTCATAATGGGCTTGACATGTCCCTAGTCCCCAATTTTTAACCAGATTTCTGGTTGTCCAGTCGCCCCACCCCAGGGCTCTACTCTGGAATCCCTCATTTGGTGGGACATCTGAGGTTGAAAAACAAAATGAAACAAATCGACAACAACAAAAAAACGGACTTCTTCCATCCCCAGAATGACCCCAAACTCTTTGGACGGGACCGAACCCCCAGAGAGTATGACTCGTCCATTTCCCATGAAGTCTCCCGGCAATTTCACGACCATGAGTGACACGATATCCAGAGACAAAAACTTGAGCAAGAGCCTCACACTCGCCCTTTTTTCATATCCCGAAGTGTTCTCCTCATGGTCTGTAGATCAGTCCTGTCATACCTATGACCCAAAACATAAGCCGAGTTTGTGTTTTCAGACAACTGTCCAAACAGCTCTGGCCTACACACCCTACAGGCTCAGGGCCCTGGAGCCAAACCTGAGGACTGTACTTGCCCTCTCCAAGGGAATTGTATGTGCCCATTCCAATGGCCACAACCCTACTAGTAGGATAACCTCCAACGTCCCTGAGGCCATCCCAATAGTTGTGGCTTCCCAGGACAAACAGGGGCAATCTGAGCCCATCTGAGCACCTACCTGCACTCAGACCCGTAGACTGATGTCCCCAGAGGTAAAAAGGTACGAACAGGCCCCTAGGCACTAATCGGATCCATTGCTTTGGTTTCCAGGCATCTCTCCTCAGAGGCCTGGATTTCAATACCAGCATATGGCTGTTTCTTGACTCACCCATCAGAACAAATCTCATCTACACATGGGAAACATGCACGTTGGAGCTGTGTCAAAGCCTCTGTTTAGGAGAACCCTTCAGGGCCCCAGGGCCACCGCTTCATTCCAAGGTCTCCATAGACACAAAAACATATTAGGACACATCCCCAGGAGAGTCCATTTCAACTCAGCCTCCACGGTTGCCCCCCAAATCCAGCAGATCTAACCTGTCTTGTTGCTTGGAGACCATTGGAATGCGAGGTGGGCTACCCAGCCATCCATCCTTAGAACCCTGCTTGGAATCGTTGGCCTGGAGCCAACCAACAGGTCTCAATTGTCCTGCAGAAGAATCTTTGCAGTTTGGAGCTTCTCACAACTCCCATCGTGGGAAAACCCCCATGTCCTCGTGATCCAACCCCCTTCAAGAAAGGGCCATCAGGGCAGAAAGTCCAACCTGAGCGATCGTCTGATCCTTGCCCTGACTTCAGATGCACGAGATCTCGATTGAGGTCTGTAGATTGTGCCTGCCATATCCTCACCCAGAAACCTAGGCCTAGCTTGGGTTTTCAGACTCCGTCCTCAGACTACTGGCCCACAAGCCCTCCAGTTTGGCAATCCAGAACTACAATGCCGCACTCTGCCTGCCATACAGAAGTAAAACATTGCCCTCATTGCTACCCCGAAACCCGAAATGAAAATCAACCTGCACGCCATTCGGCTGTACCCCAAACATATAGGCTGACCTGGGCACTATTTCCCCTTCTGACCCAGCCTGAGCCTGGACCTCCTGGTCCCACCCAGACAGCTGGCCGCACACTGAGGACATCGGACCCGCCATGGCCTTAGGTCGTCATCTCTTCCCAACTGCGGTTTTCAGGCTCCAGAACCTAGACCTTATCTCCAACCACTGCCCAGGGTTGAAAATGATGCAGAAATCAGAACTCTTTCCCCATGGCAAGAAACCTTGTGGTTGGCATGTTGTCCAACGTTCAGTGTAGTTGAAACAAGCGTGGCCCATGAGGCCCAGCCCATGCTTGCGGACCACATTGGTCACAAACACACATTGTGACCCTCAGCCTGAGCCCAGTCCTCAGGTAAGGCCTCTCAGGGCCTATATGAAGAGACAGCATATTGGGCTTGCCATGCCCCAAGGCCCCAATTTTTAACCATAGTTCGGGTTGTCCCTTCACTCTTCCCCAGGGCTCTGCTTTGGAATTCCTCTTTTGGTGGGACACCTGAGGTAACAAACCTGAAAGGAGTCCTCCCATCCCACAGATTGACGAAAAACAATTGGGATCGGGCCAAATCCACAGAGAGGAAGATTCGTCCATGGCCCATGAGACCTCCCCAACATTCCACGGCCATCGCTGAAACAAAAGTCAGAGACAAAATCCTGAGCAAGCTCCTCAGACTCGCTCATTCTTCATATCCTGAAGAGTTCTTCTCATGGTTTGTAGATCGGGCATGCCATAACTACGTCCCCAAACTTAAGCTGAGTTTGTGTTTTCAGTCTTCTGTCCTCAAAGTCCTGGGCCACACTCCCTCCAGGCTGGGGCCCCTGGAGCCACACATTAGGACTGCCCCCACCCAATCCATGGGAATTCTGCCCATTCCATTGTCAAACATCGTACAAATTAGGAGAACCCTCCAAAGTCCCTGAGGCCATCCCAGTAGTGTAGGTCGCCCGGGACCAAAAATGGATGGTTGATACCGGCTGAGCATCTACCTCCACTCATCTACCTCCACTCATACCAAGGAGATTGAACCAGACAGGACCCGAGGCCATTATCGGATCCATTGCTTTGGTTTACAGGCATGTCTCCTCAAAAGCCTGGATTCCAATACCAGCAGAGGGGATTTCCTGAGGCACCCATCAGAACAAATCTCGTCTCCACAAGGAAACTTGTGCATGGGAGCTAAGCCAAAGCTTAGGAGAATACTTCAGGGTCCCGGCGCCACCTCCCCATTCCAAGGCCCTCATGGACACAAACACACGTTAGGACCCATCCTCTGGAAAGTGCATTTTAACTCAGCCACCCAGGTTGCTCCCGCAGATCCATTAGATCTAAACTGTCTTGTTGCTAGGAGACAATTGGAAGGCGAGGCAGACTTCCCAGGCATCCATCCTGGTACGGTGCTCTGGAGTCATACCATATGGGATGTCCTGGAGCTGTCCAACAGGTCTCAATTGTCCCGCAGAAGGAATCCTTGAAGGGGGCATCCCACATCTCCCAACGTGGAAAACCTCCATGGCCTCGAGATTCCGCTCCCTTCATGAAGGGGCCGTCATGCACAGAAACTCCAACCTGAGCCACCGTCGGATCCTCCCCCTGACTTCAGATGCATGAGATATTGGTTCAGATCTGCAGGAGGTACCTGCCGTGCCCTCACCCTGAATCCGAAGTCTAGCTTGTGTTCTCAGACTTCCGTCCTCACTCTCCTGGCCCCGAAGCCCTCAAGTTTGGCAATTCCGGACCGACAATGAAGCACTCTTCCTGCCCTCTAGAAAAAATATATTGCCTAATGAGCAGCCCAGGCAGCTTAAATGAGGATAAACCTACACGGCACTCGAATGTACCCAAATTATATAGTCTAACCTGGGCACTATTGCACTGTCTGACACAACCTGAGCCCGGACCTGCTGACCAACACCCAGACAGCTGACCGCACGCTGAGCACATCAGACCCGCCATGGCCTTAGGTCATCATCTCTTCCCTACCTCAGTTTTCAGGCTTCAGAACCTAGACCTTATCTCCAATCACTGCCCACGGGTGACTGTGATGCAGAAATCAGAACTCTTCCTGACCGATGGCAAGAAACCTTGTGGTTGGCATGTTGTCCAACGTTCAGTGTAGGAAAAAGCAGCATTCACCCTGAGGCCCCGCCCATTCTTGAGTGCGACGAGAGCATAAACAAGCCTTGTGACCTCAGCGTGAGTCCTGTCCTCTAGTAAGTCCTCTCAGTGGCTGGACCATTAGATGTCATAATGGGCTTGACATGTCCCTAGTCCCCAATTTTTAACCAGATTTCTGGTTGTCCAGTCGCCCCACCCCAGGGCTCTACTCTGGAATCCCTCATTTGGTGGGACATCTAGGTTGAAAAACAAAATGAAACAAATCGACAACAACAACAAAAAAACGGACTTCTTCCATCCCCAGAATGACCCCAAACTCTTTGGACGGGACCGAACCCCCAGAGAGTAAGACTCGTCCATTTCCCATGAAGTCACCCGGCAATTTCATGACCATGAGTGACACGATATCCAGAGACAAAAACTTGAGCAAGAGCCTCACACTCGCCCTTTTTTCATATCCCGAAGTGTTCTCCTCATGGTCTGTAGATCAGTCCTGCCATACCTATGACCCAAAACATAAGCCGAGTTTGTGTTTTCAGACAACTGTCCAAACAGCTCTGGCCTACACACCCTACAGGCTCAGGGCCCTGGAGCCAAACCTGAGGACTGTACTTGCCCTCTCCAAGGGAATTGTATGTGCCCATTCCAATGGCCACAACCCTACTAGTAGGATAACCTCCAAAGTCCCTGAGGTCATCCCAATAGTTGTGGCTTCCCAGGACAAACAAAAGCAATCTGAGCCCATCTGAGCACCTACCTTCACTCAGACCCGTAGACTGATGTCCCCAGAGGTAAAAAGGAACGAACAGGCCCCTAGGCACTAATCGGATCCATTGCTTTGGTTTCCAGGCATCTCTCCTCAGAGGCCTGGATTTCAATACCAGCATATGGCTGTTTCTTGACTCACCCATCAGAACAAATCTCATCTACACATGGGAAACATGCACGTTGGAGCTGTGTCAAAGCCTCTGTTTAGGAGAACCCTTCAGGGTCCCAGGGCCACCGCTTTATTCCAAGGTCTCCATAGACAGAAAAACATATTAGGACACATCCACAGGAGAGTCCATTTCAACTCAGCCTCCTCGGTTGCCCCCCACATCCAGCAGATCTAACTTGTCTTGTTGCTTGGAGACAATTGGAATGCGAGGTGGGCTACCCAGCCATCCATCCTTAGAACCCTGCTTGGAATCGTCGGCCTGGAGCCAACCAACAGGTCTCAATTGTCCTGCAGAAGAATCTTTGCAGTTTGGAGCTTCTCACAACTCCCATCGTGGGAAAACCCCCATGTCCTCGTGATCCAACCCCCTTCAAGAAAGGGCCATCAGGGCAGAAAGTCCAACCTGAGCGATCGTCTGATCCTTGCCCTGACTTCAGATGCACGAGATCTCGATTGAGGTCTGTAGATTGTGCCTGCCATATCCTCACCCAGAAACCTAGGCCTAGCTTGGGTTTTCAGACTCCGTCCTCAGACTACTGGCCCACAAGCCCTCCAGTTTGGCAATCCAGAACTACGATGCCGCACTCTGCCTGCCATACAGAAGTAAAACATTGCCCTCATTGCTACCCCGAAACCCCAAATGAAAATCAACCTGCACGCCATTCGGCTGTACCCCAAACATATAGGCTGACCTGGGCACTATTTCCCCTTCTGACCCAGCCTGAGCCTGGACCTCCTGGTCCCACCCAGACAGCTGGCCGCACACTGAGCACATCGGACCCGCCATGGCCTTAGGTCGTCATCTCTTCCCAACTGCGGTTTTCAGGCTCCAGAACCTAGACCTTATCTCCAACCACTGCCCAGGGTTGAAAATGATGCAGAAATCAGAACTCTTTCCCCATGGCAAGAAACCTTGTGGTTGGCATGTTGTCCAACGTTCAGTGTAGTTGAAACAAGCGTGGCCCATGAGGCCCAGCCCATGCTTGCGGGCCACATTGGTCACAAACACACATTGTGACCCTCAGCCTGAGCCCAGTCCTCAGGTAAGGCCTCTCAGGGCCTATATGAAGAGACAGCATATTGGGCTTGCCATGCCCCAAGGCCCCAATTTTTAACCATAGTTCGGGTTGTCCCTTCACTCTTCCCCAGGGCTCTGCTTTGGAATTCCTCTTTTGGTGGGACACCTGAGGTAACAAACCTGAAAGGAGTCCTCCCATCCCACAGATTGACGAAAAACAATTGGGATCGGGCCAAATCCACAGAGAGGAAGATTCGTCCATGGCCCATGAGACCTCCCCAACATTCCACGGCCATCGCTGAAACAAAAGTCAGAGACAAAATCCTGAGCAAGCTCCTCAGACTCGCTCATTCTTCATATCCTGAAGAGTTCTTCTCATGGTTTGTAGATCGGGCGTGCCATACCTACGTCCCCAAACTTAAGCTGAGTTTGTGTTTTCAGTCTTCTGTCCTCAAAGTCCTGGGCCACACTCCCTCCAGGCTGGGGCCCCTGGAGCCACACATTAGGACTGCCCCCACCCAATCCATGGGAATTCTGCCCATTCCATTGTCAAAAATCGTACAAATTAGGAGAACCCTCCAAAGTCCCTGAGGCCATCCCAATAGTGTAGGTCGCCCGGGACAAAAAATGGGTGGTTGATACCGGCTGAGCATCTACCTCCACTCATCTACCTCCATTCATACCAAGGAGATTGAACCAGACAGGACCCGAGGCCATTATCGAATCCATTGCTTTGGTTTACAGGCATGTCTCCTCAAAAGCCTGGATTCCAATACCAGCAGAGGGGATTTCCTGAGGCACTCATCAGAACAAATCTCGTCTCCACAAGGAAACTTGTGCATGGTAGCTAAGCCAAAGCTTAGGAGAATACTTCAGGGTCCCGGTGCCACCTCCCCATTCCAAGGTCCTCATGGACACAAATACACGATAGGACCCATCCTCTGGAAAGTGCATTTCAACTCAGCCACCCCTGTTGCTCCCGCAGATCCATTAGATCTAAACTGTCTTGTTGCTAGGAGACAATTGGAAGGCGAGGCGGACTTCCCTGGCATTCATCCTGGAACGGTGCTCTGGAGTCATTCCATATGGGATGTCATGGAGCTGTACAACAGGTCTCAATTGTCCCGCAGAAGGAATTCTTGAAGGGAACATCCCACATCTCCCAACGTGGAAAACCTCCATGGCCTCGAGATTCCGCTCCCTTCATGAAGGGGCCGTCATGCACAGAAACTCCAACCTGAGCCAACGTCGGATCCTCGCCCTGACTTCAGATGCATGAGATATTGGTTCAGATCTGCAGGAGGTACCTGCCGTGCCCTCACCCTGAATCCGAAGTCTAGCTTGTGTTCTCAGACTTCCGTCCTCACTCTCCTGGCCCCGAAGCCCTCAAGTTTGGCAATTCCGGACCGACAATGAAGCACTCTGCCTGCCCTCTAGAAAAAATATATTGCCTAATGAGCAGCCCAGGCAGCTTAAATGAGGATAAACCTACACGGCACTCGAATGTACCCAAATTATATAGTCTAACCTGGGCACTAATGCACTGTCTGACACAACCTGAGCCCGGACCTGCTAACCAACACCCAGACAGCTGACCGCACGCTGAGCACATCAGACCCGCCATGGCCTTACGTCATCATCTCTTCCCTACCTCAGTTTTCAGGCTTCAGAACCTAGACCTTATCTCCAATCACTGCCCACGGGTGACTGTGATGCAGAAATCAGAACTCTTCCTGACCCATGGCAAGAAACCTTGTGGTTCGCATGTTGTCCAACGTTCAGTGTAGGAGAAACCAGCATTCAACCTGAGGCCCCGCCCATTCTTGAGTGCGACGAGAGCATAAACACTCATTGTGACCTCAGCGTGAGTCCTGTCCTCTAGTAAGTCCTCTCAGTGGCTGGACCATTAGATGTCATAATGGGCTTGACATGTCCCTAGTCCCCAATTTTTAACCAGATTTCTGGTTGTCCAGTCGCCCCACCCCAGGGCTCTACTCTGGAATCCCTCATTTGGTGCGACATCTGAGATTGAAAAACAAAATGAAACAAATCGACAACAACAAAAAAACGGACTTCTTACATCCCCAGAATGACCCCAAACTCTTTGGACGGGACCGAACCCCCAGAGAGTATGACTCGTCCATTTCCCATGAAGTCACCCGGCAATTTCACGACCATGAGTGACACGATATCCAGAGACAAAAACTTGAGCAAGAGCCTCACTCTCGCCCTTTTTTCATATCCCGAATTGTTCTCCTCATGGTCTGTAGATCAGTCCTGCCATACCTATGACCCAAAACATAAGCCGAGTTTGTGTTTTAAGACAACTGTCCAAACAGCTCTGGCCGACACACCCTACAGGCTCAGAGCCCTGGAGCCAAACCTGAGGACTGTACTTGCCCTCTCCAAGGGAATTGTATGTGCCCATTCCAATGGCCACAACCCTACTAGTAGGATAACCTCCAAAGTCCCTGAGGCCATCCCAATAGTTGTGGCTTCCCAGGACAAACAGGGGCAATCTGAGCCCATCTGAGTACCTACCTGCACTCAGACCCGTAGACTGATGTCCCCAGAGGTAAAAAGGAACGAACAGGCCCCTAGGCACTAATCGGATCCATTGCTTTGGTTTCCAGGCATCTCTCCTCAGAGGCCTGGATTTCAATACCAGCATATGGCTGTTTCTTGACTCACCCATCAGAACAAATCTCATCTACACATGGGAAACAAGCACGTTGGAGCTGTGTCAAAGCCTCTGTTTAGGAGAACACTTCAGGGCCCCAGGGCCACCGCTTCATTCCAAGGTCTCCATAGACACAAAAACATATTAGGACACATCCCCAGGAGAGTCCATTTCAACTCAGCCTCCACGGTTGCCCCCCAAATCCAACAGATCTAACCTGTCTTGTTGCTTGGAGACCATTGGAATGCGAGGTGGGCTACCCAGGCATCCATCCTTAGAACCCTGCTCGGAATCGTTGGCCTGGAGCCAACCAACAGGTCTCAATTATCCTGCAGAAGAATCTTTGCAGTTTGGAGCTTCTCACAACTCCCATCGTGGGAAAACCCCCATGTCCTCGTGATCCAACCCCCTTCAAGAAAGGGCCATCAGGGCAGAAAGTCCAACCTGAGCGATCGTCTGATCCTTGCCCTGACTTCAGATGCACGAGATCTCGATTGAGGTCTGTAGATTGTGCCTGCCATATCCTCACCCAGAAACCTAGGCCTAGCTTGGGTTTTCAGACTCCGTCCTCAGACTACTGGCCCACAAGCCCTCCAGTTTGGCAATCCAGAACAACATTGCCGCACTCTGCCTGCCATACAGAAGTAAAACATTGCCCTCATTGCTACCCCGAAACCCGAAATGAAAATCAACCTGCACGCCATTCGGCTGTACCCCAAACATATAGGCTGACCTGGGCACTATTTCCCCTTCTGACCCAGCCTGAGCCTGGACCTCCTGGTCCCACCCAGACAGCTGGCCGCACACTGAGCACATCGGACCCGCCATGGCCTTAGGTCGTCATCTCTTCCCAACTGCGGTTTTCAGGCTCCAGAACCTAGACCTTATCTCCAACCACTGCCCAGGGTTGAAAATGATGCAGAAATCAGAACTCTTTCCCCATGGCAAGAAACCTTGTGGTTGGCATGTTGTCCAACGTTCAGTGTAGTTGAAACAAGCGTGGCCCATGAGGCCCAGCCCATGCTTGCGGGCCACATTGGTCACAAACACACATTGTGACCCTCAGCCTGAGCCCAGTCCTCAGGTAAGGCCTCTCAGGGCCTATATGAAGAGACAGCATATTGGGCTTGCCATGCCCCAAGGCCCCAATTTTTAACCATAGTTCCGTTTGTCCCTTCTCTCTTCCCCAGGGCTCTGCTTTGGAATTCCTCTTTTGGTGGGACACCTGAGGTAACAAACCTGAAAGGAGTCCTCCCATCCCACAGATTGACGAAAAACAATTGGGATCGGGCCAAATCCACAGAGAGGAAGATTCGTCCATGGCCCATGAGACCTCCCCAACATTCCACGGCCATCGCTGAAACAAAAGTCAGAGACAAAATCCTGAGCAAGCTCCTCAGACTCGCTCATTCTTCATATCCTGAAGAGTTCTTCTCATGGTTTGTAGATCGGGCGTGCCATACCTACGTCCCCAAACTTAAGCTGAGTTTGTGTTTTCAGTCTTCTGTCCTCAAAGTCCTGGGCCACACTCCCTCCAGGCTGGGGCCCCTGGAGCCACACATTAGGACTGCCCCCACCCAATCCATGGCAATTCTGCCCATTCCATTGTCAAAAATCGTACAAATTAGGAGAACCCTCCAAAGTCCTTGAGGCCATCCCAATAGTGTAGGTCGCTCGGGACCAAAAATGGATGGTTGATACCGGCTGAGCATCTACCTCCACTCATCTACCTCCACTCATACCAAGGAGATTGAACCAGACAGGACCCGAGGCCATTATCGGATTCATTGCTTTGGTTTACAGGCATGTCTCCTCAAAAGCCTGGATTCCAATACCAGCAGAGTGGATTTCCTGAGGCACCCATCAGAACAAATCTCGTCTCCACAAGGAAACTTGTGCATGGGAGCTAAGCCAAAGCTTAGGAGAATACTTCAGGGTCCCGGCGCCACCTCCCCATTCCAAGGCCCTCACGGACACAAACACACGTTAGGACCCATCCTCTGGAAAGTGCATTTCAACTCAGCCACCCCTGTTGCTCCCGCAGATCCATTAGATCTAAACTGTCTTGTTGCTAGGAGACAATTGGAAGGCGAGGCAGACTTCCCAGGCATCCATCCTGGAACGGTGCTCTGGAGTCATACCATATGGGATGTCCTGGAGCTGTCCAACAGGTCTCAATTGTCCCGCAGAAGGAATCCTTGAAGGGGGCATCCCACATCTCCCAACGTGGAAAACCTCCATGGCCTCGAGATTCCGCTCCCTTCATGAAGGGGCCGTCATGCACAGAAACTCCAACCTGAGCCAACGTCGGATCCTCGCCCTGACTTCAGATGCATGAGATATTGGTTCAGATCTGCAGGAGGTACCTGCCGTGCCCTCACCCTGAATCCGAAGTCTAGCTTGTGTTCTCAGACTTCCGTCCTCACTCTCCTGGCCCCGAAGCCCTCAAGTTTGGCAATTCCGGACCGACAATGAAGCACTCTGCCTGCCCTCTAGAAAAAATATATTGCCTAATGAGCAGCCCAGGCAGCTTAAATGAGGATAAACCTACACGGCACTCGAATGTACCCAAATTATATAGTCTAACCTGGGCACTAATGCACTGTCTGACACAACCTGAGCCCGGACCTGCTGACCAACACCCAGACAGCTGACCGCACGCTGAGCACATCAGACCCGCCATGGCCTTAGGTCATCATCTCTTCCCTACCTCAGTTTTCAGGCTTCAGAACCTAGACCTTATCTCCAATCACTGCCCACGGGTGACTGTGATGCAGAAATCAGAACTCTTCCTGACCCATGGCAAGAAACCTTGTGGTTGGCATGTTGTCCAACGTTCAGTGTAGGAAAAACCAGCATTCACCCTGAGGCCCCGCCCATTCTTGTGTGCGACGAGAGCATAAACACGCATTGTGACCTCAGCGTGAGTCCTGTCCTCTAGTATGTCCTCTCAGCGGCTGGACCATTAGATGTCATAATGGGCTTGACATGTCCCTAGTCCCCAATTTTTAACCAGATTTCTGGTTGTCCAGTCGCCCCACCCCAGGGCTCTACTCTGGAATCCCTCATTTGGTGGGACATCTAGGTTGAAAAACAAAATGAAACAAATCGACAACAACAACAAAAATACGGACTTCTTCCATCCCCAGAATGACCCCAAACTCTTTGGACGGGACCTAACCCCCAGAGAGTAAGACTCGTCCATTTCCCATGAAGTTACCCGGCAATTTCACGACCATGAGTGACACGATATCCAGAGACAAAAACTTGAGCAAGAGCCTCACACTCGCCCTTTTTTCATATCCCGAAGTGTTCTCCTCATGGTCTGTAGATCAGTCCTGCCATACCTATGACCCAAAACATAAGCCGAGTTTGTGTTTTCAGACAACTGTCCAAACAGCTCTGGCCTACACACCCTACAGGCTCAGGGCCCTGGAGCCAAACCTGAGGACTGTACTTGCCCTCTCCAAGGGAATTGTATGTGCCCATTCCAATGGCCACAACCCTACTAGTAGGATAACCTCCAAAGTCCCTGAGGCCATCCCAATAGTTGTGGCTTCCCAGGACAAACAAGGGCAATCTGAGCCCATCTGAGCACCTACCTGCACTCAGACCCGTAGACTGATGTCCCCAGAGGTAAAAAGGAACGAACAGGCCCCTAGGCACTAATCGGATCCATTGCTTTGTTTTCCAGGCATCTCTCCTCAGAGGCCTGGATTTCAATACCAGCATATGGCTGTTTCTTGACTCACCCATCAGAACAAATCTCATCTACACATGGGAAACATGCACGTTGGAGCTGTGTCAAAGCCTCTGTTTAGGAGAACCCTTCAGGGTCCCAGGGCCACCGCTTTATTCCAAGGTCTCCATAGACACAAAAACATATTAGGACACATCCACAGGAGAGTCCATTTCAACTCAGCCTCCTCGGTTGCCCCCCACATCCAGCAGATCTAACTTGTCTTGTTGCTTGGAGACAATTGGAATGCGAGGTGGGCTACCCAGCCATCCATCCTTAGAACCCTGCTTGGAATCGTCGGCCTGGAGCCAACCAACAGGTCTCAATTGTCCTGCAGAAGAATCTTTGCAGTTTGGAGCTTCTCACAACTCCCATCGTGGGAAAACCCCCATGTCCTCGTGATCCAACCCCCTTCAAGAAAGGGCCATCAGGGCAGAAAGTCCAAGCTGAGCGATTGTCTGATCCTTGCCCTGACTTCAGATGCACGAGATCTCGATTGAGGTCTGTAGATTGTGCCTGCCATATCCTCACCCAGAAACCTAGGCCTAGCTTGGGTTTTCAGACTCCGTCCTCAGACTACTGGCCCACAAGCCCTCCAGTTTGGCAATCCAGAACTACAATGCCGCACTCTGCCTGCCATACAGAAGTAAAACATTGCCCTCATTGCTACCCCGAAACCCGAAATGAAAATCAACCTGCACGCCATTCGGCTGTACCCCAAACATATAGGCTGACCTGGGCACTATTTCCCCTTCTGACCCAGCCTGAGCCTGGACCTCCTGGTCCCACCCAGACAGCTGGCCGCACACTGAGGACATCGGACCCGCCATGGCCTTAGGTCGTCATCTCTTCCCAACTGCGGTTTTCAGGCTCCAGAACCTAGACCTTATCTCCAACCACTGCCCAGGGTTGAAAATGATGCAGAAATCAGAACTCTTTCCCCATGGCAAGAAACCTTGTGGTTGGCATGTTGTCCAACGTTCAGTGTAGTTGAAACAAGCGTGGCCCATGAGGCCCAGCCCATGCTTGCGGGCCACATTGGTCACAAACACACATTGTGACCCTCAGCCTGAGCCCAGTCCTCAGGTAAGGCCTCTCAGGGCCTATATGAAGAGACAGCATATTGGGCTTGCCATGCCCCAAGGCCCCAATTTTTAACCATAGTTCCGGTTGTCCCTTCACTCTTCCCCAGGGCTCTGCTTTGGAATTCCTCTTTTGGTGGGACACCTGAGGTAACAAACCTGAAAGGAGTCCTCCCATCCCACAGATTGACGAAAAACAATTGGGATCGGGCCAAATCCACAGAGAGGAAGATTCGTCCATGGCCCATGAGACCTCCCCAACATTCCACGGCCATCGCTGAAACAAAAGTCAGAGACAAAATCCTGAGCAAGCTCCTCAGACTCGCTCATTCTTCATATCCTGAAGAGTTCTTCTCATGGTTTGTAGATCGGGCGTGCCATACCTACGTCCCCAAACTTAAGCTGAGTTTGTGTTTTCAGTCTTCTGTCCTCAAAGTCCTGGGCCACACTCCCTCCAGGCTGGGGCCCCTGGAGCCACACATTAGGACTGCCCCCACCCAATCCATGGCAATTCTGCCCATTCCATTGTCAAAAATCGTACAAATTAGGAGAACCCTCCAAAGTCCCTGAGGCCATCCCAATAGTGTAGGTCGCCCGGGACCAAAAATGGGTGGTTGATACCGGCTGAGCATCTACCTCCACTCATCTACCTCCACTCATACCAAGGAGATTGAACCAGACAGGACCCGAGGCCATTATCGGATCCATTGCTTTGGTTTACAGGCATGTCTCCTCAAAAGCCTGGATTCCAATACCAGCAGAGTGGATTTCCTGAGGCACCCATCAGAACAAATCTCGTCTCCACAAGGAAACTTGTGCATGGGAGCTAAGCCAAAGCTTAGGAGAATACTTCAGGGTCCCGGCGCCACCTCCCCATTCCAAGGCCCTCACGGACACAAACACACGTTAGGACCCATCCTCTGGAAAGTGCATTTCAACTCAGCCACCCCTGTTGCTCCCGCAGATCCATTAGATCTAAACTGTCTTGTTGCTAGGAGACAATTGGAAGGCGAGGCAGACTTCCCAGGCATCCATCCTGGAACGGTGCTCTGGAGTCATACCATATGGGATGTCCTGGAGCTGTCCAACAGGTCTCAATTGTCCCGCAGAAGGAATCCTTGAAGGGGGCATCCCACATCTCCCAACGTGGAAAACCTCCATGGCCTCGAGATTCCGCTCCCTTCATGAAGGGGCCGTCATGCACAGAAACTCCAACCTGAGCCAACGTCGGATCCTCGCCCTGACTTCAGATGCATGAGATATTGGTTCAGATCTGCAGGAGGTACCTGCCGTGCCCTCACCCTGAATCCGAAGTCTAGCTTGTGTTCTCAGACTTCCGTCCTCACTCTCCTGGCCCCGAAGCCCTCAAGTTTGGCAATTCCGGACCGACAATGAAGCACTCTGCCTGCCCTCTAGAAAAAATATATTGCCTAATGAGCAGCCCAGGCAGCTTAAATGAGGATAAACCTACACGGCACTCGAATGTACCCAAATTATATAGTCTAACCTGGGCACTAATGCACTGTCTGACACAACCTGAGCCCGGACCTGCTGACCAACACCCAGACAGCTGACCGCACGCTGAGCACATCAGACCCGCCATGGCCTTAGGTCATCATCTCTTCCCTACCTCAGTTTTCAGGCTTCAGAACCTAGACCTTATCTCCAATCACTGCCCACGGGTGACTGTGATGCAGAAATCAGAACTCTTCCTGACCCATGGCAAGAAACCTTGTGGTTGGCATGTTGTCCAACGTTCAGTGTAGGAAAAACCAGCATTCACCCTGAGGCCCCGCCCATTCTTGTGTGCGACGAGAGCATAAACACGCATTGTGACCTCAGCGTGAGTCCTGTCCTCTAGTATGTCCTCTCAGCGGCTGGACCATTAGATGTCATAATGGGCTTGACATGTCCCTAGTCCCCAATTTTTAACCAGATTTCTGGTTGTCCAGTCGCCCCACCCCAGGGCTCTACTCTGGAATCCCTCATTTGGTGGGACATCTAGGTTGAAAAACATAATGAAACAAATCGACAACAACAACAAAAATACGGACTTCTTCCATCCCCAGAATGACCCCAAACTCTTTGGACGGGACCTAACCCCCAGAGAGTAAGACTCGTCCATTTCCCATGAAGTTACCCGGCAATTTCACGACCATGAGTGACACGATATCCAGAGACAAAAACTTGAGCAAGAGCCTCACACTCGCCCTTTTTTCATATCCCGAAGTGTTCTCCTCATGGTCTGTAGATCAGTCCTGCCATACCTATGACCCAAAACATAAGCCGAGTTTGTGTTTTCAGACAACTGTCCAAACAGCTCTGGCCTACACACCCTACAGGCTCAGGGCCCTGGAGCCAAACCTGAGGACTGTACTTGCCCTCTCCAAGGGAATTGTATGTGCCCATTCCAATGGCCACAACCCTACTAGTAGGATAACCTCCAAAGTCCCTGAGGCCATCCCAATAGTTGTGGCTTCCCAGGACAAACAAGGGCAATCTGAGCCCATCTGAGCACCTACCTGCACTCAGACCCGTAGACTGATGTCCCCAGAGGTAAAAAGGAACGAACAGGCCCCTAGGCACTAATCGGATCCATTGCTTTGGTTTCCAGGCATCTCTCCTCAGAGGCCTGGATTTCAATACCAGCATATGGCTGTTTCTTGACTCACCCATCAGAACAAATCTCATCTACACATGGGAAACATGCACGTTGGAGCTGTGTCAAAGCCTCTGTTTAGGAGAACCCTTCAGGGCCCCAGGGCCACCGCTTCATTCCAAGGTCTCCATAGACACAAAAACATATTAGGACACATCCCCAGGAGAGTCCATTTCAACTCAGCCTCCTCGGTTGCCCCCCACATCCAGCAGTTTTAACCTGTCTTGTTGCTTGGAGACAATTGGAATGCGAGGTGGGCTACCCAGCCATCCATCCTTAGAACCCTGCTCGGAATGGTTGGCCTGGAACCAACCAACAGGTCTCAATTGTCCTGCAGAAGAATCTTTGCAGTTTGGAGCTTCTCACAACTCCCATCGTGGGAAAACCCCCATGTCCTCGTGATCCAACCCCCTTCAAGAAAGGGGCCATCAGGGCAGAAAGTACAACCTGAGGGATCCTCTGATCCTTGCCCTGACTTCAGATGCACGAGATCTCTATTGAGGTCTGTAGATTGTGCCTGCCATATCCTCACCCAGAAACCTAGGCTTAGCTTGGTTTCTCAGACTCCGTCCTCAGACTACAGGCCCACAAGTCCTCCAGTTTGGCAATCCAGAACTACAATGCCGCACACTGCCTGCCCTACAGAAGTAAAACATTGCCCTCAGGGCTACCCCGAAATCCCAAATGAGGATCAACCTGCACGCCATTCCGCTGTACCCCAAACATATAGGCTAATCTGGGCACTATATCCCCTTCTGACCCAGCCTGAGCCTGGACCTCCTGGTCCCACCCAGACAGCTGGCCGCACACTGAGCACATCGGACCCGCCATGGCCTTAGGTCGTCATCTCTTCGCAACTGCGGTTTTCAGGCTCCAGAACCTAGACCTTATCTCCAACCACTGCCCAGGGTTGAAAATGATGCAGAAATCAGAACTCTTTCCCCATGGCAAGAAACCTTGTGCTTGGCATGTTGTCCAACGTTCACTGTAGTTGAAACAAGCGTGGCCCATGAGGCCCAGCCCATGCTTGCGGGCCACATTGGTCACAAACACACATTGTGACCCTCAGCCTGAGCCCAGTCCTCAGGTAAGGCCTCTCAGGGCCTATATGAAGAGACAGCATATTGGGCTTGCCATGCCCCTAGGCCCCAATTTTTAACCATAGTTCGGGTTGTCCCTTCACTCTTCCCCAGGGCTCTGCTTTGGAATTCCTCTTTTCGTGGGACACCTGCGGTAACAAACTTGAAAGGAATCCTCCCATCCCACAGATTGACGAAAAACAATTGGGATCGGGCAAATCCACAGAGAGGAAGATTCGTCCATGGCCCATGAGACCTCCCCAACATTCCACGGCCATCGCTGAAACAAACTCCAGAGACAAAAGCCGAGCAAGCGCCTCAGACTCGCTCATTCTTCATATCCTGAAGATTTCTTCTCACGGTTTGTAGATCTGGCGTGCCATACCTACGTCCACAAAATTAAGCTGAGTTTGTGTTTTTAGTCTTCAGTCCTCAAAGCCCTGGAGCAACACATTAGGACTGCCCCCACCCAATTCAGGGAATTCTGCCCATTCCATTGTCAAAAATCATACAAATTAGGGGAAGCCTCCAAAGTCCCTGAGGCCATCCCAATAGTGTCGGTCGCCCGGGACAAAAAAGGGCGGTTGATACCGGCTGAGCATCTACCTCCACTCATCTACCTCCACTCATACCAAGAAGATTGAACCAGACAGGACCCGAGGCCATTATCGGATCCATTGCTTTGGTTTACAGGCATGTCTCCTCAAAAGCCTGGATTCCAATACCAGCAGAGGGGATTTCCTGAGGCACCCATCACATCCAATCTCGTCTCCACAAGGAAACTTGTGCATGGGAGCTATGCCAAAGCTTAGGAGAATACTTCAGGGTCCCGGTGCCACCTCCCCATTCCAACGCCCTCATGGACACAAACACACGTTAGGACCCATCCTCTGGAAAGTGCATTTCAACTCAGTTACCCCGGTTGCTCCCGCAGATCCATTAGATCTAAACTGTATTGTTGCTAGTAGACAATTGGAAGGCGAGGCGGACTTCCCAGGCATCCATCCTCGAACGGTGCTCTGGAGTCATTCCATATGGGATGTACTGGAGCTTTCCAATAGGTCACAATTGTCCCGCAGAAGGATTCCTTGAAGGGGGCATCCCACATCTCCCAACGTGGAAAACCTCCATGGCCTCGAGATTCCGCTCCCTTCATGAAGGGGCCGTCATGCACAGAAACTCCAACCTGAGCCAACGTCGGATCCTCGCCCTGACTTCAGATGCATGAGATATTGGTTCAGATCTGGAGGGGGTACCTGCCGTGCCCTCACCCTGAATCCGAAGTCTAGCTTGTGTTCTCAGACTTCCGTCCTCACTCTCCTGGCCCCGAAGCCCTCAAGTTTGGCAATTCCGGACCGACAATGAAGCACTCTGCCTGCCCTCTAGAAAAAATTGATTGCGTAATGAGAAGGCCAGGCAGCTTAAATGAGGATAAACCTACACGGCACTCGAATGTACCCAAATTATATAGTCTAACCTGGGCACTAATGCACTGTCTGACACAACCTGAGCCCGGACCTGCTGACCAACACCCAGACAGCTGACCGCACGCTGAGCATATCAGACCCGCCATGGCCTTTGGTCATCCTCTTCCCTACCTCAGTTTTCAGGCTTCAGAACCTAGACCTTATCTCCAATCACTGCCCACGGGTGACTGTGATGCAGAAATCAGAACTCTTCCTGACCCATGGCAAGAAACCTTGTGGTTGGCATGTTGTCCAACGTTCAGTGTAGGAGAAACCAGCATTCACCCTGAGGCCCCGCCCATTCTTGAGTGCGACGAGAGCATAAACACGCATTGTGACCTCAGCATGAGTCCTGTCCTCTAGTAAGTCCTCTCAGTGGCTGGACCATTAGATGTCATAATGGGCTTGACATGTCCCTAGTCCCCAATTTTTAACCAGATTCCTGGTTGTTCAGTCGCCCCACCCCAGGGCTCTACTCTGGAATCCCTCATTTGGTGGGACATCTGAGGTTGAAAAACAAAATGAAACAAATCGACAACAACAACAAAACGGACTTCTTCCATCCCCAGAATGACCCCAAACTCTTTGGACGGGACCGAACCCGCAGAGAATAAGACTCGTCCATTTCCCATGAAGTCACCCGGCAATTTCAAGACCATGAGTGACACGATATCCAGAGACAAAAACTTGAGCAAGAGCCTCAGCTCGCCCTTTTTTCATATCCCGAAGTGTTCTTCTCATGGTCTGTAGATCAGTCCTGCCATACCTATGACCCAAAACATAAGCCGAGTTTGTGTTTTCAGACAACTGTCCAAACAGCTCTGGCCTACACACCCTACAGGCTCAGGGCCCTGGAGCCAAACCTGAGGACTGTACTTGCCCTCTCCAAGGGAATTGTATGTGCCCATTCCAATGGCCACAACCCTACTAGTAGGATAACCTCCAAAGTCCCTGAGGCCATCCCAATAGTTGTGGCTTCCCAGGACAAACAGGGGCAATCTGAGCCCATCTGAGCACCTACCTGCACTCAGACCCGTAGACTGATGTCCCCAGAGGTAAAAAAGGAACGAACAGGCCCCTAGGCACTAATCGGATCCATTGCTTTGGTTTCCAGGCATCTCTCCAAGGAGGCCTGGATTTCAATACCAGCATATGGCTGTTTCTTGACTCACCCATCAGAACAAATCTCATCTACACATGGGAAACATGCACGTTGAAGCTGTGTCAAAGCCTCTGTTTAGGAGAACCCTTCAGGGCCCCAGGGCCACCGCTTCATTCCAAGGTCTCCATAGACACAAAAACATATTAGGACACATCCCCAGGAGAGTCCATTTCAACTCAGCCTCCTCGGTTGCCCCCCACATCCAGCAGATCTAACCTGTCTTGTTGCTTGGATACAATTGGAATGCGAGGTGGGCTACCCAGCCATCCATCCTTAGAACCCTGCTCGGAGTCCTTGGCCTGGAGCCAACCAACAGGTCTCAATTGTCCTGCAGAAGAATCTTTGCAGTTTGGAGCTTCTCACAACTCCCATCGTGGGAAAACCCCCATGTCCTCGTGATCCAACCCCCTTCAAGAAAGGGCCATCAGGGCAGAAAGTCCAACCTGAGCGATCGTCTGATCCTTGCCCTGACTTCAGATGCACGAGATCTCTATTGAGGTCTGTAGATTGTGCCTGCCATATGCTCACCCAGACACCTAGGCCTAGCTTGGTTTCTCAGACTCCGTCCTCAGACTACTGCCCCACAAGCCCTCCAGTTTGGCAATCGAGAACTACAATGCCGCACTCTGCCTGCCCTATAGATGTAAAATATTGCCCTCAGGGCTACCCCGAAACCCCAAATGAGGATCAACCTGCACGCCATTCGGCTGTACCCCAAACATATAGGATGACCTGGGCACTATTTCCCCTTCTGACCCAGCCTGAGCCTGGACCTCCTGGTCCCACCCAGACAGCTGGCCGCACACTGAGCACATCGGACCCGCCATGGCCTTAGGTCGTCATCTCTTCCCAACTGTGGTTTTCAGGCTCCAGAACCTAGACCTTATCTCCAACCACTGCCCAGGGTTGAAAATGATGCAGAAATCAGAACTCTTTCCCCATGGCAAGAAACCTTGTGCTTGGCATGTTGTCCAACGTTCAGTATAGTTGAAACAAGCGTGGGCCATGAGGCCCAGCCCATGCATGCGGGCCACATTGGTCACAAACACACATTGTGACCCTCAGCCTGAGCCCAGTCCTCAGGTAAGGCCTCTCAGGCCTATGTGAAGAGACAGCATATTGGGCTTGCTATGCCCCTAGGCCCCAATTTTTTAACCATAGTTCGGGTTGTCCCTTCACTCTTCCCCAGGGCTCTGCTTTGGAATCCCTCTTTTGGTGGGACACCTGAGATAACAAACCTGAAAGGAGTCCTCCCATCCCACAGATTGACGAAAAACAATTGGGATCGGGCCAAATCCACAGAGAGGAAGATTCGTCCATGGCCCATGAGACCTCCCCAACATTCCACGGCCATCGGTGAAACAAAATCCAGAGACAAAAGCCTGAGCAAGCGCCTCAGACTCGCTCATTCTTCATATCCTGAAGAGTTCTTCTCATGGTTTGTAGATCGGGCGTGCCATACCTACGTCCCCAAACTTAAGCTGAGTTTGTGTTTTCAGTCTTCTGTCCTCAAAGTCCTGGGCTACACTCCCTCCAGGCTGGGGCCCCTGGAGCCACACATTAGGACTGCCCCCACCCAATCCATGGCAATTCGGCCATTCCATTGTCAAAAATCGTACAAATTAGGAGAACCCTCCAAAGTCCCTGAGGCCATCCCAAGTGTAGGTCGCCCGGGACAAAAAATGGGTGGTTGATACCGGCTGAGCATCTACCTCGATTATCTACCTCCATTCATACCAAGGAGATTGAACCAGACAGGACCCGAGGCCAATATCGAATCCATTGCTTTGGTTTACAGGCATGTCTCCTCAAAAGCCTGGATTCCAATACCAGCAGAGGGGATTTCCTGAGGCACTCATCAGAACAAATCTCGTCTCCACAAGGAAACTTGTGCATGGTAGCTAAGCCAAAGCTTAGGAGAATACTTCAGGGTCCCGGTGCCACCTCCCCATTCCAAGGTCCTCATGGACACAAATACACGTTAGCACCCATCCTCTGGAAAGTGCATTTCAACTCAGCCACCCCTGTTGCTCCCGCAGATCCATTAGATCTAAACTGTCTTGTTGCTAGGAGACAATTGGAAGGCGAGGCGGACTTCCCTGGCATTCATCCTGGAACGGTGCTCTGGAGTCATTCCATATGGGATGTCATGGAGCTGTACAACAGGTCTCAATTGTCCCGCAGAAGGAATTCTTGAAGGGAGCATCCCACATCTCCCAACGTGGAAAACCTCCATGGCCTCGAGATTCCGCTCCCTTCATGAAGGGGCCGTCATGCACAGAAACTCCAACCTGAGCCAACGTCGGATCCTCGCCCTGACTTCAGATGCATGAGATATTGGTTCAGATCTGCAGGAGGTACCTGCCGTGCCCTCACCCTGAATCCGAAGTCTAGCTTGTGTTCTCAGACTTCCGTCCTCACTCTCCTGGCCCCGAAGCCCTCAAGTTTGGCAATTCCGGACCGACAATGAAGCACTCTGCCTGCCCTCTAGAAAAAATATATTGCCTAATGAGCAGCCCAGGCAGCTTAAATGAGGATAAAACTAAACGGCACTCGAATGTACCCAAATTATATAGTCTAACCTGGGCACTAATGCACTGTCTGACACAACCTGAGCCCGGACCTGCTGACCAACACCCAGACAGCTGACCGCACGCTGAGCACATCAGACCCGCCATGGCCTTAGGTCATCATCTCTTCGCTACCTCAGTTTTCAGGCTTCAGAACCTAGACCTTATCTCCAATCACTGCCCACGGGTGACTGTGATGCAGAAATCAGAACTCTTTCTGACCCATGGCAAGAAACCTTGTGGTTGGCATGTTGTCCAACGTTCAGTGTAGGAGAAACCAGCATTCACCCTGAGGCCCCGCCCATTCTTGAGTGCGACGAGAGCATAAACACGCATTGTGACCTCAGCGTGAGTCCTGTCCTCTAGTAAGTCCTCTCAGTGGCTGGACCATTAGATGTCATAATGGGCTTGACATGTCCCTAGTCCCCAATTTTTAACCAGATTTCTGGTTGTCCAGTCGCCCCACCCCAGGGCTCTACTCTGGAATCCCTCATTTGGTGGGACATCTGAGGTTGAAAAACAAAATGAAACAAATCGACAACAACAACAAAAAAACGGACTTCTTCCATCCCCAGAATGAGCCCAAACTCTTTGGACGGGACCGAACCCCCAGAGAATAAGACTCGTCCATTTCCCATGAAGTCACCCGGCAATTTCACGACCATGAGTGACACGATATCCAGAGACAAAAACTTGAGCAAGAGCCTCACACTCGCTCTTTTTTCATATCCCGAAGTGTTCTCCTCATGGTCTGTAGATCAGTCCTGTCATACCTATGACCCAAAACATAAGCCGAGTTTGTGTTTTCAGACAACTGTCCAAACAGCTCTGGCCTACACACCCTACAGGCTCAGGGCCCTGGAGCCAAACCTGAGGACTGTACTTGCCCTCTCCAAGGGAATTGTATGTGCCCATTCCAAAGGCCACAACCCTACTAATAGGATAACCTCCAAAGTCCCTGAGGCCATCCCAAGAGTTGTGGCTTCCCAGGACAAACAGGGGCAATCTGAGCCCATCTGAGCACCTACCTGCACTCAGACCCGTAGACTGATGTCCCCAGAGGTAAAAAGGAACGAACAGGCCCCTAGGCACTAATCGGATCCATTGCTTTGGTTTCCAGGCATCTCTCCTCAGAGGCCTGGATTTCAATACCAGCATATGGCTGTTTCTTGACTCACCCATCAGAACAAATCTCATCTACACATGGGAAACATGCACGTTGGAGCTGTGTCAAAGCCTCTGTTTAGGAGAACCCTTCAGGGCCCCAGGGCCACCGCTTCATTCCAAGGTCCCCATAGACACAAAAACATATTAGGACACATCCCCAGGAGAGTCCATTTCAACTCTGCCTCCTCGGTTGCCCCCCACATCCAGCAGTACTAACCTGTCTTGTTGCTTGGAGACAATTGGAATGCGAGGTGGGCTACCCAGCCATCCATCCTTAGAACCCTGCTCGGAATCGTTGGCCTGGAGCCAACCAACAGGTCTCAATTGTCCTGCAGAGGAATCTTTGCAGTTTGGAGCTTCTCACAACTCCCATCGTGGGAAAACCCCCATGTCCTCGTGATCCAACCCCCATCAAGAAAGGGCCATCTGGGCAGAAAGTACAACCTGAGGGATCGTCTTATCCTTGCCCTGACTTCAGATGCACGTGATCTCTATTGAGGTCTCTAGATTGTGCCTGCCATATCCTCACCCATAAACCTAGGCTTAGCTTGGGTTCTCAGACTCCGTCCTCAGACTACTGGCCCACAAGCCCTCCAGTTGGGCAATCCAGAACTACAATGCCGCACTCTGCCTGCCCTAAGAAGTAAAACATTGCCCTCAGGGCTACCCCGAAATCCCAAATGAGGATCAACCTGCACGCCATTCGGCTGTACCCCAAACATATAGGCTGACCTGGGCACTATTTCCCCTTCTGACCCAGCCTGAGCCTGGACCTCCTGGTCCCACCCAGACAGCTGGCCGCACACTGAGCACATCGGACCCGCCATGGCCTTAGGTCGTCATCTCTTCCCAACTGCGGTTTTCAGGCTCCAGAACCTAGACCTTATCTCCAACCACTGCCCAGGGTTGAAAATGATGCAGAAATCAGAACTCTTTACCCATGGCAAGAAACCTTGTGGTTGGCATGTTGTCCAACGTTCAGTGTAGTTGAAACAAGCGTGGCCCATGAGGCCCAGCCCATGCTTGCGGGCCACATTGCTCACAAACACACATTGTGGCCCTCAGCCTGAGGCCAGTCCTCAGGTAAGGCCTCTCAGGGCCTATATGAAGAGACAGCATATTGGGCTTGCCATGCCCCTAGACCCCAAATTTTAACCATAGTTCGGGTTGTCCCTTCACTCTTCCCCAGGTCTCTGCTTTGGAATTCCTCTTTTGGTGGGACACCTGATTTAACAAACCTGAAAGGAGTCCTCCCATCCCACAGATGGACGAAAAACAATTGGGATCGGGCCAAATCCACAGAGAGGAAGATTCGTCCATGGCCCATGAGACCTCCCCAACATTCCACGGCCATGGCTGAAACAAAAGTCAGAGACAAAAGCCTGAGCAAGCGCCTCAGACTCGCTCATTCTTCATATCCTGAAGAGTTCTTCTCATGGTTTGTAGATCGGGCGTGCCATACCTACGTCCCCAAACTTAAGCTGAGTTTGTGTTTTCAGTCTTCTGTCCTCAAAGTCCTGGGCCACACTCCCTCCAGGCTGGGGCCCCTGGAGCCACATATTACGACTGCCCCCACCCAATCCATGGGAATTCTGCCCGTTCCATTGTCAAAAATCGTACAAATTAGGAGAACCCTCCAAAGTCCCTGAGGCCATCCCAATAGTGTAGGTCGCCCGGGACAAAAAAGGGCGGTTGATACCGGCTGAGCATCTACCTCCACTCATCTACCTCCACTCATACCAAGAAGATTGAACCAGAAAGGACCCGAGGCCATTATCGGATCCATTGCTTTGGTTTACAGGCATGTCTCCTCAAAAGCCTGGATTCCAATACCAGCAGAGGGGATTTCCTGAGGCACCCATCAGAACAAATCTCGTCTCCACAAGGAAACTTGTGCATGGGAGCTAAGCCAAAGCTTAGGAGAATACTTCAGGGTCCCGGTGCCACCTCCCCATTCCAAGGCCCTCATGGACACAAACACACGTTAGGACCCATCCTCTGGAAAGTGCATTTCAACTCAGCCACCCCGGTTGCTCCCGCAGATCCATTAGATCTAAACTGTCTTGTTGCTAGGAGACAATTGGAAGGTGAGGCGGACTTCCCATGCATCCATCCTCGAACGGTGCTCTGGAGTCATTCCATATGGGATGTCCTGGAGCTGTCCAACAGGTCTCAATTGTCCCGCAGAAGGAATCCTTGAAGGGGGCAACCCACATCTCCCAACGTGGAAAACCTCCATGGCCTCGAGATTCCGCGCCCTTCATGAAGGGGCGGTCATGCACAGAAACTCCAACCTGAGCCAACGTCGGATCCTCGCCCTGACTTCAGATGCATGAGATATTGGTTCAGATCTGCAGGGGGTACCTGCCGTGCCCTCACCCTGAATCCGAAGTCTAGCTTGTGTTCTCAGACTTCCGTCCTCACTCTCCTGGCCCCGAAGCCCTCAAGTTTGGCAATTCCGGACCGACAATGAGGCACTCTGCCTGCCCTCTAGAAAAAATATATTGTCTAATGAGCAGCCCAGGCAGCTTAAATGAGGATAAACCTACACGGCACTCGAATGTACCCAAATTATATAGTCTATCCTGGGCACTAATGCACTGTCTGACACAACCTGAGCCCAGACCTGCTGACCAACACCCAGACAGCTGACCGCACGCTGAGCACATCAGACCCGCCATGGCCTTAGGTCATCATCTCTTCCCTACCTCAGTTTTCAGGCTTCAGAACCTAGACCTTATCTCCAATCACTGCCCACGGGTGACTGTGATGCAGAAATCAGAACTCTTCCTGACCCATGGTAAGAAACCTTGTGGTTGGCATGTTGTCCAACGTTCAGTGTAGGAGAAACCAGCATTCACCCTGAGGCCCCGCCCATTCTTGAGTGCGACGAGAGCATAAACACGCATTGTGACCTCAGCGTGAGTCCTGTCCTCTAGTAAGTCCTCTCAGTGGCTGGACCATTAGATGTCATAATGGGCTTGACATGTCCCTAGTCCCCAATTTTTAACCAGATTTCTGGTTGTCCAGTCGCCCCACCCCAGGGCTCTACTATGGAATCCCTCATTTGGTGCGACATCTGAGGTTGAAAAACAAAATGAAACAAATCGACAACAACAAAAAAACGGACTTCTTCCATCCCCAGAATGACCCCAAACTCTTTGGACGGGACCGAACCCCCAGAGAGTAAGACTCGTCCATTTCCCATGAAGTCACCCGGCAATTTCACGACCATGAGTGACACGATATCCAGAGACAAAAACTTGAGCAAGAGCCTCACACTCGCCCTTTTTTCATATCCCGAAGTGTTCTCCTCATGGTCTGTAGATCAGTCCTGCCATACCTATGACCCAAAACATAAGCCGAGTTTGTGTTTTCAGACAACTGTCCAAACAGCTCTGGCCTACACACCCTACAGGCTCAGGGCCCTGGAGCCAAACCTGAGGACTGTACTTGCCCTCTCCAAGGGAATTGTATGTGCCCATTCCAATGGCCACAACCCTACTAGTAGGATAACCTCCAAAGTCCCTGAGGCCATCCCAATAGTTGTGGCTTCCCAGGACAAACAGGGGCAATCTGAGCCCATCTGAGCACCTACCTGCACTCAGACCCGTAGACTGATGTCCCCAGAGGTAAAAAGGAACGAACCGGCCCCTAGGCACTAATCGGATCCATTGCTTTGGTTTCCAGGCATCTCTCCTCAGAGGCCTGGATTTCAATACCAGCATATGGCTGTTTCTTGACTCACCCATCAGAACAAATCTCATCTACACATGGGAAACATGCACGTTGGAGCTGTGTCAAAGCCTCTGTTTAGGAGAACCCTTCAGGGCCCCAGGGCCACCGCTTCATTCCAAGGTCTCCATAGACACAAAAACATATTAGGACACATCCACAGGAGAGTCCATTTCAACTCAGCCTCCTCGGTTGCCCCCCACATCCAGCAGATCTAACCTGTATTGTTGCTTGGAGACCATTGGAATGCGAGGTGGGCTACCCAGCCATCCATCCTTAGAACCCTGCTCGGAATCGTTGGCCTGGAGCCAACCAACAGGTCTCAATTGTCCTGCAGAAGAATTTTTGCAGTTTGGAGCTTCTCACAACTCCCATCGTGGGAAAACCCCCATGTCCTCGTGATCCAACCCCCTTCAAGAAAGGGCCATCAGGGCAGAAAGTCCAACCTGAGCGATCGTCTGATCCTTGCCCTGACTTCAGATGCACGAGATCTCGATTGAGGTCTGTAGATTGTGCCTGCCATATCCTCACCCAGAAACCTAGGCCTAGCTTGGGTTCTCAGACTCCGTCCTCAGACTACTGGCCCACAAGCCCTCCAGTTGGGCAATCGAGAACTACAATGCCGCACTCTGCCTGCCCTACAGAAGTAAAACATTGCCCTCAGGGCTACCCCGAATCCGCAAATGAGGATCAACCTGCACGCCATTCGGTTGTACCCCAAACATATAGGCTGACCTGGGCACTATTTCCCCTTCTGACCCAGCCTGAGCCTGGACCTCCTGGTCCCACCCAGACAGCTGGCCGCACACTGAGCACATCACCCGCCATGGCCTTAGGTCGTCATCTCTTCCCAACTGCGGTTTTCAGGCTCCAGAACTTAGACCTTATCTCCAACCACTGCCCAGGGTTGAAAATGATGCAGAAATCAGAACTCTTTCCCCATGGCAAGAAACCTTGTGGTTGGCATGTTGTCCAACGTTCAGTGTAGTTGAAACAAGCGTGGCCCATGAGGCCCAGCCCATGCTTGCAGGCCACATTGGTCACAAACACACATTGTGACCCTCAGCCTGAGCCCAGTCCTCAGGTAAGGCCTCTCAGGGCCTATATGAAGAGACAGCATATTGGGCTTGCTATGCCCCTAGGCCCCAATTTTTAACCATAGTTCGGGTTGTCCCTTCACTCTTCCCCAGGGCTCTGCTTTGGAATTCCTCTTTTGGTGGGACACCTGAGGTAACAAACCTGAAAGGAGTCCTCCCATCCCACAGATGGACGAAAAACAATTGGGATCGGGCCAAATCCACAGAGAGGAAGAGTCGTCCATGGCCCATGAGACCTCCCCAACATTCAACGGCCATGGCTGAAACAAAAGTCAGAGACAAAAGCCTTAGCAAGCGCCTCAGACTCGCTCATTCTTCATATCCTGAAGAGTTCTTCTCATGTTTTGTAGATCGGGCGTGCCATACCTACGTCCCCAAACTTAAGCTGAGTTTGTGTTTTCAGTCTTCTGTCCTCAAAGTCCTGGGCCACACTCCCTCCAGGCTGGGGCCCCTGGAGTCACACATTACGACTGCCCCCACCCAATCCATGGGAATTCTGCCCGTTCCATTGTCAAAAATCGTACAAATTAGGAGAACCCTCCAAAGTCCCTGAGGCCATCCCAATAGTGTAGGTCGCCCGGGACAAAAAAGGGCGGTTTATACCGGCTGAGCATCTACCTCCACTCATCTACCTCCACTCATACCAAGAAGATTGAACAAGACAGGACCCGAGGCCATTATCGGATCCATTGCTTTGGTTTACAGGCATGTCTCCTCAAAAGCCTGGATTCCAATACCAGCAGAGGGGATTTCCTGAGGCACCCATCAGAACAAATCTTGTCTCCACAAGGAAACTTGTGCATGGGAGCTAAGCCAAAGCTTAGGAGAATACTTCAGGGTCCCGGAGCCACCTCCCCATTCCAAGGCCCTCATGGACACAAACACAAGTTAGGACCCATCCTCTGGAAAGTGCATTTCAACTCAGCCACCCTGGTTGCTCCCGCAGATCCATTAGATCTAAACTGTCTTGTTGCTAGGAGACAATTGGAAGGTGAGGCGGACTTCCCAGGCATCCATCCTCGAACGGTGCTCTGGAGTCATTCCATATGGGATGTCCTGGAGCTGTCCAACAGGTCTCAATTGTCCCGCAGAAGGAATCCTTGAAGGGGGCATCCCACATCTCCCAACGTGGAAAACCTCCATGGCCTCGAGATTCCGCTCCCTTCATGAAGGGGCCGTCATGCACAGAAACTCCAACCTGAGCCAATGTCGGATCCTCGCCCTGACTTCAGATGCATGAGATATTGGTTCAGATCTGCAGGGGGTACCTGCCGTGCCCTCACCCTGAATCCGAAGTCTAGCTTGTGTTCTCAGACTTCCGTCCTCACTCTCCTGGCCCCGAAGCCCTCAAGTTTGGCAATTCCGGACCGACAATGAAGCACTCTGCCTGCCCTCTAGAAAAAATATATTGCCTAATGAGCAGCCCAGGCAGCTTAAATGAGGATAAACCTACACGGCACTCGAATGTACCCAAATTATATAGTCTAACCTGGGCACTAATGCACTGTCTGACACAACCTGAGCCCGGACCTGCTGACCAACACCCAGACAGCTGACCGCACGCTGAGCACATCAGACCCGCCATGGCCTTAGGTCATCATCTCTTCCCTACCTCAGTTTTCAGGCTTCAGAACCTAGACCTTATCTCCAATCACTGCCCACGGGTGACTGTGATGCAGAAATCAGAACTCTTCCTGACCCATGGTAAGAAACCTTGTGGTTGGCATGTTGTCCAACGTTCAGTGTAGGAGAAACCAGCATTCACCCTGATGCCCCGCCCATTCTTGAGTGCGAGGAGAGCATAAACACGCATTGTGACCTCAGCGTGAGTCCTGTCCTCTAGTAAGTCCTCTCAGTGGCTGGACCATTAGATGTCATAATGGGCTTGACATGTCCCTAGTCCCCAATTTTTAACCAGATTTCTGGTTGTCCAGTCGCCCCACCCCAGGGCTCTACTATGGAATCCCTCATTTGGTGCGACATCTGAGGTTGAAAAACAAAATGAAACAAATCGACAACAACAAAAAAACGGACTTCTTCCATCCCCAGAATGACCCCAAACTCTTTGGACGGGACCGAACCCCCAGAGAGTAAGACTCGTCCATTTCCCATGAAGTCACCCGGTAATTTCACGACCATGAGTGACACGATATCCAGAGACAAAAACTTGAGCAAGAGCCTCACACTCGCCCTTTTTTCATATCACGAAGTGTTCTCCTCATGGTCTGTAGATCAGTCCTGCCATACCTATGACCCAAAACATAAGCCGAGTTTGTGTTTTCAGACAACTGTCCAAACAGCTCTGGCCTACACACCCTACAGGCTCAGGGCCCTGGAGCCAAACCTGAGGACTGTACTTGCCCTCTCCAAGGGAATTGTATGTGCCCATTCCAATGGCCACAACCCTACTAGTAGGATAACCTCCAAAGTCCCTGAGGCCATCCCAATAGTTGTGGCTTCCCAGGACAAACAGGGGCAATCTGAGCCCATCTGAGCACCTACCTGCACTCAGACCCGTAGACTGATGTCCCCAGAGGTAAAAAGGAACGAACAGGCCCCTAGGCACTAATCGGATCCATTGCTTTGGTTTCCAGGCATCTCTCCTCAGAGGCCTGGATTTCAATACCAGCATATGCCTGTTTCTTGACTCACCCATCAGAACAAATCTCATCTACACATGGGAAACATGCACATTGGAGCTGTGTCAAAGCCTCTGTTTAGGAGAACCCTTCAGGACCCCAGGGCCACCGCTTCATTCCAAGGTCTCCATAGACACAAAAACATATTAGGACACATCCACAGGAGAGTCCATTTCAACTCAGCCTCCTCGGTTGCCCCCCACATCCAGCAGATCTAACCTGTCTTGTTGCTTGGAGACCATTGGAATGCGAGGTGGGCTACCCAGCCATCCATCCTTAGAACCCTGCTCGGAATCGTTGGCCTGGAGCCAACCAACAGGTCTCAATTGTCCTGCAGAAGAATTTTTGCAGTTTGGAGCTTCTCACAACTTCCATCGTGCGAAAACCCGCATGTCCTCGTGATCCAACCCCCTTCAAGAAAGGGCCATCAGGGCAGAAAGTCCAACCTGAGCGATCGTCTGATCCTTGCCCTGACTTCAGATGCACGAGATCTCGATTGAGGTCTGTAGATTGTGCCTGCCATATCCTCACCCAGAAACCTAGGCCTAGCTTGGGTTCTCAGACTCCGTCCTCAGACTACTGGCCCACAAGCCCTCCAGTTGGGCAATCCAGAACTACAATGCCGCACTCTGCCTGCCCTACAGAAGTAAAACATTGCCCTCAGGGCTACCACGAAACCGCAAATGAGGATCAACCTGCACGCCATTCGGCTGTACCCCAAACATATAGGCTGACCTGGGCACTATTTCCCCTTCTGACCCAGCCTGAGCCTGGACCTCCTGGTCCCACCCAGACAGCTGGCCGCACACTGAGCACATCGGACCCGCGATGGCCTTAGGTCGTCATCTCTTCCCAACTGCGGTTTTCAGGCTCCAGAACCTAGACCTTATCTCCAACCACTGCCCAGGGTTGAAAATGATGCAGAAATCAGAACTCTTTCCCCATGGCAAGAAACCTTGTGGTTGGCATGTTGTCCAACGTTCAGTGTAGTTGAAACAAGCGTGGCCCATGAGGCCCAGCCCATGCTTGCAGGCCACATTGGTCACAAACACACATTGTGACCCTCAGCCTGAGCCCAGTCCTCAGGTAAGGCCTCTCAGGGCCTATATGAAGAGAGAGCATATTGGGCTTGCCATGCCCCGAGGCCCCAATTTTTAACCATAGTTCGGGTTGTCCCTTCACTCTTCCCCAGGGCTCTGCTTTGGAATTCCTGTTTTGGTGGGACACCTGAGGTAACAAACCTGAAAGGAGTCCTCCCATCCCACAGATGGACGAAAAACAATTGGGATCGGGCCAAATCCACAGAGAGGAAGATTCGTCCATGGCCCATGAGACCTCCCCAACATTCAACGGCCATGGCTGAAACAAAAGTCAGAGACAAAAGCCTGAGCAAGCGCCACAGACTCGCTCATTCTTCATTACCTGAAGAGTTCTTCTCATGGTTTGTAGATCGTGCGTGCCATACCTACGTCCCCAAACTTAAGCTGAGTTTGTGTTTTCAGTCTTCTGTCCTCAAAGTCCTGGGCCACACTCCCTCCAGGCTGGGGCCTCTGGAGTCACACATTACGACTGCCCCCACCCAATCCATGGGAATTCTGCCCGTTCCATTGTCAAAAATCGTACAAATTAGGAGAACCCTCCAAAGTCCCTGAGGCCATCCCAATAGTGTAGGTCGCCCGGGACAAAAAAGGGCGGTTGATACCGGCTGAGCATCTACCTCCACTCATCTACCTCCATTCATACCAAGAAGATTGAACCAGACAGGACCCGAGGCCATTATCGGATCCATTGCTTTGGTTTATAGGCATGTCTCCTCAAAAGCCTGGATTCCAATACCAGCAGAGGGGATTTCCTGAGGCACCCATCAGAACAAATCTCGTCTCCACAAGGAAACTTGTGCATGGGAGCTAAGCCAAAGCTTAGGAGAATACTTCAGGGTCCCGGTGCCACCTCCCCATTCCAAGGCCCTCATGGACACAAACACACGTTAGGACCCATCCTCTGGAAAGTGCATTTCAACTCAGCCACCCCGGTTGCTCCCGCAGATCCATTAGATCTAAACTGTCTTGTTGTAGGAGACAATTGGAAGGTGAGGCGGACTTCCCAGGCATCCATCCTCGAACGGTGCTCTGGAGTCATTCCATATGGGATGTCCTGGAGCTGTCCAACAGGTCTCAATTGTCCCGCAGAAGGAATCCTTGAATGGGGCATCCCACATCTCCCAACGTGGAAAACCTCCATGGCCTCGAGATTCCGCTCCCTTCATGAAGGGGCCGTCATGCACAGAAACTCCAACCTGAGCCAATGTCGGATCCTCGCCCTGACTTCAGATGCATGAGATATTGGTTCAGATCTGCAGGGGGTACCTGCCGTGCCCTCACCCTGAATCCGAAGTCTAGCTTGTGTTCTCAGACTTCCGTCCTCACTCTCCTGGCCCCGAAGCCCTCAAGTTTGGCAATTCCGGACCGACAATGAAGCACTCTGCCTGCCCTCTAGAAAAAATATATTGCCTAATGAGCAGCCCAGGCAGCTTAAATGAGGATAAACCTACACGGCACTCGAATGTACCCAAATTATATAGTCTAACCTGGGCACTAATGCACTGTCTGACACAACCTGAGCCCGGACCTGCTGACCAACACCCAGACAGCTGACCGCACGCTGAGCACATCAGACCCGCCATGGCCTTAGGTCATCATCTCTTCCCTACCTCAGTTTTCAGGCTTCAGAACCTAGACCTTATCTCCAATCACTGCCCACGGGTGACTGTGATGCAGAAATCAGAACTCTTCCTGACCCATGGTAAGAAACCTTGTGGTTGGCATGTTGTCCAACGTTCAGTGTAGGAGAAACCAGCATTCACCCTGATGCCCCGCCCATTCTTGAGTGCGAGGAGAGCATAAACACGCATTGTGACCTCAGCGTGAGTCCTGTCCTCTAGTAAGTCCTCTCAGTGGCTGGACCATTAGATGTCATAATGGGCTTGACATGTCCCTAGTCCCCAATTTTTAACCAGATTTCTGGTTGTCCAGTCGCCCCACCCCAGGGCTCTACTATGGAATCCCTCATTTGGTGCGACATCTGAGGTTGAAAAACAAAATGAAACAAATCGACAACAACAAAAAAACGGACTTCTTCCATCCCCAGAATGACCCCAAACTCTTTGGACGGGACCGAACCCCCAGAGAGTAAGACTCGTCCATTTCCCATGAAGTCACCCGGCAATTTCACGACCATGAGTGACACGATATCCAGAGACAAAAACTTGAGCAAGAGCCTCACACTCGCCCTTTTTTCATATCCTGAAGTGTTCTCCTCATGGTCTGTAGATCAGTCCTGCCATACCTATGACCCAAAACATAAGCCGAGTTTGTGTTTTCAGACAACTGTCCAAAAGCTCTTGCCTACACACCCTACAGGCTCAGGGCCCTGGAGCCAAACCTGAGGACTGTACTTGCCCTCTCCAAGGGAATTGTATGTGCCCATTCCAATGGCCACAACCCTACTAGTAGGATAACCTCCAAAGTCCCTGAGGCCATCCCAATAGTTGTGGCTTCCCAGGACAAACAGGGGCAATCTGAGCCCATCTGAGCACCTACCTGCACTCAGACCCGTAGACTGATGTCCCCAGAGGTAAAAAGGAACGAACAGGCCCCTAGGCACTAATCGGATCCATTGCTTTGGTTTCCAGGCATCTCTCCTCAGAGGCCTGGATTTCAATACCAGCATATGCCTGTTTCTTGACTCACCCATCAGAACAAATCTCATCTACACATGGGAAACATGCACATTGGAGCTGTGTCAAAGCCTCTGTTTAGGAGAACCCTTCAGGACCCCAGGGCCACCGCTTCATTCCAAGGTCTCCATAGACACAAAAACATATTAGGACACATCCACAGGAGAGTCCATTTCAACTCAGCCTCCTCGGTTGCCCCCCACATCCAGCAGATCTAACCTGTCTTGTTGCTTGGAGACCATTGGAATGCTAGGTGGGCTACCCAGCCATCCATCCTTAGAACCCTGCTCGGAATCGTTGGCCTGGAGCCAACCAACAGGTCTCAATTGTCCTGCAGAAGAATTTTTGCAGTTTGGAGCTTCTCACAACTTCCATCGTGCGAAAACCCCCATGTCCTCGTGATCCAACCCCCTTCAAGAAAGGGCCATCAGGGCAGAAAGTCCAACCTGAGCGATCGTCTGATCCTTGCCCTGACTTCAGATGCACGAGATGTCTATGGAGGTCTGTAGATTGTGCCTGCCATATCCTCACCCAGAAACCTAGGCCTAGCTTGGGTTCTCAGACTCCGTCCTCAGACTACTGGCCCACAAGCCCTCCAGTTGGGCAATCCAGAACTACAATGCCGCACTCTGCCTGCCCTACAGAAGTAAAACATTGCCCTCAGGGCTACCCCGAAACCGCAAATGAGGATCAACCTGCACGCCATTCGGCTGTACCCCAAACATATAGGCTGACCTGGGCACTATTTCCCCTTCTGACCCAGCCTGAGCATGGACCTCCTGGTCCCACCCAGACAGCTGGCCGCACACTGAGCACATCGGACCCGCAATGGCCTTAGGTCGTCATCTCTTCCCAACTGCGGTTTTCAGGCTCCAGAACCTAGACCTTATCTCCAACCACTGCCCAGGGTTGAAAATGATGCAGAAATCAGAACTCTTTCCCCATGGCAAGAAACCTTGTGGTTGGCATGTTGTCCAACGTTCAGTGTAGTTGAAACAAGCGTGGCCCATGAGGCCCAGCCCATGCTTGCGGGCCACATTGGTCACAAACACACATTGTGACCCTCAGCCTGAGCCCAGTCCTCAGGTAAGGCCTCTCAGGGCCTATATGAAGAGAGAGCATATTGGGCTTGCCATGCCCCGAGGCCCCAATTTTTAACCATAGTTCGGGTTGTCCCTTCACTCTTCCCCAGGGCTCTGCTTTGGAATTCCTGTTTTGGTGGGACACCTGAGGTAACAAACCTGAAAGGAGTCCTCCCATCCCACAGATGGACGAAAAACAATTGGGATCGGGCCAAATCCACAGAGAGGAAGATTCGTCCATGGCCCATGAGACCTCCCCAACATTCAACGGCCATGGCTGAAACAAAAGTCAGAGACAAAAGCCTGAGCAAGCGCCTCAGACTCGCTCATTCTTCATATCCTGAAGAGTTCTTCTCATGGTTTGTAGATCGTGCGTGCCATACCTACGTCCCCAAACTTAAGCTGAGTTTGTGTTTTCAGTCTTCTGTCCTCAAAGTCCTGGGCCACACTCCCTCCAGGCTGGGGCCTCTGGAGTCACACATTACGACTGCCCCCACCCAATCCATGGGAATTCTGCCCGTTCCATTGTCAAAAATCGTACAAATTAGGAGAACCCTCCAAAGTCCCTGAGGCCATCCCAATAGTGTAGGTCGCCCGGGACAAAAAAGGGCGGTTGATACCGGCTGAGCATCTACCTCCACTCATCTACCTCCATTCATACCAAGAAGATTGAACCAGACAGGACCCGAGGCCATTATCGGATCCATTGCTTTGGTTTACAGGCATGTCTCCTCAAAAGCCTGGATTCCAATACCAGCAGAGGGGATTTCCTGAGGCACCCATCAGAACAAATCTCGTCTCCACAAGGAAACTTGTGCATGGGAGCTAAGCCAAAGCTTAGGAGAATACTTCAGGGTCCCGGTGCCACCTCCCCATTCCAAGGCCCTCATGGACACAAACACACGTTAGGACCCATCCTCTGGAAAGTGCATTTCAACTCAGCCACCCCGGTTGCTCCCGCAGATCCATTAGATCTAAACTGTCTTGTTGTAGGAGACAATTGGAAGGTGAGGCGGACTTCCCAGGCATCCATCCTCGAACGGTGCTCTGGAGTCATTCCATATGGGATGTCCTGGAGCTGTCCAACAGGTCTCAATTGTCCCGCAGAAGGAATCCTTGAAGGGGGCATCCCACATCTCCCAACGTGGAAAACCTCCATGGCCTCGAGATTCCGCGCCCTTCATGAAGGGGCCGTCATGCACAGAAACTCCAACCTGAGCCAACGTCGGATCCTCGCCCTGACTTCAGATGCATGAGATATTGGTTCAGATCTGCACGGGGTACCTGCTGTGCCCTCACCCTGAATCCGAAGTTTAGCTTGTGTTCTCAGACTTCCGTCCTCACTCTCCTGGCCCCGAAGCCCTCACGTTTGGCAATTCCGGACCGACAATGAAGCACTCTGCCTGCCCTCTAGAAAAAATATATTGCCTAATGAGCAGCCCAGGCAGCTTAAATGAGGATAAACCTACACGGCACTCGAATGTACCCAAATTATATAGTCTATCCTGGGCACTAATGCACTGTCTGACACAACCTGAGCCCGGACCTGCTGACCAACACCCAGACAGCTGACCTCACGCTGAGCACATCAGACCCGCCATGGCCTTAGGTCATCATCTCTTCCCTACCTCAGTTTTCAGGCTTCAGAACCTAGACCTTATCTCCAATCACTGCCCACGGGTGACTGTGATGCAGAAATCAGAACTCTTCCTGACCCATGGTAAGAAACCTTGTGGTTGGCATGTTGTCCAACGTTCAGTGTAGGAGAAACCAGCATTCACCCTGAGGCCCCGCCCATTCTTGAGTGCGACGAGAGCATAAACACGCATTGTGACCTCAGCGTGAGTCCTGTCCTCTAGTAAGTCCTCTCAGTGGCTTGACCATTAGATGTCATAATGGGCTTGACATGTCCCTAGTCCCCAATTTTTAACCAGATTTCTGGTTGTCCAGTCGCCCCACCCCAGGGCTCTACTATGGAATCCCTCATTTGGTGCGACATCTGAGGTTGAAAAACAAAATGAAACAAATCGACAACAACAAAAAAACGGACTTCTTCCATCCCCAGAATGACCCCAAACTCTTTGGACGGGACCGAACCCCCAGAGAGTAAGACTCGTCCATTTCCCATGAAGTCACCCGGCAATTTCACGACCATGAGTGACACGATATCCAGAGACAAAAACTTGAGCAAGAGCCTCACACTCGCCCTTTTTTCATATCCTGAAGTGTTCTCCTCATGGTCTGTAGATCAGTCCTGCCATACCTATGACCCAAAACATAAGCCGAGTTTGTGTTTTCAGACAACTGTCCAAACAGCTCTTGCCTACACACCCTACAGGCTCAGGGCCCTGGAGCCAAACCTGAGGACTGTACTTGCCCTCTCCAAGGGAATTGTATGTGCCCATTCCAATGGCCACAACCCTACTAGTAGGATAACCTCCAAAGTCCCTGAGGCCATCCCAATAGTTGTGGCTTCCCAGGACAAACAGGGGCAATCTGAGCCCATCTGAGCACCTACCTGCACTCAGACCCGTAGACTGATGTCCCCAGAGGTAAAAAGGAACGAACAGGCCCCTAGGCACTAATCGGATCCATTGCTTTGGTTTCCAGGCATCTCTCCTCAGAGGCCTGGATTTCAATACCAGCATATGGCTGTTTCTTGACTCACCCATCAGAACAAATCTCATCTACACATGGGAAACATGCACGTTGGAGCTGTGTCAAAGCCTCTGTTTAGGAGAACCCTTCAGGGCCCCAGGGCCACCGCTTCATTCCAAGGTCTCCATAGACACAAAAACATATTAGGACACATCCACAGGAGAGTCCATTTCAACTCAGCCTCCTCGGTTGCCCCCCACATCCAGCAGATCTAACCTGTCTTGTTGCTTGGAGACCATTGGAATGCGAGGTGGGCTACCCAGCCATGCATCCTTATAACCCTGCTCGGAATCGTTTGCCTGGAGCCAACCAACAGGTCTCAATTGTCCTGCATTAGAATCTTTGCAGTTTGGAGCTTCTCACAACTCCCATCGTGGGAAAACCCCCATGTCCTCGTGATCCAACCCCCTTCAGAAAAGGGCCATCAGGGCAGAAAGTCCAACCTGAGCGATCGTCTGATCCTTGCCCTGACTTCAGATGCACGAGATCTCGATTGAGGTCTGTAGATTGTGCCTGCCATATCCTCACCCAGAAACCTAGGCCTAGCTTGGGTTCTCAGACTCCGTCCTCAGACTACTGGCCCACAAGCCCTCCAGTTGGGCAATCCAGAACTACAATGCCGCACTCTGCCTGCCCTACAGAAGTAAAACATTGCCCTCAGGGCTACCCCGAAACCGCAAATGAGGATCAACCTGCACGCCATTCGGCTGTACCCCAAACATATAGGCTGACCTGGGCACTATTTCCCCTTCTGACCCAGCCTGAGCATGGACCTCCTGGTCCCACCCAGACAGCTGGCCGCACACTGAGCACATCGGACCCGCGATGGCGTTAGGTCGTCATCTCTTCCCAACTGCGGTTTTCAGGCTCCAGAACCTAGACCTTATCTCCAACCACTGCCCAGGGTTGAAAATGATGCAGAAATGAGAACTCTTTCCACATGGCAAGAAACCTTGTGGTTGGCATGTTGTCCAACGTTCAGTGTAGTTGAAACAAGCGTGGCCCATGAGGCCCAGCCCATTCTTGCGGGCCACATTGCTCACAAACACACATTGTGACCCTCAGCCTGAGCCCAGTCCTCAGGTAAGGCCTCTCAGGGCCTATATGAAGAGCCAGCATATTGGGCTTGCCATGCCCCTTGGCCCCAATTTTTAACGATAGTTCGGGTTGTCCCTTCACTCTTCCCCAGGGCTCTGCTTTGGAATTCCTCTTTTGGTGGAACACCTGAGGTAACAAACCTGAAAGGAGTCCTCCCATCCCACAGATGGACGAAAAACAATTGGGATCGGGCCAAATCCACAGAGAGGAAGATTCGTCCATGGCCCATGAGACCTCCCCAACATTCGACGGCCATGGCTGAAACAAAAGTCAGAGACAAAAGCCTGAGCAAGCGCCACAGACTCGCTCATTCTTCATATCCTGAAGAGTTCTTCTCATGGTTTGTAGATCGTGCGTGCCATACCTACGTCCCCAAACTTAAGCTGAGTTTGTGTTTTCAGTCTTCTGTCCTCAAAGCCCTGGGCCACACTCCCTCCAGGCTGGGGCCCCTGGAGCCACACATTACGACTGCCCCCACCCAATCCATGGGAATTCTGCCCGTTCCATTGTCAAAAATCGTACAAATTAGGAGAACCCTCCAAAGTCCCTGAGGCCATCCCAATAGTGTAGGTCGCCCGGGACAAAAAAGGGCGGTTGATACCGGCTGAGCATCTACCTCCACTCATCTACCTCCACTCATACCAAGAAGATTGAACCAGAAAGGACCCGAGGCCATTATCGGATACATTGCTTTGGTTTACAGGCATGTCTCCTCAAAAGCCTGGATTCCAATACCAGCAGAGGGGATTTCCTGAGGCACCCATCAGAACAAATCTCGTCTCCACAAGGAAACTTGTGCATGGGAGCTAAGCCAAAGCTTAGGAGAATACTTCAGGGTCCCGGTGCCACCTCCCCATTCCAAGGCCCTCATGGACACAAACACACGTTAGGACCCATCCTCTGGAAAGTGCATTTCAACTCAGCCACCCCGGTTGCTCCCGCAGATCCATTAGATCTAAACTGTCTTGTTGCTAGGAGACAATTGGAAGGTGAGGCGGACTTCCCAGGCATCCATCCTCGAACGGTGCTCTGGAGTCATTCCATATGGGATGTCCTGGAGCTGTCCAACAGGTCTCAATTGTCCCGCAGAAGGAATCCTTGAAGGGGGCATCCCACATCTCCCAACGTGGAAAACCTCCATGGCCTCGAGATTCCGCGCCCTTCATGAAGGGGCCGTCATGCACAGAAACTCCAACCTGAGCCAAAGTCGGATCCTCGCCCTGACTTCAGATGCATGAGATATTGGTTCAGATCTGCAGGGGGTACCTGCCGTGCCCTCACCCTGAATCCGAAGTCTAGCTTGTGTTCTCAGACTTCCGTCCTCACTCTCCTGGCCCCGAAGCCCTCAAGTTTGGCAATTCCGGACCGACAATGAGGCACTCTGCCTGCCCTCTAGAAAAAATATATTGCCTAATGAGCAGCCCAGGCAGCTTAAATGAGGATAAACCTACACGGCACTCGAATGTACCCAAATTATATAGTCTATCCTGGGCACTAATGCACTGTCTGACACAACCTGAGCCCGGACCTGCTGACCAACACCCAGACAGCTGACCGCACGCTGAGCACATCAGACCCGCCATGGCCTTAGGTCATCATCTCTTCCCTACCTCAGTTTTCAGGCTTCAGAACCTAGACCTTATCTCCAATCACTGCCCACGGGTGACTGTGATGCAGAAATCAGAACTCTTCCTGACCCATGGTAAGAAACCTTGTGGTTGGCATGTTGTCCAACGTTCAGTGTAGGAGAAACCAGCATTCACCCTGAGGCCCCGCCCATTCTTGATTGCGACGAGAGCATAAACACGCATTGTGACCTCAGCGTGAGTCCTGTCCTCTAGTAAGTCCTCTCAGTGGCTGGACCATTAGATGTCATAATGGGCTTGACATGTCCCTAGTCCCCAATTTTTAACCAGATTTCTGGTTGTCCAGTCGCCCCACCCCAGGGCTCTACTATGGAATCCCTCATTTGGTGCGACATCTGAGGTTGAAAAACAAAATGAAACAAATCGACAACAACAAAACAACGGACTTCTTCCATCCCCAGAATGACCCCAAACTCTTTGGACGGGACCGAACCCCCAGAGTAAGACTCGTCCATTTCCCATGAAGTCACCCGGCAATTTCACGACCATGAGTGACACGATATCCAGAGACAAAACCTTGAGCAAGAGCCTCACACTCGCCCTTTTTTCATATCCCGAAGTGTTCTCCTCATGGTCTGTAGATCAGTCCTGCCATACCTATGACCCAAAACATAAGCCGAGTTTGTGTTTTCAGACAACTGTCCAAACAGCTCTGGCCTACACACCCTACAGGCTCAGGGCCCTGGAGCCAAACCTGAGGACTGTACTTGCCCTCTCCAAGGGAATTGTATGTGCCCATTCCAATGGCCACAACCCTACTAGTAGGATAACCTCCAAAGTCCCTGAGGCCATCCCAAGAGTTGTGGCTTCCCAGGACAAACAGGGGCAATCTGAGCCCATCTGAGCACCTACCTGCACTCAGACCCGTAGACTGATGTCCCCAGAGGTAAAAAGGAACGAACAGGCCCCTAGGCACTAATCGGATCCATTGCTTTGGTTTCCAGGCATCTCTCCTCAGAGGCCTGGATTTCAATACCAGCATATGGCTGTCTCCTGATTCATCCATCAGAACAAATCTCATCTATACATGGGAAACATGCACGTTGGAGCTGTGTCAAAGCCTCTGTTTAGGAGAACCCTTCAGGGCCCCAGGGCCACCGCTTCATTCCAAGGTCTCCATAGACACAAAAACTTATTAAGACACATCCACAGGAGAGTCCATTTCAACTCAGCCTCCTCGGTTGCCCCCCACATCCAGCAGATCTAACCTGTCTTGTTGCTTGGAGACCATTGGAATGCGAGGTGGGCTACCCAGCCATCCATCCTTAGAACCCTGCTCGGAATCGTTGGCCTGGAGCCAACCAACAGGTCTCAATTGTCCTGCAGAAGAATCTTTGCAGTTTGGAGCTTCTCACAACTCCCATCGTGGGAAAACCCCCATGGTCTCGTGATCCAACCCCCTTCAAGAAAGGGCCATCAGGGCAGAAAGTCCAACCTGAGCGATCGTCTGATCCTTGCCCTGACTTCAGATGCACGAGATCTCGATTGAGGTCTGTAGATTGTGCCTGCCATATCCTCACCCAGAAACCTAGGCCTAGCTTGGGTTCTCAGACTCCGTCCTCAGACTACTGGCCCACAAGCCCTCCAGTTGGGCAATCCAGAACTACAATGCCGCACTCTGCCTGCCCTACAGAAGTAAAACATTGCCCTCAGGGCTACCCCGAAACCGCAAATTAGGATCAACCTGCACGCCATTCGGCTGTACCCCAAACATATAGGCTGACCTGGGCACTATTTCCCCTTCTGACCCAGCCTGAGCCTGGAACTCCTGGTCCCACCCAGACAGCTGGCCGCACACTGAGCACATCGGACCCGCCATGGCCTTAGGTCGTCATCTCTTCCCAACTGCGGTTTTCAGGCTCCAGAACCTAGACCTTATCTCCAACCACTGTCCAGGGTTGAAAATGATGCAGAAATCAGAACTCTTTCCCCATGGCAAGAAACCTTGTGCTTGGCATGTTGTCCAACGTTCAGTGTAGTTGAAACAAGCGTGGCCCATGAGGCCGAGCCCATGCTTGCGGGCCACATTGGTCACAAACACTCATTGTGACCCTCAGCCTGAACCCAGTTCTCAGGTAAGGCCTCTCAGGGCATATATGAAGAGACAGCATATTGGGCTTGCCATGCCTTTAGGCCCCAATTTTTAACCATAATTCGGGATGTCCCTTCACTCTTCCCCAAAGCTCTGCTTTGGAATTCCTCTTTTGGTGGGACACCTGAGGTAACAAACCTGAAAGGTGTCCTCCCATCCCACAGATTGACGAAAAACAATTGGGATCGGGTCAAATCCACAGAGAGGAAGATTCGTCCATGGCCCATGAGACCTCCCCAACATTCCACGGCCATCGCTGAAACAAAATCCAGAGACAAAAGCCTGAGCAAGTTCCTCAGACTCGCTCATTCTTCATATCCTGAAGAGTTCTTCTCATGGTTTGTAGATCGGGCGTGCCATACCTACGTCCCCAAACTTAAGCTGAGATTGTGTTTTCAGTCTTCTGTCCTCAAAGTCCTGGGCCACACTCCCTCCAGGCTGGGGCCCCTGGAGCCACACATTAGGACTGCCCCCACCCAATCCATGGGAATTCTGCCCATTCCATTGTCAAAAATCGTACAAATTAGGAGAACCCTCCAAAGTCCCTGAGGCCATCCCAATAGTGTAGGTCGCCCGGGACAAAAAAGGGCGGTTGATACCGGCTGAGCATCTACCTCCACTCATCTACCTCCACTCATACCAAGGAGATTGAACCAGACAGGACCCGAGGCCATTATCGGATCCATTGCTTTGGTTTACAGGCATGTCTCCTCAAAAGCCTGGATTCCAATACCAGCAGAGGGGATTTCCTGAGGCACCCATCAGAACAAATCTCGTCTCCACAAGGAAACTTGTGCATGGGAGCTATGCCAAAGCTTAGGAGAATACTTCAGGGTCCCGGTGCCACCTCCCCATTCCAAGGCCCTCATGGACACAAACACACGTTAGGACCCATCCTCTGGAAAGTGCATTTTAACTCAGCCACCCCGGTTGCTCCCGCAGATCCATTAGATCTAAACTGTCTTGTTGCTAGGAGACAATTGGAAGGCGAGGCGGACTTCCCAGCATCCATCCTGGAACGGTGCTCTGGAGTCATTCCATAAGGGATGAACTGGAGCTGTCCAACAGGTCTCAATTGTCCCGCAGAAGGAATCCTTGAAGGGGGCATCCCACATCTCCCAACGTGGAAAACCTCCATGGCCTCGAGATTCCGCTCCCTTCATGAAGGGGCCGTCATGCACAGAAACTCCAACCTGAGCCAACGTCGGATCCTCGCCCTGACTTCAGATGCATGAGATATTGGTTCAGATCTGCAGGGGGTACTTGCCGTGCCCTCACCCTGAATCCGAAGTCTAGCTTGTGTTCTCAGACTTCCGTCCTCACTCTCCTGGCCCCGAAGCCGTCAAGTTTGGCAATTGCGGACCGACAATGAAGCACTCTGCCTGCCCTCTAGAAAAAATATATTGCCTAATGAGCAGCCCAGGCAGCTTAAATGAGGATATACCTACACGGCACTCGAATGTACCCAAATTATATAGTCTAACCTGGGTACTAATGCACTGTCTGACACAACCTGAGCCCGGACCTGCTGACCAACACCCAGACAGCTGACCGCACGCTGAGCATATCAGACCCGCCATGGCCTTAGGTCATCATCTCTTCCCTACCTCAGTTTTCAGGAATCAGAACCTAGACCTTATCTCCAATCACTGCCCACGGGTGACTGTGATGCAGAAATCAGAACTCTTCCTGACCCATGGCAAGAAACCTTGTGGTTGGCATGTTGTCCAACGTTCAGTGTAGGAGAAACCAGCATTCACACTGAGGCCCCGCCCATTCTTGCGTGCGACGAGAACATAAACACGGATTGTGACCTCAGCGTGAGTCCTGTCCTCTAGTAAGTCCTCTCAGTGGCTGGACCATTAGATGTCATAATGGGCTTGACATGTCCCTAGACCCAATTTTTAACCAGATTTCTGGTTGTCCAGTCGCCCCACCCCAGGGCTCTACTCTGGAATCCCTTATTTGTTGGGACATCTAAGGTTGAAAAACAAAATGAAACAAATCGACAACAACAACAAAAAAACGGACTTCTTCCATCCCCAGAATGACCCCAAACTCTTTGGACGGGACCAAACCCTCAGAGAGTAAGACTCGTCCATTTCCCATGAAGTCACCCGGCATTTTCACGACCATGAGTGACACGATATCCAGAGACAAAAACTTGAGCAAGAGCCTCACAATCGCCCTTTTTTCATATCCTGAAGTGTTCTCCTCATGGTCTGTAGATCAGTCCTGCCATACCTATGACCCAAAACATAAGCCGAGTTTGTGTTTTCAGACAACTGTCCAAACACCTCTGGCCTACACACCCTACAGGCTCAGGGCCCTGGAGCCAAACCTGAGGACTGTACTTGCCCTCTCCAAGGGAATTGTATGTGCCCATTCCAATGGCCACAACCCTACTAGTAGGATAACCTCCAAAGTCCCTGAGGCCATCCCAATAGTTGTGGCTTCCCAGGACAAACAGGGGCAATCTGAGCCCATCTGAGAACCTACCTGCACTCAGACCCGTAGACTGATGTCCCCAGAGGTAAAAAGGAACGAACAGGCCCCTAGGCACTAATCGGATCCATTGCTTTGGTTTCCAGGCATCTCTCCTCAGAGGCCTGGATTTCAATACCAGCATATGCCTGTTTCTTGACTCACCCATCAGAACAAATCTCATCTACACATGGGAAACATGCACGTTGGAGCTGTGTCAAAGCCTCTGTTTAGGAGAACCCTTCAGGGCCCCAGGGCCACCGCTTCATTCCAAGGTTTCCATAGACACAAAAACATATTAGGACACATCCACAGGAGAGTCCATTTCAACTCAGCCTCCTCGGTTGCCCCCCACATCCAGCAGATCTAACCTGTCTTGTTGCTTGGAGACCATTGGAATGCGAGGTGGGCTACCCAGCCATCCATCCTTAGAACCCTGCTCGGAATCATTGGCCTGGAGCCAACCAACAGGTCTCAATTGTCCTGCAGAAGAATCTTTGCAGTTTGGAGCTCCTCACAACTCCCATCGTGCGAAAAGCCCCATGTCCTCGTGATCCAACCCCCTTCAAGAAAGGGCCATCAGGGCAGAAAGTCCAACCTGAGCGATCGTCTGATCCTTTCCCTGACTTCAGATGCACGTGATCTCGATTGAGGTCTGTAGATTGTGCCTGCCATATCCTCACCCAGAAACCTAGGCCTAGCTTGGGTTCTCAGACTCCGTCCTCAGACTACTGGCCCACAAGCCCTCCAGTTTGGCAATCCAGAACTACAATGCCGCACTCTGCCTGCCCTACAGAAGTAAAACATTGCCCTCAGGGCTACCCCGAAACCGCAAATGAGGATCAACCTGCACGCCATTCGGCTGTACCCCAAACATATAGGCTGACCTGGGCACTATTTCCCCTTCTGACCCAGCCTGAGCCTGGACCTCCTGGTCCCACCCAGACAGCTGGCCGCACACTGAGCACATCGGACCCGCCATGGCCTTAGGTCGTCATCTCTTCCCAACTGCGGTTTTCATGCTCCAGAACCTAGACCTTATCTCCAACCACTGCCCAGGGTTGAAAATGATGCAGAAATCAGAACTCTTTCCTTATGGCAAGAAACCTTGTGGTTGGCATGTTGTCCAACGTTCAGTGTAGTTGAAACAAGCGTGGCCCATGAGGCCCAGCCCATGCTTGCGGGCCACATTGGTCACAAACACACATTGTGACCCTCAGCCTGAGCACAGTCCTCAAGGAAGGGCTCTCAGGGCCTATATGAAGAGACAGCATATTGGGCTTGCCATGCCCCTAGGCCCCAATTTTTAACGATAGTTCGGGATGTCCCTTCACTCTTCCCCAGGGCTCTGCTTTGGAATTCCTCTTTTGGTGGGACACCTGAGGTAACAAACCTGAAAGGAGTCCTCCCATCCCACAGATTGACGAAAAACAATAGGGATCGGGCCAAATCCACAGAGAGGAAGATTCGTCCATGGCCCATGAGACCTCCCCAACATTCCACGGCCATCGCTGAAACAAAATCCAGACACAAAAGCCTGAGCAAGCGCCTCAGACTCGCTCATTCTTCATATCCTGAAGAGTTCTTCTCATGGTTTGTAGATCGGGCGTGCCATACCTACGTCCCCAAACTTAAGCTGAGTTTTTGTTTTCAGTCTTCTGTCCTCAAAGTCCTGGGCCACACTCCCTCCAGGCTGGGGCCCCTGGAGCCACACATTAGGACTGCCCCCACCCAATCCATGGGAATTCTGCCCATTCCATTGTCAAAAATCGTACAAATTAGGAGAACCCTCCAAAGTCCCTGAGGCCATCCCAATAGTGTAGGTCGCCCAGGACAAAAAAGGGCGGTTGATACAGGCTGAGCATCTACCTCCACTCATCTACCTCCACTCATACCAAGAAGATTGAACCAGACAGGACCCGAGGCCATTATCGGATCCATTGCTTTGGTTTACAGGCATGTCTCCTCAAAAGCCTGGATTCCAATACCAGCAGAGGGGATTTCCTGAGGCACCCATCAGAACAAATCTCGTCTCCACAAGGAAACTTGTGCATGGGAGCTATGCCAAAGCTTAGGAGAATACTTCAGGGTCCCGGTGCCACCTCCCCATTCCAAGGCCCTCATGGACACAAACACACGTTAGGACCCATCCTCTGGAAAGTGCATTTCAACTCAGCCAACCCGGTTGCTCCCGCAGATCCATTAGATCTAAACTGTCTTGTTGCTAGGAGACAATTGGAAGGCGAGGCGGACTTCCCAGGCATCCATCCTGGAACGGTGCTCTGGAGTCATTCCATAAGGGATGAACTGGAGCTGTCCAATAGGTCTCAATTGTCCCGCAGAAGGAATCCTTGAAGGGGGCATCCCACATCTCACAACGTGGAAAACCTCCATGGCCTCGAGATTCCGCTCCCTTCATGAAGGGGCCGTCATGCACAGAAACTCCAACCTGAGCCAACGTCGGATCCTCGCCCTGACTTCAGATGCATGAGATGTTGGTTCAGATCTGCAGGGGGTACCTGCCGTGCCCTCACCCTGTATCCATAGTCTAGCTTGTGTTCTCAGACTTCTGTCCTCACTCTCCTGGCCCCGAAGCCCTCAAGTTTGGCAATTGCGGACCGACAATGAAGCACTCTGCCTGCCCTCTAGAAAAAATATACGGCCTAATGAGCAGCCCAGGCAGCTTAAATGAGGATATACCTACACGGCACTCGAATGTACCCAAATTATATAGTCTAACCTGGGCACTAATGCACTGTCTGACACAACCTGAGCCTAGACCTGCTGACCAACACCCAGACAGCTGACCGCACGCTGAGCATATCACACCCGCCATGGCCTTAGGTCATCATCTCTTCCCTACCTCAGTTTTCAGGCTTCAGAACCTAGACCTTATCTCCAATCACTGCCCACGGGTGACTGTGATGCAGAAATCAGAACTCTTCCTGACCCATGGCAAGAAACCTTGTGGTTGGCATGTTGTCCAACGTTCAGTGTAGGAGAAACCAGCATTCACCCTGAGGCCCCGCCCATTCTTGAGTGCGACGAGAGCAAAAACACGCATTGTGACCTCAGCGTGAGTCCTGTCCTCTAGTAAGTCCTCTCAGTGGCTGGACCATTAGATGTCATAATGGGCTTGATATGTCCCTAGTCCCCAATTTTTAACCAGATTTCTGGTTGTCCAGTCGCCCCACCCCAGGGCTCTACTCTGGAATCCCTCATTTGGTGGGACATCTGAGGTTGAAAAACAAAATGAAACAAATCGACAACAGCAACAAAAAAACGGACTTCTTCCATCCCCAGAATGACCCCAAACTCCTTGGACGGGACCAAACCCCCAGAGAGTAAGACTCGTCCATTTCCCATGAAGTCACCCGGCAATTTCACGACCATGAGTGACACGATATCCAGAGACAAAAACTTGAGCAAGAGCCTCACACTCGCCCTTTTTTCATATCCTGAAGTGTTCTCCTCATGGTCTGTAGATCAGTCCTGCCATACCTATGACCCAAAACATAAGCCGAGTTTGTGTTTTCAGACAAGTGTCCAAATAGCTCTTGCCTACACACCCTACAGGCTCAGGGCCCTGGAGCCAAACCTGAGGACTGTACTTGCCCTCTCCAAGGGAATTGTATGTGCCCATTCCAATGGCCACAACCCTACTAGTAGGATAACCTCCAAAGTCCCTGAGGCCATCCCAATAGTTGTGGCTTCCCAGGACAAACAGGGGCAATCTGAGCCCATCTGAGCACCTACCTGCACTCAGACCCGTAGACTGATGTCCCCAGAGGTAAAAAGGAACGAACAGGCCCCTAGGCACTAATCGGATCCATTGCTTTGGTTTCCAGGCTTCTCTCCTCAGAGGCCTGGATTTCAATACCAGCATATGCCTGTTTCTTGACTCACCCATCAGAACAAATCTCATCTACACATGGGAAACATGCACGTTGGAGCTGTGTCAAAGCCTCTGTTTAGGAGAACCCTTCAGGGCCCCAGGGCCACCGCTTCATTCCAAGGTCTCCATAGACACAAAAACATATTAGGACACATCCACAGGAGAGTCCATTTCAACTCAGCCTCCTCGGTTACCCCCCACATCCAGCAGATCTAACCTGTCTTGTTGCTTGGAGACAATTCAATGCGAGGTGGGCTACCCAGCCGTCCATCCTAGAACCCTGCTCGGAATCGTTGGCCTGGAGCCAACCAACAGGTCTCAATTGTCCTGCAGAAGAATCTTTGCAGTTTGGAGCTTCTCACAACTCCCATCGTGGGAAAACCCCCATGGTCTCGTGATCCAACACCCTTCAAGAAAGGGCCATCAGGGCAGAAAGTCCAACCTGAGCGATCGTCTGATCCTTTCCCTGACTTCAGATGCACGAGATCTCTATTGAGGTCTGTAGATTGTGCCTGCCATATCCTCACCCAGAAACCTAGGCCTAGCTTGGGTTCTCAGACTCCGTCCTCAGACTACTGGCCCACAAGCCCTCCAGTTGGGCAATCCAGAACTACAATGCCGCACTCTGCCTGCCCTACAGAAGTAAAACATTGCCCTCAGGACTACCCCGAAACCGGAAATGAGGATCAACCTGCACGCCATTCGGCTGTACCCCAAACATATAGGCTGACCTGGGCACTATTTCCCCTTCTGACCCAGCCTGAGCCTGGACCTCCTGGTCCCACCCAGACAGCTGGCCGCACACTGAGCACATCGGACCCGCCATGGCCTTAGGTCGTCATCTCTTCCCAACTGCGGTTTTCAGGCTCCAGAACCTAGACCTTATCTCCAACCATTGCCCAGGATTGAAAATGATGCAGAAATCAGAACTCTTTCCCCATGGCAAGAAACCTTGTGGTTGGCATGTTGTCCAACGTTCAGTGTAGTTGAAACAAGCGTGGCCCATGAGGCCCAGCCCATGCTTGCGAGCCACATTGGTCACAAACACACATTGTGACCCTCAGCCTGAGCCCAGTCCTCAGGTAAGGCCTCTCAGGGCATATATGAAGAGACAGCATATTGGGCTTGCCTTGCCTTTAGGCCCCAATTTTTAACCATAGTTCGGGTTGTCCCTTCACTCCTCCCCAAAGCTCTGCTTTGGAATTCCTCTTTTGGTGGGACACCTGAGGTAACAAACCTGAAAGGTGTCCTCCCATCCCACAGATTGACGAAAAACAATTGGGATCGGGTCAAATCCACAGAGAGGAAGATTCGTCCATGGCCCATGAGACCTCCCCAACATTCCACGGACATCGCTGAAACAAAATCCAGAGACAAAAGCCTGAGCAAGCTCCTCAGACTCGCTCATTCTTCATATCCTGAAGAGTTCTTCTCATGGTTTGTAGATCGGGCGTGCCATACCTACGTCCCCAAACTTAAGCTGAGTTTGTGTTTTCAGTCTTCTGTCCTCAAAGTCCTGGGCCACACTCCCTCCAGGCTGGGGCCCCTGGAGCCACACATTAGGACTGCCCCCACCCAATCCATGGGAATTCTGCCCATTCCATTGTCAAAAATCGTACAAATTAGGAGAACCCTCCAAAGTCCCTGAGGCCATCCCAATAGTGTCGGTCGCCCGGGACAAAAAAGGGCGGTTGATACCGGCTGAGCATCTACCTCCACTCATCTACCTCCACTCATACCAAGAAGATTGAACCAGACAGGACCCGAGGCCATTATCGGATCCATTGCTTTGGTTTACAGGCATGTCTCCTCAAAAGCCTGGATTCCAATACCAGCAGAGGGGATTTCCTGAGGCACCCATCAGAACAAATCTCGTCTCCACAAGGAAACTTGTGCATGGGAGCTATGCCAAAGCTTAGGAGAATACTTCAGGGTCCCGGTGCCACCTCCCCATTCCAAGGCCCTCATGGACACAAACACACGTTAGGACCCATCCTCTGGAAAGTGCATTTCAACTCAGCCACCCCGGTTGCTCCCGCAGATCCATTAGATCTAAACTGTCTTGTTGCTAGGAGACAATTGGAAGGCGAGGCGGACTTCCCAGGCATCCATCCAGGAACGGTGCTCTGGAGTCATTCCATATGGGATGAATTGGAGCTGTCCAACAGGTCTCAATTGTCCCGCAGAAGGAATCCTTGAAGGGGGCATCCCACATCTCCCAACGTGGAAAACCTCCATGGCCTCGAGATTCCGCTCCCTTCATGAAGGGGCCGTCATGCACAGAAACTCCAACCTGAGCCAACGTCGGATCCTCGCCCTGACTTCAGATGCATGAGATATTGGTTCAGATCTGCAGGGGGTACCTGCCGTGCCCTCACCCTGAATCCGAAGTCTAGCTTGTGTTCTCAGACTTCCGTCCTCACTCTCCTGGCCCCGAAGCCCTCAAGTTTGGCAATTCCGGACCGACAATGAAGCACTCTGCCTGCCCTCTAGAAAAAATATATGGCCTAATGAGCAGCCCAGGCAGCTTAAATGAGGATATACCTACACGGCACTCGAATGTACCCAAATTATATAGTCTAACCTGGGCACTAATGCACTGTCTGACACAACCTGAGCCCGGACCTGCTGACCAACACCCAGACAGCTGACCGCACGCTGAGCATATCACACCCGCCATGGCCTTAGGTCATCATCTCTTCCCTACCTCAGTTTTCAGGAATCAGAACCTAGACCTTATCTCCAATCACTGCCCACGGGTGACTGTGATGCAGAAATCAGAACTCTTCCTGACCCATGGCAAGAAACCTTGTGGTTGGCATGTTGTCCAACGTTCAGTGTAGGAGAAACCAGCATTCACCCTGAGGCCCCGCCCATTCTTGCGTGCGACGAGAGCATAAACACGCATTGTGACCTCAGCGTGAGTCCTGTCCTCTAGTAAGTCCTCTCAGTGGCTGGACCATTAGATGTCAAAATCGGCTTGACATGTCCCTAGACCCAATTTTTAACCAGATTTCTGGTTGTCCAGTCGCCCCACCCAAGGGCTCTACTCTGGAATCCCTCATTTGGTGGGACATCTGAGGTTGAAAAACAAAATGAAACAAATCGACAACAACAACAAAAAAACGGACTTCTTCCATCCCCAGAATGACCCCAAACTCTTTGGACGGGACCAAACCCCCAGAGAATAAGACTCGTCCATTTCCCATGAAGTCACCCGGCAATTTCACGACCATGAGTGACACGATATCCAGAGACAAAAACTTGAGCAAGAGCCTCACACTCGCCCTTTTTTCATATCCCGAAGTGTTCTCCTCATGGTCTGTAGATCAGTCCTGCCATACCTATGACCCAAAACATAAGCCGAGTTTGTGTTTTCAGACAACTGTCCAAAGAGCTCTGGCCTACACACCCTACAGGCTCAGGGCCCTGGAGCCAAACCTGAGGACTGTACTTGCCCTCTCCAAGGGAATTGTATGTGCCCATTCCAATGGCCACAACCCTACTAATAGGATAACCTCCAAAGTCCCTGAGGCCATCCCAATAGTTGTGGATTCCCAGGACAAACAGGGGGCAATCTGAGCCCATCTGAGCAACTACCTGCACGCAGACCCGTAGACTGATGTCCCCAGAGGTAAAAAGGAACGAACAGGACCCTAGGCACTAATCGGATCCATTGCTTTCGTTTCCAGGAAACTCTCCTCAGAGGCCTGGATTTCAATACCAGCATATGGCTGTTTCTTGACTCACCCATCAGAACAAATCTCATCTACACATGGGAAACATGCACGTTGGAGCTGTGTCAAAGCCTCTGTTTAGGAGAACCCTTCAGGGCCCCAGGGCCACCGCTTCATTCCAAGGTCTCCATAGACACAAAAACATATTAGGACACATCCACAGGAGAGTCCATTTCAACTCAGCCTCCTCGGTTGCCCCCCACATCCAGCAGATCTAACCTGTCTTGTTGCTTGGAGACAATTGGAATGCGAGGTGGGCTACCCAGCCATCCATCCTTAGAACCCTGCTCGGAATCGTTGGCCTGGAGCCAACCAACAGGTCTCAATTGTCCTGCAGAAGAATCTTTGCAGTTTGGAGCTTCTCACAACTCCCATCGTGCGAAAACCCCCATGTCCTCGTGATCCAACCCCCTTCAAGAAAGGGCCATCAGGGCAGAAAGTCCAACCTGTGCGATCGTCTGATCCTTGCCCTGACTTCAGATGCACGAGATCTCGATTGAGGTCTGTAGATTGTGCCTGCCATATCCTCACCCGGAAACCTAGGCCTAGCTTGGGTTCTCAGACTCCGTCCTCAGACTACTGGCCCACAAGCCCTCCAGTTGGGCAATCCAGAACTACAATGCCGCACTCTGCCTGCCCTAAAGAAGTAAAACATTGCCCTCAGGGCTACCCCGAAACCCCAAATGAGGATCAACCTGCACGCCAATCGGCTGTACCCCAAACATATAGGCTGACCTGGGCACTATTTCCCCTTCTGACCCAGCCTGAGCCTGGACCTCCTGGTCCCACCCAGACAGCTGGCCGCACACTGAGCACATCGGACCCGCCATGGCCTTAGGTCGTCATCTCTTCCCAACTGCGGTTTTCAGGCTCCAGAACCTAGACCTTATCTCCAACCACTGCCCAGGGTTGAAAATGATGCAGAAATCAGAACTCTTTCCCCATGGCAAGAAACCTTGTGCTTGGCATGTTGTCCAACGTTCAGTGTAGTTGAAACAAGCGTGGCCCATGAGGCCCAGCCCATGCTTGCGGGCCACATTGGTCACAAACACACATTGTGACCCTCAGCCTGAGCCCAGTCCTCAGGTAAGGCCTCTCAGGGCCTATATGAAGAGACAGCATATTGGGCTTGCCATGCCCCTAGGCCCCAAATTTTAACCATAGTTCGGGGTGTCCCTTCACTCTTCCCCAGGGCTCTGCTTTGGAATTCCTCTTCTGGTGGGACACCAGAGGTAACAAACCTGAAAGGAGTCCTCCCATCCCACAGATTGACGAAAAACAATTGGGATCGGGCCAAATCCACAGAGAGGAAGATTCGTCCATGGCCCATGAGACCTCCCCAACATTCCACGGCCATCGCTGAAACAAAATCCAGAGACAAAAGCCTGAGCAAGCGACTCAGACTCGCTCATTCTTCATATCCTGAAGATTTCTTCTCATGGTTTGTAGATCGGGCGTGCCATACCTACGTCCCCAAACTTAAGCTGAGTTTGTGTTTTCAGTCTTCTGTCCTCAAAGTCCTGGGCCACACTCCCTCCAGGCTGGGGCCCCTGGAGCCACACATTAGGACTGCCCCCACCCAATCCATGGGAATTCTGCCCATTCCATTGTCAAAAATTGTACAAATTAGGAGAACCCTCCAATGTCCCTGAGGCCATCCCAATAGTGTAGGTCGCCCGGGAAAAAAAAGGGCGGTTGATACCAGCTGAGCATCTACCTCCACTCATCTACCTCCACTCATACCAAGAAGATTGAACCAGACAGGACCCGAGGCCATTATCGGATCCATTGCTTTGGTTTGCAGACATGTCTCCTCAAAAGCCTGGATTCCAATACCAGCAGAGTGGATTTCCTGAGGCACCCATCAGAACAAATCTCGTCTCCACAAGGAAACTTGTGCATGGGAGCTATGCCAAAGCTTAGGAGAATACTTCAGGGTCCCGGTGCCACCTCTTCATTCCAAGGCCCTCATGGACACAAACACACGTTAGGACCCATCCTCTGGAAAGTGCATTTCAACTCAGCCACCTCGGTTGCTCCCGCAGATCCATTAGATCTAAACTGTCTTGTTGCTAGGAGACAATTGGAAGGCGAGGCGGACTTCCCAGGCATCCATCCTCGAACGGTGCTCTGGAGTCATTCCATATGGGATGTCCTGGAGCTGTCCAACAGGTCTCAATTGTCCCGCAGAAGGAATCCTTGAAGGGGGCATCCCACATCTCCCAACGTGGAAAACCTCCATGGCCTCGAGATTCCGCTCCCTTCATGAAGGGGCCGTCATGCACAGAAACTCCAACCTGAGCCAACGTCGGATCCTCACCCTGACTTCAGATGCATGATATATTGGTTCAGATCTGCAGGGGGTACCTGCCGTGCCCTCACCCTGAATCCGAAGTCTAGCTTGTGTTCTCAGACTTCCGTCCTCACTCTCCTGGCCCCGAAGCCCTCATGTTTGGCAATTCCGGACCAACAATGAAGCACTCTGCCTGCCCTCTAGAAAAAATATATTGCCTAATGAGCTGACCAGGCAGCTTAAATGAAGATAAACCTACACGGCACTCGAATGTACCCAAATTATATAGTCTAACCGGGGCACTAATGCACTGTCTGACACAACCTGAGCCCGGACCTGCTGACCAACACCCAGACAGCTGACCGCACCCTGAGCACATCAGACCCGTCATGGCCTTAGGTCATCATCTTTTCCCTACCTCAGTTTTCAGGCTTCAGAACCTAGACCTTATCTCCAATCACTGCCCACGGGTGACTGTGATGCAGAAATCAGAACTATTCCTGACCCATGGCAAGAAACCTTGTGGTTGGCATGTTGTTCAACGTTCAGTGTAGGAGAAAACAAAATTCACCCTGAGGCCCCGCCCATTCTTGCGTGCGACGAGGGCATACATACGCATTGTGACCCTCAGCATGAGTCCTGTCCTCTAGTAAGTCCTCTCAGTGGCTGGACCATTAGATGTCATAATGGGCTTGACATGTCCCTAGTCCCCAATTTTTAACCAGATTTCTGGTTGTCCAGTCGCCCCACCCCAGGGCTCTACTCTGGAATCCCTCATTTGGTGGGACATCTGAGGTTGAAAAACAAAATGAAACAAATCGACAACAACAAAAAAACGGACTTCTTCCATACCCAGAATGACCGCAAACTCTTTCGACGGGACCGAACCCCCAGAGAGTAAGACTCGTCCATTTCCCATGAAGTCACTCGGCAATTTCACGACCATGAGTGACACGATATCCAGAGACAAAAACTTGAGCAAGAGCCTCACACTCGCCCTTTTTTCATTCGAGGTTAAAAAAGAAAACAACAACAACAAAAACAAACAAACAAACAAAAAAAAAAAACGACTTCTTCCAGCCCACAGAATGACCCCAAACTCTTTGGATGGGGCCTAACCACCAGTGAGTAAGACTCGTCCATTTCCGATGAAGTCACCCAAAAATTCCACGACCATGAGTGACACGATATCCAGAGACAAAAACTTGAGCAGGAGCCTCACACTCGCCCTTTTTTCATATCCCGAAGTGTTCTCCTCATGGTCTGTAGATCAGTCCTGCCATACCTATGACCCAAAACATAAGCCGAGTTTGTGTTTTCAGACAACTGTCCAAAGAGCTCTGGCCTACACACCCTACAGGCTCAGGGCCCTGGAGCCAAACCTGAGGACTGTACTTGCCCTCTCCAAGGGAATTGTATGTGCCCATTCCAATGGCCACAACCCTACTAATAGGATAACCTCCAAAGTCCCTGAGGCCATCCCAATAGTTGTGGATTCCCAGGACAAACAGGGGGCAATCTGAGCCCATCTGAGCAACTACCTGCACGCAGACCCGTAGACTGATGTCCCCAGAGGTAAAAAGGAACGAACAGGACCCTAGGCACTAATCGGATCCATTGCTTTGGTTTCCAGGAAACTCTCCTCAGAGGCCTGGATTTCAATACCAGCATATGGCTGTTTCTTGACTCACCCATCAGAACAAATCTCATCTACACATGGGAAACATGCACGTTGGAGCTGTGTCAAAGCCTCTGTTTAGGAGAACCCTTCAGGGCCCCAGGGCCACCGCTTCATTCCAAGGTCTCCATAGACACAAAAACATATTAGGACACATCCACAGGAGAGTCCATTTCAACTCAGCCTCCTCGGTTGCCCCCCACATCCAGCAGATCTAACCTGTCTTGTTGCTTGGAGACAATTGGAATGCGAGGTGGGCTACCCAGCCATCCATCCTTAGAACCCTGCTCGGAATCGTTGGCCTGGAGCCAACCAACAGGTCTCAATTGTCCTGCAGAAGAATCTTTGCAGTTTGGAGCTTCTCACAACTCCCATCGTGCGAAAACCCCCATGTCCTCGTGATCCAACCCCCTTCAAGAAAGGGCCATCAGGGCAGAAAGTCCAACCTGTGCGATCGTCTGATCCTTGCCCTGACTTCAGATGCACGAGATCTCGATTGAGGTCTGTAGATTGTGCCTGCCATATCCTCACCCGGAAACCTAGGCCTAGCTTGGGTTCTCAGACTCCGTCCTCAGACTACTGGCCCACAAGCCCTCCAGTTGGGCAATCCAGAACTACAATGCCGCACTCTGCCTGCCCTAAAGAAGTAAAACATTGCCCTCAGGGCTACCCCGAAACCCCAAATGAGGATCAACCTGCACGCCAATCGGCTGTACCCCAAACATATAGGCTGACCTGGGCACTATTTCCCCTTCTGACCCAGCCTGAGCCTGGACCTCCTGGTCCCACCCAGACAGCTGGCCGCACACTGAGCACATCGGACCCGCCATGGCCTTAGGTCGTCATCTCTTCCCAACTGCGGTTTTCAGGCTCCAGAACCTAGACCTTATCTCCAACCACTGCCCAGGGTTGAAAATGATGCAGAAATCAGAACTCTTTCCCCATGGCAAGAAACCTTGTGCTTGGCATGTTGTCCAACGTTCAGTGTAGTTGAAACAAGCGTGGCCCATGAGGCCCAGCCCATGCTTGCGGGCCACATTGGTCACAAACACACATTGTGACCCTCAGCCTGAGCCCAGTCCTCAGGTAAGGCCTCTCAGGGCCTATATGAAGAGACAGCATATTGGGCTTGCCATGCCCCTAGGCCCCAAATTTTAACCATAGTTCGGGGTGTCCCTTCACTCTTCCCCAGGGCTCTGCTTTGGAATTCCTCTTCTGGTGGGACACCAGAGGTAACAAACCTGAAAGGAGTCCTCCCATCCCACAGATTGACGAAAAACAATTGGGATCGGGCCAAATCCACAGAGAGGAAGATTCGTCCATGGCCCATGAGACCTCCCCAACATTCCACGGCCATCGCTGAAACAAAATCCAGAGACAAAAGCCTGAGCAAGCGACTCAGACTCGCTCATTCTTCATATCCTGAAGATTTCTTCTCATGGTTTGTAGATCGGGCGTGCCATACCTACGTCCCCAAACTTAAGCTGAGTTTGTGTTTTCAGTCTTCTGTCCTCAAAGTCCTGGGCCACACTCCCTCCAGGCTGGGGCCCCTGGAGCCACACATTAGGACTGCCCCCACCCAATCCATGGGAATTCTGCCCATTCCATTGTCAAAAATTGTACAAATTAGGAGAACCCTCCAATGTCCCTGAGGCCATCCCAATAGTGTAGGTCGCCCGGGAAAAAAAAGGGCGGTTGATACCAGCTGAGCATCTACCTCCACTCATCTACCTCCACTCATACCAAGAAGATTGAACCAGACAGGACCCGAGGCCATTATCGGATCCATTGCTTTGGTTTGCAGACATGTCTCCTCAAAAGCCTGGATTCCAATACCAGCAGAGTGGATTTCCTGAGGCACCCATCAGAACAAATCTCGTCTCCACAAGGAAACTTGTGCATGGGAGCTATGCCAAAGCTTAGGAGAATACTTCAGGGTCCCGGTGCCACCTCTTCATTCCAAGGCCCTCATGGACACAAACACACGTTAGGACCCATCCTCTGGAAAGTGCATTTCAACTCAGCCACCTCGGTTGCTCCCGCAGATCCATTAGATCTAAACTGTCTTGTTGCTAGGAGACAATTGGAAGGCGAGGCGGACTTCCCAGGCATCCATCCTCGAACGGTGCTCTGGAGTCATTCCATATGGGATGTCCTGGAGCTGTCCAACAGGTCTCAATTGTCCCGCAGAAGGAATCCTTGAAGGGGGCATCCCACATCTCCCAACGTGGAAAACCTCCATGGCCTCGAGATTCCGCTCCCTTCATGAAGGGGCCGTCATGCACAGAAACTCCAACCTGAGCCAACGTCGGATCCTCACCCTGACTTCAGATGCATGATATATTGGTTCAGATCTGCAGGGGGTACCTGCCGTGCCCTCACCCTGAATCCGAAGTCTAGCTTGTGTTCTCAGACTTCCGTCCTCACTCTCCTGGCCCCGAAGCCCTCATGTTTGGCAATTCCGGACCAACAATGAAGCACTCTGCCTGCCCTCTAGAAAAAATATATGGCCTAATGAGCTGACCAGGCAGCTTAAATGAAGATAAACCTACACGGCACTCGAATGTACCCAAATTATATAGTCTAACCGGGGCACTAATGCACTGTCTGACACAACCTGAGCCCGGACCTGCTGACCAACACCCAGACAGCTGACCGCACCCTGAGCACATCAGACCCGTCATGGCCTTAGGTCATCATCTTTTCCCTACCTCAGTTTTCAGGCTTCAGAACCTAGACCTTATCTCCAATCACTGCCCACGGGTGACTGTGATGCAGAAATCAGAACTATTCCTGACCCATGGCAAGAAACCTTGTGGTTGGCATGTTGTCCAACGTTCAGTGTAGGAGAAAACAAAATTCACCCTGAGGCCCCGCCCATTCTTGCGTGCGACGAGGGCATACATACGCATTGTGACCCTCAGCATGAGTCCTGTCCTCTAGTAAGTCCTCTCAGTGGCTGGACCATTAGATGTCATAATGGGCTTGACATGTCCCTAGTCCCCAATTTTTAACCAGATTTCTGGTTGTCCAGTCGCCCCACCCCAGGGCTCTACTCTGGAATCCCTCATTTGGTGGGACATCTGAGGTTGAAAAACAAAATGAAACAAATCGACAACAACAAAAAAACGGACTTCTTCCATACCCAGAATGACCGCAAACTCTTTCGACGGGACCGAACCCCCAGAGAGTAAGACTCGTCCATTTCCCATGAAGTCACTCGGCAATTTCACGACCATGAGTGACACGATATCCAGAGACAAAAACTTGAGCAAGAGCCTCACACTCGCCCTTTTTTCATTCGAGGTTAAAAAAGAAAACAACAACAACAAAAACAAACAAACAAACAAAAAAAAAAAACGACTTCTTCCAGCCCACAGAATGACCCCAAACTCTTTGGATGGGGCCTAACCACCAGTGAGTAAGACTCGTCCATTTCCGATGAAGTCACCCAAAAATTCCACGACCATGAGTGACACGATATCCAGAGACAAAAACTTGAGCAGGAGCCTCACACTCGCCCTTTTTTCATATCCCGAAGTGTTCTCCTCATGGTCTGTAGATCAGTCCTGCCATACCTATGACCCAAAACATAAGCCGAGTTTGTGTTTTCAGACAACTGTCCAAAGAGCTCTGGCCTACACACCCTACAGGCTCAGGGCCCTGGAGCCAAACCTGAGGACTGTACTTGCCCTCTCCAAGGGAATTGTATGTGCCCATTCCAATGGCCACAACCCTACTAATAGGATAACCTCCAAAGTCCCTGAGGCCATCCCAATAGTTGTGGATTCCCAGGACAAACAGGGGGCAATCTGAGCCCATCTGAGCAACTACCTGCACGCAGACCCGTAGACTGATGTCCCCAGAGGTAAAAAGGAACGAACAGGACCCTAGGCACTAATCGGATCCATTGCTTTGGTTTCCAGGAAACTCTCCTCAGAGGCCTGGATTTCAATACCAGCATATGGCTGTTTCTTGACTCACCCATCAGAACAAATCTCATCTACACATGGGAAACATGCACGTTGGAGCTGTGTCAAAGCCTCTGTTTAGGAGAACCCTTCAGGGCCCCAGGGCCACCGCTTCATTCCAAGGTCTCCATAGACACAAAAACATATTAGGACACATCCACAGGAGAGTCCATTTCAACTCAGCCTCCTCGGTTGCCCCCCACATCCAGCAGATCTAACCTGTCTTGTTGCTTGGAGACAATTGGAATGCGAGGTGGGCTACCCAGCCATCCATCCTTAGAACCCTGCTCGGAATCGTTGGCCTGGAGCCAACCAACAGGTCTCAATTGTCCTGCAGAAGAATCTTTGCAGTTTGGAGCTTCTCACAACTCCCATCGTGCGAAAACCCCCATGTCCTCGTGATCCAACCCCCTTCAAGAAAGGGCCATCAGGGCAGAAAGTCCAACCTGTGCGATCGTCTGATCCTTGCCCTGACTTCAGATGCACGAGATCTCGATTGAGGTCTGTAGATTGTGCCTGCCATATCCTCACCCGGAAACCTAGGCCTAGCTTGGGTTCTCAGACTCCGTCCTCAGACTACTGGCCCACAAGCCCTCCAGTTGGGCAATCCAGAACTACAATGCCGCACTCTGCCTGCCCTAAAGAAGTAAAACATTGCCCTCAGGGCTACCCCGAAACCCCAAATGAGGATCAACCTGCACGCCAATCGGCTGTACCCCAAACATATAGGCTGACCTGGGCACTATTTCCCCTTCTGACCCAGCCTGAGCCTGGACCTCCTGGTCCCACCCAGACAGCTGGCCGCACACTGAGCACATCGGACCCGCCATGGCCTTAGGTCGTCATCTCTTCCCAACTGCGGTTTTCAGGCTCCAGAACCTAGACCTTATCTCCAACCACTGCCCAGGGTTGAAAATGATGCAGAAATCAGAACTCTTTCCCCATGGCAAGAAACCTTGTGCTTGGCATGTTGTCCAACGTTCAGTGTAGTTGAAACAAGCGTGGCCCATGAGGCCCAGCCCATGCTTGCGGGCCACATTGGTCACAAACACACATTGTGACCCTCAGCCTGAGCCCAGTCCTCAGGTAAGGCCTCTCAGGGCCTATATGAAGAGACAGCATATTGGGCTTGCCATGCCCCTAGGCCCCAAATTTTAACCATAGTTCGGGGTGTCCCTTCACTCTTCCCCAGGGCTCTGCTTTGGAATTCCTCTTCTGGTGGGACACCAGAGGTAACAAACCTGAAAGGAGTCCTCCCATCCCACAGATTGACGAAAAACAATTGGGATCGGGCCAAATCCACAGAGAGGAAGATTCGTCCATGGCCCATGAGACCTCCCCAACATTCCACGGCCATCGCTGAAACAAAATCCAGAGACAAAAGCCTGAGCAAGCGACTCAGACTCGCTCATTCTTCATATCCTGAAGATTTCTTCTCATGGTTTGTAGATCGGGCGTGCCATACCTACGTCCCCAAACTTAAGCTGAGTTTGTGTTTTCAGTCTTCTGTCCTCAAAGTCCTGGGCCACACTCCCTCCAGGCTGGGGCCCCTGGAGCCACACATTAGGACTGCCCCCACCCAATCCATGGGAATTCTGCCCATTCCATTGTCAAAAATTGTACAAATTAGGAGAACCCTCCAATGTCCCTGAGGCCATCCCAATAGTGTAGGTCGCCCGGGAAAAAAAAGGGCGGTTGATACCAGCTGAGCATCTACCTCCACTCATCTACCTCCACTCATACCAAGAAGATTGAACCAGACAGGACCCGAGGCCATTATCGGATCCATTGCTTTGGTTTGCAGACATGTCTCCTCAAAAGCCTGGATTCCAATACCAGCAGAGTGGATTTCCTGAGGCACCCATCAGAACAAATCTCGTCTCCACAAGGAAACTTGTGCATGGGAGCTATGCCAAAGCTTAGGAGAATACTTCAGGGTCCCGGTGCCACCTCTTCATTCCAAGGCCCTCATGGACACAAACACACGTTAGGACCCATCCTCTGGAAAGTGCATTTCAACTCAGCCACCTCGGTTGCTCCCGCAGATCCATTAGATCTAAACTGTCTTGTTGCTAGGAGACAATTGGAAGGCGAGGCGGACTTCCCAGGCATCCATCCTCGAACGGTGCTCTGGAGTCATTCCATATGGGATGTCCTGGAGCTGTCCAACAGGTCTCAATTGTCCCGCAGAAGGAATCCTTGAAGGGGGCATCCCACATCTCCCAACGTGGAAAACCTCCATGGCCTCGAGATTCCGCTCCCTTCATGAAGGGGCCGTCATGCACAGAAACTCCAACCTGAGCCAACGTCGGATCCTCACCCTGACTTCAGATGCATGATATATTGGTTCAGATCTGCAGGGGGTACCTGCCGTGCCCTCACCCTGAATCCGAAGTCTAGCTTGTGTTCTCAGACTTCCGTCCTCACTCTCCTGGCCCCGAAGCCCTCATGTTTGGCAATTCCGGACCAACAATGAAGCACTCTGCCTGCCCTCTAGAAAAAATATATGGCCTAATGAGCTGACCAGGCAGCTTAAATGAAGATAAACCTACACGGCACTCGAATGTACCCAAATTATATAGTCTAACCGGGGCACTAATGCACTGTCTGACACAACCTGAGCCCGGACCTGCTGACCAACACCCAGACAGCTGACCGCACCCTGAGCACATCAGACCCGTCATGGCCTTAGGTCATCATCTTTTCCCTACCTCAGTTTTCAGGCTTCAGAACCTAGACCTTATCTCCAATCACTGCCCACGGGTGACTGTGATGCAGAAATCAGAACTATTCCTGACCCATGGCAAGAAACCTTGTGGTTGGCATGTTGTCCAACGTTCAGTGTAGGAGAAAACAAAATTCACCCTGAGGCCCCGCCCATTCTTGCGTGCGACGAGGGCATACATACGCATTGTGACCCTCAGCATGAGTCCTGTCCTCTAGTAAGTCCTCTCAGTGGCTGGATCATTAGATGTCATAATGGGCTTGACATGTCCCTAGTCCCCAATTTTTAACCAGATTTCTGGTTGTCCAGTCGCCCCACCCCAGGGCTCTACTCTGGAATCCCTCATTTGGTGGGACATCTGAGGTTGAAAAACAAAATGAAACAAATCGACAACAACAAAAAAACGGACTTCTTCCATACCCAGAATGACCGCAAACTCTTTCGACGGGATCGAACCCCCAGAGAGTAAGACTCGTCCATTTCCCATGAAGTCACTCGGCAATTTCACGACCATGAGTGACACGATATCCAGAGACAAAAACTTGAGCAAGAGCCTCACACTCGCCCTTTTTTCATTCGAGGTTAAAAAAGAAAACAACAACAACAAAAACAAACAAACAAACAAAAAAAAAAAAACGACTTCTTCCAGCCCACAGAATGACCCCAAACTCTTTGGATGGGGCCTAACCACCAGTGAGTAAGACTCGTCCATTTCCGATGAAGTCACCCAAAAATTCCACGACCATGAGTGACACGATATCCAGAGACAAAAACTTGAGCAGGAGCCTCACACTCGCCCTTCTTTCAAATCCCGAAGAGTTCTCCTCATGGTCTGTAGGTCAGTCCTGCCATACCTAAGACCCGAAACATAAGCCGAGTTTGTGTTTTCAGACAACTGTCCAAACAGCCCTGGCCTACACAACCTACAGGCTCAGGCCCCTGGAGCCAAACCTGAGGACTGTCCTTGCCCTCTCCAAGGGAATTGTGTGTGTCCATTCCAATGGCCACAACCCTTCTAATAGGATAAACCTCCAAATTCCCTGATCCATCTCAATAGTGGTGGCTTCCCAGGAAAAACAGGGGCAATCTGAGCCAAACTGAGCACCTACCTGCACTCAGACACATAGACAGATGTCCCCAGAGGTAAAAAGGAAAGAACAGGCCCCTAGGCACAAATCAGATCCATTGCTTTGGTTTCCAGGCATCTCTCCTCAGAGGCCTGCATTTCATACCAGCATATGGCTGTTTCTTGACTCACCCATCAGAACAAATCTCATCTACACATGGGAAACTTGCACTTTGGAGTTGTGACAAAGCCTCTGTTTAGGAGAACCCTTCAGGGCCCCAGGGCCACCGCTTCATTCCAAGGTCTCCATAGACAGAAAAGCACATTAGGACCCATCCACAGGAGAGTCCATTTCAAATAAGCGTCCTCGGTTGCCCCCCACATCCAGCAGATCTAACCGGTCTTGTTGCTTGGAGACCATTGGAATGCGAGGTGGGCTATCCAGCCATCCATCCTTAGAACCCTGCTCAGAATCGTTGGCCTGGAGCCAAACAACAGGTCTCAATTGTCCTGCAGAAGAATCTTTGCAGTTTGGAGATTCTCACAACTCCCATCGTGGGAAAACGCCCATGTCCTCGTGATCCAACCCCCTTCAAGAAAGGGCCATCAGGGACAGAAACTCCAACCTGAGCGATCGTCTGATCCTCGCCCGGACTTCAGATGCACGAGATCTCGATTCAGGTATGTAGATTTTGCCTGCCATGGCCTCACCCAGAAACCTAAGCCTAGCTTGTGTTCTCAGACTTTGGTCGTCAGACTACTGGCCCACAAGCCCTCTAGTTTGGAAATCCTGAACTACAATGCAGCACTTTGCCTGCCCTCCAGAAGAAAAACATTTTCCTCTGGGGCTACCCAGTAACCCCAAATGAGGATCAACCTGCACCGACCTTGGCTGTACCCCAAATACATAGGCTGACCAGGGCACTAATGCCCTTTCTGACACAGGCTGAGCCTGGACCCCCGGGCCCCTCTCAGACAGCTGGCCGCACACTGAGCACATCGAGCCGCTGTGGCCTTAGGTCGTCATTCCTTCCCAACCTCGGTTTTCTGGTTTCAGAACCTAGACCTTATCTCCTATCACTGCCCAGGGTTGAAGGTGATGCAGAAATCAGAACTCCTTCCCCATGGCAAAAAACATTGTGGTTGGTATGTTGTCCAACGTTCAGTGTAGTTGAAACCAGTGTGGCCCATGATGCCCCGCCCATGCTCGCGGGCCACAAGGTCAGAAACGCACATTGTGACCCTCAGGCTGAGCCCAGTCCTCAAGTAAGGCCACTCAGTGGCTGGATGAAGAGATAACATATTGGGCTTGCCATGACCCTAGGCCCCAATTTTTAACCATAGTTCGGGTTGTCGCTTCAGTCTTCCCCACGGCTTTGCTTTGGAATTCCAATTTATGTGGGACACCTGAGGTAACAAAACTGAAATGAGTCCACCCATCCCACATATTGACGTAAAGCAATTGGGAATCGGGCCAAATCCTCAGAGAAGAAGATTCGTCCATGGCCCATGAGGCCTCCCTGACATTCCACGGCCATCGCTGATACAAAATCCAGAGACAAAAGCCTGAGCAAGCGCCTCAGACTCCCACTTTCTTCATATCCTGAAGAGTTCTTCTCATGGTTTGTATATTGGGCCTGCCATACCTACGTCCCCAAACCTAAGCTGCGTTTGTGTTTTCAGACTTCTGTCCTCAAAGTCTTGGGCCACACTCCCTCCAGGCTGGGTCCCTGGAGCCACACATTAGGACTGTGCCTACCAATCCATGGGAATTCTGCCCATTCCATGGTCCAAAATCGTACAAATTAGGAGAAACCCCCAAAGTCCCTGAGGCCATCCCAATAGTGTAGGTCTCCCAGAACAAACCAGGGTTGTATGACTCCAGCTGATAATCGACCTCCACTCATACCATAGATGGATGTCCCCAGAGAAGTAATTGAACCAGACAGGACCCTAGGCTATAATAGGATCGATTGCTTTGGGTTACAGGCATGTGTCCTCAAAAGCCTGATTCCAATACGAGCATAGGGGTTTTCCTGAGGCACCCATCAGAACTCATCTCGTCTCCCAAGGAAACCTGTGCATGGGAGCCATGTCCAAAGCTTAGGAGAGTACTTTAGGTTCCCGGTGCCACCGCCCAATTCCAAGGCCCTCATGGACACAAAAACACATTAGGACCCATCCTCAGGAAAGTCCATTTCAACTCAGCCACCCCGGTTGCTCCGGCAGAGCCATCAGATCTAAACTGTCTTGTTGCTAGGAGAGAATTGGAATGCGAGGCGGGCTCCCTGCATCCATCCGCGAACGGTGCTCTGGAGTCATTCCATATGGGATGTCCTGGAGCTGTCCAACAGGTCTCAATTGTCCCGCAGAAGGAATCCTTGAAGGGGGCATCCCACAACTCCCAACGTGGGAAAACCTCAATGGCCCCGAGATTCCTCTCCCTTCATGAAGCGGACGTCATGCACAGAAACTCCAACCTGAGCCAACGTCTGATCCTCGCCCTGACTTCAGATGCATGAGATATTGGTTCAGATCTGCAGGGGGTACCTGCCGTGCCCTCACCCTGAAACCCAAGTCTAGCTTGTCTTCTCAGACTTCCGTCCTCACACTCCTGGCCCGGATGCCCTCAAGTTTGGCAATTCCCAACCCACAATGCAGCACTCTGCCTGCCCTCTAGAAAAAAAATTGTTGCCTCATGAGCTGCCCAGGCAGCTTAAATGAGGATAAACCTACACAACACTCGACGTTACTCAATTAGATAGTCTAACCTGGGCACTAATGCACTGTCGAACACAACCTGAGCCCGGACCTCCTGACCAATACCCAGAAAGCTGACCGCACACTGAGCACATAAAAACCGCCATGGCCTTAGGTCATCATCTCTTCCCTACCTCCGTTTTCAGGCTTCAGAACCGAGACCTTATCTCCAATCACTGCACAGCGGTGTGTCTGATGCAGAAATCAGAACTCCTCCTTACCCATGGCAAGAAACCTTGTGGTTGGCACGTTGTCCAACGTTCAGTGTAGGAGAAACCAGCATTCACCCTGAGGCCCCGCCCATTCTTGAGTGCGACGAGGGCATACATAGGCATTGTGACCCTCAGCATGAGTCCTGTCCTCTAGTAAGTCCTCTCAGTGGCTGGACCATTAGATGTCATAATGGGCTTGACATGTCCCTAGGCCCCAATTTTTAACCAGATTTCTGATTGTCCAGTCGCCCCTCCCCAGGCCTTTACTCTGGAATCCCTCATTTGGTGGGACCCCTGAGGTTAAAAAAGAAAACAACAACAACAACAACAACAACAACAACAAAACGGACTTCTTGCAGCCCACAGAATGACCCCAAACTCTTTGGACGGGGCCAAACCACCAGAGAGTACGACTCGTGGATTTCCCATGAAGTCACCCAGAAATTCCACGACCATGAGTGACACGATATCCAGAGACAAAAACTTGAGCAGGAGCCTCACACTCGCCCTTTTTTCAAATCCCGAAGAGTTCTCCTCATGATCTGTAGGTCCGTCCTGCAATACCTAATACCGAAACATAAGCCGAGTTTGTGTTTTCAGACAACTGTCCAAACAGCCCTGGCCTACACAACCTACAGGCTCAGGCCTCTGGAGCCAAACCTGAGGACTGTACTTGCCCTCTCCAAGGGAATTGTGTGTGCCCATTCCAATGGCCACAACCCTTCTAATAGGATAAACCTCCAAAGTCCCTGATCCATCTCAATAGTGGTGGCTTCCCAGGAAAAACAGGGGCAATCTGAGCCCAACTGAGCACCTACCTGCACTCAGACCCATAGACAGATGTCCCCAGAGGTAAAAAGGAAAGAACAGGCCCCTAGGCACTAATCAGATCCATTGATTTGGTTTCCAGGAATCTCTCCTCAGACGCCTGGATATCAAAACAGCATATAGCTGTTTCTTGACTCACCCAACAGAAAACATCTCATCTACACATGGGAAACTTGCACGTTGGAGCTGTGTCAAAGCCTCTGTTTAAAAGAACCCTTTAGGTCCCCAGTGCCAGCGCTTCATTCCAAGGTCTCCATAGACACAAAAGCACATTAGGACACGTCCCCAGGGGTATCCATTTCAACTCAGCGTCCTCGGTTGCTACCCACAGATCCAGGAGATCTAACCTGTCTTGTTTCTAGGAGAAAATTGGAATGTGAGGATGGCTACCCAGCCATCCATCCTTAGAACCCTGCTCAGAATCATTGGCCTGGAGCCAAACAACAGGTCTCAATTGTCCTGAGAAGACTCTCTGCAGTTTGGAGCTTCTCACAACTCCCATCGTGGGAAAACCCCCATAGCCTCGTGATGCACCCCATACATGAAGGGGCCATCAGGGACAGAAACTCCAATCTGAGCGATCGTCTGATCCTCGCCCTGACTTCAGATGCACGAGATCTCGATTCAGGTCTGTACATTCTGCCTGCCATGGCCTCACCCAGTAACCTAAGCCTAGCTTGTGTTCTCAGACTTTGGTCGTCAGACTACTGCCCCACAAGCCCTCCAGTTTGGCAAGCCAGAACTACAATGCAGCACCCTGCCCGCCCTCCAGAATAAAATCATTGCCCTCTGGGGCTACCCAGTAACCCCAAATGAGGATCAACCTGAACCGACCTTGGCTGTACCCCAAATACATAGGCTGACCAGGGCACTAATGCCCTTTCTGACACAGGCTGAGCCTGGACCCCTCTGGCCCCTCCCAGACAGCTGGCCGCACACTGAGCACATCGAGCCGCTGTGGCCTTAGGTCGTCATCCCTTCCCAACCTCGGTTTTCAGGTTTCAGGACCTAGACCTTATCTCCAATCACTGCCCAGGGTTGATGGTGATGCAGAAATCAGAACTCCTTCCCCATGGCAAGAAACCTTGTGGTTGGCATGTTGTCCAACGTTCATTGTAGTTGAAACCAGTGTGGCCCATGATGCCCTCCCCATGCTCGCCGGCCACTTTGGTCACAGATGCACATTGTAACCCTCAGGCTGAGCCCAGTCCTCAAGTAAGGCCAGTCAGTGGCTGGATGAAGAGATAACATATTGGGCTTGCCATGCCCCTAGGCCCCAATTTTTAACCATAGTTCGGGTTGTCCCTTCAGTCTTCCCCACGGCTTTGCTTTGGAATTCCAATTTAGGTGGGACACCTGAGGTAACAAAACTGAAATGAGTACACCCATCCCACAGATTGACGACAAGCAATTGAGAATTGGGCCAAATCCTCAGAGAGGAAGATTCGTCCATGGCCCATGAGGCCTCCCCGATATTGCACGGCCATCGCTGATACAAAATCCAGAGACAAAAGCCTGAGCAAGCGCCTCAGACTCGCACTTTCTTCATATCCTGAAGAGTTCTTCTCATGGTTTGTAGATCAGGCCTGCCATACCTACGTCCCCAAACCTAAGCTGAGTTTGTGTTTTCAGACTTCTGTCCTCAAAGTCTTGGGCCACACTCCCTCCAGGCTGGGTTTCTGGAGCCACACATTAGGACTGTGCCTACCAATCCATGGGAATTCTGCCCATTCCATGGTCCAAAATCATACAAATTAGGAGAAACCTCCAAAGTCCCTGAGGCCATCCCAATAGTGTAGGTCACCCGGAACAAACAAGGGATGTCTGACAACAGCTGATAATCGACCTCCACTCATACCATAGATGGATGTCCCCAGAGAAGAAGATTGAAACAGACAGGACCCTAGGCCATAATAGGATCCAGTGCTTTGGGTTACAAGCATGTGTCCTCAAAAGCCTGATTCCAATACGAGCATAGGTGTTTTCCTGAGGCTCCCATCAGAACTCATCTCGTCTCCAAAAGGAAACCTGTGCATGGGAGCCATGTCCACAGCTTAGGAGAGTACTTCAGTGTCCCGGTGCCACCGCCCCATTCCAAGGCCCTCATGGATACAAAAACACATTAGGACACATCCTCAGGAAAGTCCATTACAACTCAGCCACCCCTGTTGCTCAAGCAGAGCCATCAGATCTAAACTGTCTTGCTATTAGGTGACAATTGCAATGCGAGGCGGGCTTCCCAGGCATCCATCCGCGAACGGTGCTCTGGAGTCATTCCATATCGGATGTCCTGGAGCTGTCCAACAGGTCTCAATTGTCCCGCAGAAGGAATCCTTGAAGGGGGCATCCCACAACTCCCAACGTGGGAAAACCTCAATGGCCTCGAGATTCCGCTCCCTTCATGAAGCGGCCGTCATGCACAGAAACTCCAACCAGAGCCAACGGCTGATCCTCGCCCTGACTTCAGATGCATGAGATATTGGTTCAGATCGGCAGGGGGTACCTGCCGTGCCCTGGCCCTGAAACCCAAGTCTAGCTTGTCTTCTCAGAGTTCCGTCCTCAGACTCCTGGCCCCGAAGCCCTCTATTGTGGCAAATCCGGACCTACAATGCAGCACCCTGCCTGCCCTCTAGAAAAAAAATGATTGCCTCATGAGCTGCCCAGGCACCTTAAATGAGGAAAAACCTACACAGCACTCGACTTTACCCAAATTATGTAGTCTAACCTGGGCACTAATGCACTGTCGAACACAACCTGAGCCCGGACCTCCTGACAAACACCCAGAAAGCGGACCGCACATTGAGCACATAAAACCCGCCATGGCCTTAGGTCTTCATCTCTTTCCTACCTCACTTTTCAGGCTTCAGAACCGAGACCTTATCTCCAATCACTGCCCAGGGGTGAGTGTGATGCAGAAATCAGAACTCCTCCTTACCCATGGCAAGAACCCTTGTGGTTGGCACGTTGTCCAACGTTCAGTGTAGGAGAAACCAGCATTCACACTGAGGCCCCGCCCATTCTTGAGTGCGACGAGGGCATACACACGCATTGTGACCCTCAGCATGATTCCTGTCCTCTAGTAAGTCCTCTCAGTGTCTGGACCATTAGATGTCATAATGGGCTTGACATGTCCCTAGGCCCCAATGTTTAACCAGATTTCTGATTGTCCAGTCGCCCCTCCCCAGGGCTCTACTCTGGAATCCCTCATTTGGTGGGACACCTGAGGTTAAAAACAACAACAACAACAACAAAAAAAAAAAAAACGGACTTCCTCCAGCCCACAGAATGACCCCAAACTCTTTGGACGGGCCAAACCACCAGAGAGTAAGACTCCTCCATTTCCCATGAAGTCACCCGGCAATTTCACGACCATGAGTGACACGATATCCAGAGACAAAAACTTGAGCAGGAGCCTCACACTCGCCCTTTTTTCAAATCCCGAAGAGTTCTCCTCATGGTCTGTAGGTCAGTCCTGCCATACCTATGACCCGAAACATAAGCCGAGTTTGTGTTTTCAGACAACTGTCCAAACAGCCCTGGCCTACACAACCTACAGGCTCAGGCCCCTGGAGCCAAACCTGAGGACTGTACTTGCCCTCTCCAAGGGAATTGTGTGTGCCCATTCCAATGGCCACAACCCTTCTAATAGGATAAACCTCCAAAGTCCCTGATCCATCTCAATAGTGGTGGCTTCCCAGGAAAAACAGGGGCAATCTGAGCCCAACTGAGCACCTACCTGCACTCAGACCCATAGACAGATTTCCCCAGAGGTAAAAAGGAAAGAACAGGCCCCTAGGCACTAATCAGATCCATTGCTTTGTTTTCAAGGCATCTCTCCTCAGAGGACTGGATTTCAAAAGCAGCTCTAGCTGTTTCTTGACTCACCGATCAGAAAACATCTTATCTACACATGGGAAACTTGCACGTTGGAGCTGTGTCAAAGCCTCTGTTTAGGAGAACCCTTTAGGGCGCCAGGGCCACCGCTTCATTCCAAGGTCTCCATAGACACAAAAGCACATTAAAACCCATCCCCAGGGTTGTCCATTTCAACTCAGCGTCCTCGGTTGCTCCCCACAGATCCAGGAGATCTAACCTGTCTTGTTGCTAGGAGACAATTGGAATGCGAGGTGGGATACCCAGCCATCCATCCTTAGAACCCTGCTCAGAATAATTGGCCTGGAGCCAAACAACAGGTCTCAATTGTCCTGCAGAAGACTCTCTGCAGTTTGCAGCTTCTCACAACTCCCATCGTGGGAAAACCCCCATGGCCTCGCGATGCCACCCCATTCATGAAGGGGCCATCAGGGACAGAAACTCCAACCTGAGCGATTGTATGATCCTCGCCCTGACTTCAGATTCACGAGATCTCGATTCAGGTCTGTAGATTGTGCCTGCCATGGCCTCACCCAGAAACCTAAGCCTAGCTTGTGTTCTCAGACTTTTGTCGTCAGACTACTGGCCCACAAGCCCTCCAGTTTGGCAATCCAGAACTACAACGCAGCACTCTGACTGCCCTCCAGAAGAAAAACATTGTCCTCTGGGGCTACCCAGTAACCCCAAATGAGGATCAACCTGCACCGACCATGGCTGTAACCCAAATACATAGGCTGACCAGGACACTGATGCCCTTTCTGACACAGCCTGAGCCTGGACCTCTTGGCAACTCCCAGACAGCTGGCCGCACCCTGAGCACATCGAGGCGCCGTGGCCTTAGGTCGTCATATATTCCCAACCTCGGTTTTCAGGTTTCAGACCCGAGACCTTATCTCCAATCACTGCGCAGGGTTGAAGGTGATGTAGAAATCAGAACTCCTTCGCCATGGCAAGAAACCTTGTGGTTGGCATGTTGTCCAACGTTCAGTGTAGTTGAAACCAGTGTGGCCCATGAGGCCCCGCCCATGCTCGCAGGCCACATCGGTCACAAACACACATTGTGACCCTCAGGCTGAGCCCAGTCCTCAAGTAAGGCCACTCAGGGGCTGGATGAAGAGATAGCATATTGGGCTTGCCATGCCCCTAGGCCCCAATTTTTAACCATAGTTCGGGTTCTCCCTTCAGTCTTCCCCACGGCTTTGCTTTGGAATTCCTCTTTTGGTGGGACACCTGAGGTAACAAACCTGAAAGGAGTCCTCCCATCCCACAGATTGACGAAAAGCAATTGGGAATCGGGCCAAATCCTCAGAAAGGAGGATTCGTCCATGGCCCATGAGGCCTCCCCGACATTCCATGGCCATCACTGATACAAAATCCAGAGACAAAAGCCTGAGCAAGCGCCTCAGACTCGCACTTATTTCATATCCTGAAGAGTTCTTCTCATGGTTTGTAGATCCGGCATGCCATACCTACGTCCCCAAACCTAAGCTGAGTTTGTGTTTTCAAATTCTGTCCTCAAAGTCTTGGGCCACACACCCTCCAGGCTGGGCCCCTGGAGCCACACATTAGGACTGTGCCTACCAATCCATGGGAATTCTGCCCATTCCATGGTCCAAAATCATACAAATTAGGAGAAACCTCCAAAGTCCCTGAGGCCATCCCAATAGTGTAGGTCACCCGGAACAAACAAGGGCTGTCTGACACCAGCTGATAATCGACCTCCACTCATACCATAGATGGATGTCCCCAGAGAAGAAGATTGAACCAGACAGGACCCTAGGCCATAATAGGATCCATTGCTTTGGGTTACAGGCATGTGTCCTCAAAAGCCTGATTCCAATACGAGCATAGGGGTTTTCCTGAGGCACCCATCAGAACTCATCTCGTCTCCACAAGGAAACCTGTGCATGGGAGCCATGTCCAAAGCTTAGGAGAGTACTTCAGGGTCCCGGTGCCACCGCCCCATTCCAAGGACCTCATGGACACAAAAACACATTAGGACCCATCCTCAGGAAAGTCCATTTCAACTCAGCCACCCCGGTTGCTCCGGCAGAGCCATCAGATCTAAACTGTCTTGTTGCTAGGAGACAATTGGAATGCGAGGCGGGCTTCCCAGGCATCAATCCGCGAACGTTGCTCTGGAGTCATTCCATATGGGATGTCCTGGAGCTTTCCAACAGGTCAATTGTCCCGTAGAAGGAATCCTTGAAGGGGGCATCCCACAACTCCCAACGTGGGAAAACCTCAATGGCCCCGAGATTCCGCTCCCATCATGAAGCTGCCGTCATGCACAGAAACTCCAACCTGAGCCAACGGCTGATCCTCGCCCTGACTTCAGATGCATGAGATATTGGTTCAGATCTGCAGGGGGTACCTGCCGTGCCCTGGCCCTGAAACCCAAGTCTAGCTTGTCTTCTCAGACTTTCATCCTCACACTCCTGGACCCAAATCCCTCAAGTTTGGCAATTTCGGACCCACAATGCAGCACTCTGCCTGCCTCTAGAAAAAAAATTATTACCTCATGAGCTGCCCAGTCACCTTCAATGAGGATAAACCTACACAGCACTCGACGTTACCCAAATTACATAGTCTATCCTGGGCACTAATCCACTGTCGAACACAACCTGAGCCCGAACCTCCTGACAAACACCCAGAAAGCTGACCGCACACTGAGCACATAAAACCCACCATGGCCTTAGGTCATCATCTCGTCCCTACCTCCGTTTTCAGGCTTCAGAACCGAGACCTTATCACCAATCACTGCCGAGGGGTGAGTGTGATGCAGAAATCAGAACACCTCCTTACCCATGGCAAGAACCCATGTGGTTGGCACGTTGTCCAATGTTCAGTGTAGGAGAAACCAGCATTCACACTGAGGCCCCGCCCATTCTTGAGTGCGACGAGGGCATACACACGCATTGTGACCCTCAGCATGAGTCCTGTCCTCTAGTAAGTCCTCTCAGTGGCTGGACCATTAGATGTCATAATGGGCTTGACATGTCCCTAGGCCCCAATTTTTAACCAGATTTCTGATTGTCCAGTCGCCCCACCCCAGGGCTCTACTCTGGAATCCCACATATGTTGGGACACCTGAGGTTAAAAAAGAAAACAACAAAAACAACAACAACAAAAAAAACCGGACTTCTTCCAGCCCACAGAATGACCCCAAACTCTTTGGACGGGGCCAAACCACCAGAGAGTAAGACTCCTCCATTTCCCATGAAGTCACCCGGCAATTTCACGACCATGAGTGACACGATATCCAGAGACAAAAACTTGAGCAGGAGCCTCACACTCGCCCTTCTTTCAAATCACGAAGAGTTCTCCTCATGGTCTGTAGGTCAGTCCTGCCATACATATGACCCGAAACATAAGCCGAGTTTGTGTTTTCAGACAACTGTCCAAACAGCCCTGGCCTACACAACCTACAGGCTCAGGGCCCTGGAGCCAAACCTGAGGACTGTACTTGCCCTCTCCAAGGGAATTGTGTGTGCCCATTCCAATGGCCACAACCCTTCTAATAGGATAAACCTCCAAAGTCCCTGATCCATCTCAATAGTGGTGGCTTCCCAGGAAAAACAGGGGAAATCTGAGCCCAACTGAGCAACTACCTGCAGTAAGACCCATAGACAGATGTCTCCAGAGGTAAAAGGAAAGAACAGGCCCCTAGACACTAATCAGATCCATTGCTTTGGTTTCCAGTCATCTCTCCTCAGAGGCCTGGATTTCAAAAGCAGCATCCAGCTGTTTCTTGACTCACACATGAGAAAACATCTCATCTACACATGGGAAACTTGCACGTTGGCGTTGTGACAAAGCCTCTGATTAGGAGAACGTTTTAGGGCCCCAGTGCCACCGCTTCATTCGAAGGTCTCCATAGACACAAAAGCACATTAGGACCCATCCCCAGGGGTGGCCATTTCAACTCAGCGTCCTCGGTTGCTCCCCACAAATCCAGCAGATCTAACCTGTCTGATTGCTAGGAGAAAATTGGAATGCGAGGTGGGCTACCCAGCCATCCATCCTTAGAACCCTGCTCAGAATCATTGGCCTGGAGCCAAACAACAGGTCTCAATTGTCCTGCAGAAGACTCTCTGCAGTTTGCAGCTTCTCACAACTCCCATCGTGGGAAAACCCCCATGGCCTCGTGATGCTCCCCCATTCATGAAGGGGCCATCAGGGACAGAAACTCCAACCTGAGCGATCGTCTGATCCTCGCCCTGAATTCAGATGCACGAGATCTCGATTCAGGTATGTAGATTGTGCCTGCCATGGCCTCACCCAGAAACCTAAGCCTAGCTTGTGTTCTCAGACTTTGGTCGTCAGACTACTGGCCCACAAGCCCTCCAGTTTGGCAATCCGGAACTACAATGCAGCAATCTGCCTGCCCTCCAGAAGAAAAACATTTTCCTCTGGGGCTACCCAGTAACCCCAAATGAGGATAAACCTGCACCGACCTTCTCTGTACCCCAAATACATAGGCTGACCTGGACACTAATGCCCTTTCTGACACAGCCTGAGCCTGGACCCCCTTGCCCCTCCCAGACAGCTGGACGCACACTGAGCACATCGAGCCGCCGTGGCCTTAGGTCGTCATCCCTTCCGAACCTCGGTTTTCAGGTTTCAGAACCTAGACCTTATCTCCTATCACTGCCCAGTGTTGAAGGTGATGCAGAAATCAGAACTCCTTCCCCATGGCAAGAAACCTTGTGGTTGGCATGTTGTCCAACGTTCAGTGTAGTTGAAACCAATGTGGCCCATGATGCCCCGCCCATGCTCGCGGGCCACATTGGTCACAAACGCACATTGTGACCCTCAGGCTGAGCCCAGTCCTCAAGTAAGGCCACTCAGTGGCTGGATGAAGAGATAACATATTGGGCTTGCCATGCCCCTAGGCCCCAATTTTTAACCATAGTTCGGGTTGTCCCTTCAGTCTTCCCCACGGCTTTGCTTTGGAATTCCTCTTTTGGTGGGACACCTGAGGTAACAAACCTGAAAGGAGACCTCCCATCCCACAGATTGACGAAAAGCAATTGGGAATCGGGCCACATCCTCAGAGAGGAAGATTCGTCCATGGCCCATGAGGCCTCCCCGACATTCCACGGCCATCGCTGATAAAAAATCCAGAGACAAAAGCCTGAGCAAGCGCCTCAGACTCCCACTTTCTTCATATCCTGAAGAGTTCTTCTCATGGTTTGTAGATCGGGCGTGCCATACCTGCGTCCCCAAACCTAAGCTGAGTTTGTGTTTTCAGACTTCTGTCCTCAAAGTCTTGGGCCACACACCCTCCAGGCTGGGTCCCTGGAGCCACACATTAGGACTGTGCCTACCAATCCATGGGAATTCTGCCCATTCCATGGTCCAAAATCGTACAAATTAGGAGAAACCTCTAAAGTCCCTGAGGCCATCCCAATAGTGTAGGTCGCCCGGAACAAGCAAGGGCTGTCTGACACCAGCTGATAATCGACCTCCACTCATACCATAGATGGATGTCCCCAGAGAAGAAGATTGAACCAGACAGGACCCTAGGCCGTAATAGGATCCATTGCTTTGGGTTACAGGCATGTGTCCTCAAAAGCCTGATTCCAATACGAGCATAGGGGTTTTCCTGAGGCACCCATCAGAACTCATCTCGTCTCCACAAGGAAACCTGTGCATGGGAGCCATGTCCAAAGCTTAGGAGAGTACTTCAGGGTCCCGGTGCCACCGCCCCATTCCATGGCCTTCATTGACACAAAAACACATTAGGACCCATCCTCAGGAAAGTCCATTTCAACTCAGCCACCCCGGTTGCTCAGGCAGAGCCATCAGATCTAAACTGTCTTGTTGCTAGGAGACAATTGGAATGCGAGGCGGGCTTCCCAGGCATCCATCCGCGAACGGTGCTCTGGAGTCATTCCATATGGGATGTCCTGGAGCTGTCCAAAAGGTCTCAATTGTCCCGCAGAAGGAATCATTGAAGGGGGCGTCCCACAACTCCCAACGTGGGAAAACCTCAATGGCCCCGAGATTCCGCTCCCTTCATGAAGCGGCCGTCATGCACAGAAACTCCAACCTGAGCCAACGGCTGATCCTCGCCCTGACTTCAGATGCATGAGAAATTGGTTCAGATCTGCCGTGGGTACCTGCTGTGCCCTCGCCCTGAAACCCAAGTCTAGCTTGTCTTCTCAGACTTCGGTTTTCACAATCCTGGCCCCGAAGGCCTCGAGTTTGGCAATTCCTGACCCACAATGCAGCACTCTGCCTGCCCTCTAGAAAAAAAAGTATTGTCTCATGAGCTGCCCAGGCACCTTAAATGAGGATAAACCTACACAGCACTCGACGTTACCCAAATTATATAGTCTAACCTGGGTACTAATGAACTGTCGAACACAACCTGAGCCCGGACCTCCTGACAAACACCCAGAAAGCTGACCACACACTGAGCACATAAAACCCTCCATGGCCTTAGGTCATCATCTCTTCCCTACCTCCGTTTTCAGGCTTCAGAACCGAGACCTTATCTCCAATCACTGCCCAGGGGTGAGTGTGATGCAGAAATCAGAAATCCTCCTTACCCATGGCAAGAACCCTTGTGGTTGGCACGTTGTCCAACGTTCAGTGTAGAAAAAACCAGCATTCACCCTGAGGCCCCGCCCATTCTTGCGTGCGACGAGGGCATACATACGCATTGTGACCCTCAGCATGAGTCCTGTCCTCTAGTAAGTCCTCTCAGTGGCTGGACCATTAGATGTCATAATGGGCTTGACATGTCCCTAGGCCCCAATTTTTAACCAGATTTCTGATTGTCCAGTCGCCCCTCCCCAGGCCTTTACTCTGGAATCCCTCATTTGGTGAGACACCTGAGGTTAAAAAAGAAAACAACAACAACAACAACAAAACGGACTTCTTCCAGCCCACAAAATGACCCCAAACTCTTTGGACGGGGCCAAACCACCAGAGAGTAACTCGTCCATTTCCCATGAAGTCACCCAGAAATTCCACGACCATGAGTGGCACGATATCCAGAGACAAAAACTTGAGCAGGAGCCTCACACTCGCCCTTCTTTCAAATACCGAAGAGTTCTCCTCATGGTCTGTAGGTCAGTCCTGCCATACCTACGACCCAAAACATAAGCCGAGTTTGTGTTTTCAGACAACTGTCCAAACAGCCCTGGCCTACACAATCTACAGGCTCAGGCCCCTGGAGCCAAACCTGAGGACTGTACTTGCCCTCTCCAAGGGAATTGTGTGGCCCATTCCAATGGCCACAACCCTACTAATAGGATAAACCTCCAAAGTCCCTGATTCATCTCAATAGTGGTGGCTTCCCAGGAAAAATAGGGGCAATCTGAGCCCAACTGAGCACCTACCTGCACTCAGACCCATAGACAGATGTCCCCAGAGATAAAAAGGAAAGAACAGGCACCTAGGCACTAATCAGATCCATTGCTTTGGTTTCCAGGCATCTCTCTTCAGAGGCCTGGATATCAAAACAGCACATAGCTGTTTCTTGACTCACCCATCAGAAAACATCTCATCTACACATGGGAAACTTGCACGTTGGAGCTGTGTCAAAGCCTCTGTTTAAAAGAACCCTTTAGGGCCCCAGTGCCACCGCTTCTTTCCAAGGTCTCCATAGACACAAAAGCACATTAGGACACATCCCCAGGGGTGTCCATTTCAAATAAGCGTCCTCGGTTGCTCCCCACAGATCCAGGAGATCTAACCTGTCTTGTTGCTGGGAGACAATTGGAATGCGAGGTGGGCTACCCAGCCATCCATCCTTAGAACCCTGCTCAGAATCATTGGCCTGGACCCAAACAACAGGTCTCAATTGTCCTGCAGAAGACTCTCTGCAGTTTGGAGCTTCTCACAACTCCCATCGTGATAAAACCCCCATGGCGTCGTGATGCCCACCCATTCATGAAGGGGCCATCAGGGACAGAAACTCCAACCTGAGCAATCGTCTGATCCTCGCCCTGACTTCAGATGCACGAGATCTCGATTCAGGTCTGTACATTGTGCCTGCCATGGCCTCACCGAGAATCCTAAGCCTAGCTTGTGTTCTCAGACTTTGGTCGTCAGAATACTGCCCCACAAGCCCTCCAGTTTGGCAATCCAGAACTACAATGCAGCACCCTGCCCGCCCTCCAGAAAAAAACATTGCCCTCTGGGGCTACCCAGTAACCCCAAATGAGGATCAACCTGCACCGACCTTGGCTGTACCCCAAATACATAGGCTGACCAGGGCACTAATGCCCTTTCTGACACAGGCTGAGCCTGGACCCCCTGGCCCCTCCCAGACAGCTGGCCGCACACTGAGCACATCGAGCCGCCATGGCCTTAGGTCGTCATCCCTTCCCAACCTCGGTTTTCAGGATTCTGAACCTATGCCTTATCTCCAATCACTGCCCAGGGTTGAAGGTGATGCAGAAATCAGAACTCCTTCCCCATGGCAAGAAACCTTGTGGTTGGCATGTTGTCCAACGTTCAGTGTAGTTGAAACCAGTGTGGCCCATGATGCCCTGCCCATGTTCGCCGGCCACTTTGGTCACAAACGCACATTGTGACCCTCAGGCTGAGCCCAGTCCTCAAGTAAGGCCAGTCAGTGGCTGGATGAAGAGATAGCATATTGGGCTTGCCGTGCCCCTAGGCCCCAATTTTTAACCATAGTTCGGGTTGTCCCTTCAGTCTTCCCCACGGCTTTGCTTTGGAATTCCAATTTAGTTGGGACACCTGAGGTAACAAAACTGAAATGAGTCCACCCATCCCACAGATTGACGAAAAGCAATTGGGAATCGGGCCAAATCCTCAGAAGAAGATTTGTCCATGGCCCATGAGGCCTCCCCGACATTCCACGGCCATCGCTGATACAAAATCCAGAGACAAAAGCCTGAGCAAGCGCCTCAGACTCGCACTTTCTTCATATACTGAAGAGTTCTTCTCATGGTTTGTAGATCGGCCTGCCATACCTACGTCCCCAAACCTAAGCTGAGTTTGTGTTTTCAGACTTCTGTCCTCAAAGTCTTGGGCCACACTCCCTCCAGGCTGGGTCCCCGGAGCCACACATTAGGACTGTGCCTACCAATCCATGGGAATTCTGCCCATTCCATGGTCCAAAATCGTACAAATTAGGAGAAACCTCCAAAGTCCCTGAGGCCATCCCAGGCACTAATCAGATCCATTGTTTGTGTAGGTCTCCCAGAACAAACAAGGGCTGTCTGACACCAGCTGATAATCGACCTCCACTCATACCATAGATGGATGTCCCCAGAAAAGAAATTGAACCAGACAGGACCCTAGGCTATAATAGGATCCATTGCTTTGGGTTACAGGCATGTGTCCTCAAAAGCCTGATTCCATTACGAGCATAGGGGTTTTCCTGAGGCACCCATCAGAACTCATCTCGTCTCCCAAGGAACCAGTGAATGGGAGCCATGTCCAAATCTTAGGAGAGTACTTCAGGGTCCCGGTGCCACCGCCCCATTCCAAGGCCCTCATGGACACAAAAACACATTAGGACCCATCCTCAGGAAAGTCCATTTCAACTCAGCCACCCCGGTTGCTCCGGCAGAGCCATCAGATCTAAACTGTCTTGTTGCTAGGAGAGAATTGGAATGCGAGGCGGGCTTCCCAGGCATCCATCCACGAACGGTGCTCTGGAGTCATTCCATATGGGATGTCCTGGAGCTGTCCAACAGGTCTCAATTGTCCCGCAGAAGGAATCCTTGAAGGGGGCATTCCACAACCCCCAACGTGGAAAAACCTCATTGGCCCCGAGATTCTGCTCACTTCATGAAGCGGCCATCATGCACAGAAACTCCAACCTGAGCCAACGTCTGATCCTCGCCCTGACTTCAGATGCATGAGATATTGGTTCAGATCTGCAGGGGGTACCTGCCGTGCCCTCACCCTGAAACCCAAGTCTAGCTTGTCTTCTCAGACTTCCGTCCTCACACTCCTGGCCCGGATGCCCTCAAGTTTGGCAATTCCCAACCCACAATGCAGCACTCTGTCTGCCCTCTAGAAAAAAAATTGTTGCCTCATGAGCTGCCCAGGCAGCTTACATGAGGATAAACCTACACAGCACTCGACGTTACCCAAATTATATATTCTAACCTGGGCACTAATGCACTGTCGAACACAACCTGAGCCCGGACCTCCGGACCAATACCCAGAAAGCTGACCGCACACTGAGCACATAAAACCCGCCATGGCCTTAGGTCATCATCTCTTCCCTACCTCCGTTTTCAGGCTTCAGAACCGAGACCTTATCTCCAATCACTGCCCAGGGGTGAGTCTGATGCAGAAATCAGAACTCCTCCTTACCCATGGCAAGAACCCTTGTGGTTGGCATGTTGTCCATCGTTCAGTGTAGGAGAAACCAGCATTCACCCTGAGGCCCCGCCCATTCTTGCGTGCGACGAGGGCATACATAGGCATTGTGACCCTCAGCATGAGTCCTGTCCTCTAGTAAGTCCTCTCAGTGGCTGGACCATTAGATGTCATAATGGGCTTGACATGTCCCTAGGCCCCAATTTTTAACCAGATTTCTGATTGTCCAGTCGCCCCTCCCCAGGCCTTTACTCTGGAATCCCTCATTTGGTGGGACCCCTGAGGTTAAAAAAGAAAACAACAACAACAACAACAACAACAACAACAAAAACGGACTTCTTGCAGCCCACAGAATGACCCCAAACTCTTTGGACGGGGCCAAACCACCAGAGAGTAAGACTCGTCGATTTCCCATGAAGACACCCAGAAATTCCACGACCATGAGTGACACGATATCCAGAGACAAAAACTTGAGCAGGAGCCTCACACTCGCCCTTTTTTCAAATCCCGAAGAGTTCTCCTCATGATCTGTAGGTCAGTCCTGCCATACCTATGACCGAAACATAAGCCGAGTTTGTGTTTTCAGACAACTGTCCAAACAGCCCTGGGCTACACAACCTACAGGCTCAGGCCCCTGGAGCCAAACCTGAGGACTGTACTTGCCCTCTCCAAGGGAATTGTGTGTGCCCATTCCAATGGCCACAACCCTTCTAATAGGATAAACCTCCAAAGTCCCTGATCCATCTCAATAGTGGTGGCTTCCCAGGAAAAACAGGGGAAATCTGAGCCCAACTGAGCACCTACCTGCACTCAGACCCATAGACAGATGTCTCCAGAGGTAAAAAGGAAAGAACAGGCCCTAGGCACTAATCAGATCCATTGTTTGGTTTCCAGGCATCTCTCCTCAGAGGCCTGGATATCAAAACAGCATATAGCTGTTTCGTGACTCACCCTTCAGAAAACATCTCATCTACACATGGGAAACTTGCACGTTGGAGCTGTGTCAAAGCCTCTGTTTAGGAGAACCCTTTAGGGCCCCAGTGCCACCGCTTCATTCCAAGGTCTCCATAGACACAAAAGCACATTAGAACCCATCCCCAGGGGTGTCGATTTCAACTCAGCATCCTCGGTTGCTCCCCACAGATCCAGGAGATCTAACCTGTCTTGTTGCTAGGAGACAATTGGAATGCGAAGTGGGCTACCCAGCCATCCATCCTTAGAACCCTGCTCAGAATCTTTGGTCTGGAGCCAAACAACAGGTCTCAATTGTCCTGCAGAAGACTCTCTGCAGTTTGGAGCTTCTCACAACTCCCAACGTTGGAAAACCCCCATGGCCTCGTGATGACCTCCCATTCATGAAGGGGCCATTAGGGACAGAAACTCCAACCCTAGCGATCATCTGATCCTCGCCCTGACTTCAGATGCACGAGATCTCGATTCAGGTCTGTAGATTGTGCCTGCCATGGCCTCACCCAGACACCTAAGCCTAGCTTGTGTTCTCAGACTTTTGTCGTCAGACTACTGGCCCACAAGCCTTCCAGTTTGGCAATCCATAACTACAATGCAGCACTCTGCCTGCCCTCCAGAAGAAAAACATTGTCCTCTGGGTCTACCCAGTAACGCCAAATGAGGATCAACCTGCACCGACCTTGGCTGTACCCCAAATACATAGGCTGACCAGGGCACTAATGCCCTTTCTGACACAGCCTGAGCCTGGACGCCCTCAGACAGCTGGCCGCACACTGAGCACATCGAGTCGCAGTGGCCTTAGGTCGTCATCTCTTCCCAACCTCGGTGTTCAGGTTTCAGAACCTAGACCTTATCTCCAATCACTGCCCAGGGTTGAAGGTGATGCAGAAATCAGCACTCCTTCCCCATGGCAAGAAACCTTGTGGTTGGCATGTTGTCCAACGTTCAGTGTAGTTGAAACCAGTGTGGCCCATGAGGCCCCGCCCATTCTCGCCGGCCACATTGGTCACAAACGCACATTGTGACCCTCAGGCTGAGCCCAGTCCTCAAGTAAGGCCACTCAGTGGCTGGATGAAGAGATGTCATATTGGGCTTGCCATGTCCCTAGGCCCCAATTTTTAACCATAGTTCGGGTTGTCCCTTCAGTCTTCCCCACGGCTTTGCTTTGGAATTCCTCTTTTGGTGGGACACCTGAGGTAACAAAACTGAAATGAGTCCTCCCATCCCACAGATTGACGAAAAGCAATTGGGAATCGGGCCACATCCTCAGAGAGGAAGATTCGTCCATGGCCCATGAGGCCTCCCCGACATTCCACGGCCATCGCTGATACAAAATCCAGAGAAAAAAGCCTGAGCAAGCGCCTCACACTCGCACTTTCTTCATATCCTGAAGAGTTCTTCTCATGGTTTGTAGATCGGGCCTGCCATAACTACGTCCCCAAACCTAAGCTGAGTTTGTGTTTTCAGACTTCTGTCCTCAAAGTCTTGGGCCACACACCCTCCAGGCTGGGCCCCTGGAGACACACATTAGGACTGTGCCTACAAATCCATGGGAATTCTGCCCATTCCATGGTCCAAAATCATACAAATTAGGAGAAACCTCCAAAGTCCCTGAGGCCATCCCAATAGTGTAGGTCGCTCGGAACAAACAAGGGCTGTCTGACACCAGCTGATAATCAAGCTCCACTAATACCATAGATGGATGTCCCCAGAGAAGAAGATTGAACCAGACAGGACCCTAGGCCATAATAGGATCCATTGCTTTGGGTTACAGGCATGTGTCCTCAAAAGCCTGATTCCAATACGAGATTAGGGGTTTTCCTGAGGCACCCATCAGAACTCATCTCGTCTCCACAAGGAATCCTGTGCATGGGAGCCATGTCCAAAGCTTAGGAGAGTACTTCAGGGTCCCGGTGCCACTGCCCCATTCCAAGGCCCTCATGGACACAAAAACACATTAGGACCCATCCTCAGGAAAGTCCATTTCAACTCAGCCACCCCGGTTGCTCCGGCAGAGCCATCAGATCTAAACTGTCTTGTTGCTAGGAGACAATTGGAATGCGAGGCGGGCTTCCCAGGCATCCATCCGCGAACGGTGCTCTGGAGTCATCCATATGGGATGTCCTGGAGCTGTCCAACAGGTCTCAATTGTCCCGCAGAAGGAATCTTTGAAGGGGGCATCCCACAACTCCCAACGTGGGAAAACCTCAATGGCCCCGAGATTCCGTTCCCTTCATGAAGCGGCCGTCATGCACAGAAACTCCAACCTGAGCCAACGTCTGATCCTCGCCCTGACTTCAGATGCATGAGATATTGGTTCAGATCTGCAGGGGGTACCTGCCATGCCCTCAACCTGAAACCCAAGTCTAGCTTGTCTTCTCAGACTTCCGTCCTCACACTCCTGGCCCCGAAGCCCTCAAGGTTGGCATTTCCTGACCCACAATGCAGCACTCTGCCTGCCTTCTAGAAAAAAAAATTATTGCCACATGAGCTGCCCAGGCACCTTAAATGAGGATAAACCTACACAGCACTCGACGTTACCCAAATTATATAGTCTAACCTGGGCACTAATGCACTGTCGAACACAACCTGAGCCCGGACCTCCTGACCAACACCCAGAAAGATGACCGCACACTGAGCACATAAAACCCGCCATGGCCTTAGGTCATCATCTCTTCCCTACCTCCGTTTTCAGGCTTCAGAACCGAGACCTTATCTCCAATCACTGCCCAGAAGTGAGTGTGATGCAGAAATCAGAACTCCTCCTTACCCATGGCAAGAACCCTTGTGGTTGGCACGTTGTCCAACGTTCAGTGTAGGAGAAACCAGCATTCACCCTGAGGCCCCGCCCATTCTTGCGTGCGACGAGGGCATACATACGCATTGTGACCCTCAGCATGAGTCCTGTCCTCTAGTAAGTCCTTTCAGTGGCTGGACCATTAGATGTCATAATGGGCTTGACATGTCCCTAGGCCCCAATTTTTAACCAGATTTCTGATTGTCCAGTCGCCCCTCCCCAGGGCTCTACTCTGGAATCCCTCATTTGGTGGGACACCTGAGGTTAAAAAAGAAAACAACAACAACAACAACAACAACAAAAAAAAAAAACGAAATTCTTCCAGCCCACAGATTGACCCCAAACTCTTTGGATGGGGCCAAACAACCAGAGAGTAAGACTCGTCCATTTCCCATGAAGTCACCCAGAAATTCCACGACCATGAGTGACACGATATCCAGAGACAAAAACTTGAGCAAGAGCCGCACACTCGCCCTTTTTTCTAATCCAGAAGAGTTCTCCTCATGGTCTGTAGGTCAGTCCTGCCATACCTATGACCCGAAACATAAGCCGAGTTTGTGTTTTCAGACAACTGTCCAAACAGCCCTGGCCTACACAACCTACAGGCTCAGGCTCCTGGAGCCAAACCTCAGGACTGTACTTGCCCTCTCCAAGGGAATTGTGTGTGCCCATTCCAATGGCCACAACCCTTCTAATAGCATAAACCTCCAAAGTCCCTAATCCATCTCAATAGTGGTGGCTTCCCAGGAAAAACAGGGGCAATCTGAGCCCAACTGAGCACCTACCTGCACTCACACCCATAGACAGATGTCTCCAGAGGTAAAAAGGAAAGAACAGGCCCCTAGGCACTAATCAGATCCATTGCTTTGGTTTCCAGGCATCTCTCCTCAAAGGCCTGGATATCAAAACAGCATATAGCTGTTTCTTGACGCACCCATAAGAAAACATCTCATCTACACATGGGAAAATTGCACGTTGGAGCTGTGTCAAAGCCTCTGTTTAGGAGAACCCTTTAGGGCCCCTGTGCCACCGTTTCATTCCAAGGTCTCCATAGACACAAAAGCACATTAGGACCCATCCCCAGGGGTGTCCATTTCAACTCAGCATCCTCGGTTGCTCCCCACAGATCCAGGAGATCTAACCTGTCTTGTTGCTAGGAGACAATTGGAATGCGAGGTGGGATACCCAGCCATCCATCCTTAGAACCCTGCTCAGAATCATTGGCCTGGACCCAAGCAACAGGTCTCAATTGTCCTGCAGAAGACTCTCTGCAGTTTGGAGCTTCTCACAACTCCCACCGTGGGAAAACCCCCATGGCCTCGTGATGCCCCCCCATTCATGAAGGGGCCATCAGGGACAGAAACTCCAACCTGAGCGATCGTCTGATCCTCGCCCTGACTTCAGGTGCACGAGATCTCGATTCAGGTCTGTAGATTGTGACTGCCATGGCCTCACCCAGAAACCTAAGCCTAGCTTGTGTTCTCAGACATTGGTCGTCAGACTACTGGCCCACAAGCCCTCCAGTTTGGCAATCCGGAATTACAATGCAGCACCCTGCCCGCCCTCCATAAGAAAAACATTGTCCTCTGGGGCTACACAGTAACCCCAAATGAGGATCAACCTGCACCGACATTGGCTGTACCCCAAATACAATGGCTGACCAGGGCACTAATGCGCTTTCTGACACAGCCTGAGCCTGGACCACCTGGCCCCTCCCAGACAGCTGGCCGCACACTGAGCACATCGAGCCGCCATGGCCTTAGGTCGTCATCTTTTCCCAACCTCGGTTTTCAGGTTTCAGAACCTAGACCTTATCTCCAATCACTGCCCAGGGTTGAAGGTGATGCAGAAATCAGAACTCCTTCCCCATGGCAAAAAACCTTGTGGTTGGCATGTTGTCCAACGTTCAGTGTAGTTGAAACCAGTGTGGCCCATGAGGCCCCGCCCATTCTCGCCGGCCACATTGGTCACAAACGCACATTGTGACCCTCAGGCTGAGCCCAGTCCTCAAGTAAGGCCACTCAGTGGCTGGATGAAGAGATAGCATATTTGGCTTGCCATGTCCCTAGGCCCCAATTTTTAACCATAGTTCGGGTTGTCCCTTCAGTCTTCCCCACGGCTTTGCTTTGGAATTCCTTCTTTGGTGGGACACCTGAGGTAACAAAACTGAAATGAGTCCTCCCATCCCACAGATTGACGAAAAGCAATTGGGAATCGGGCCAAATCCTCAGAGAGGAAGATTCGTCCATGGCCCATGAGGCCTCCCCGAAATTCCACGGCCATCGCTGATACAAAATCCAGAGACAAAAGCCTGAGCAAGCGCCTCACACTCGCACTTTCTTCATATCCTGAAGAGTTCTCATGGTTTGTAGATCGGGCCTGCCATAACTACGTCCCCAAACCTAAGCTGAGTTTGTGTTTTCAGACTTCTGTCCTCAAAGTCTTGGGCCAAACACCCTCCAGGCTGGGCCCCTGGAGACATATATTAGGACTGTGCCTACCAATCCATGGGAATTCTGCCCATTCCATGGTCCAAAATCATACAAATTAGGAGAAACCTCCAAAGTCCCTGAGGCCATCCCAATAGTGTAGGTCGCCCGGAACAAACAAGGGCTGTCTGACACCAGCTGATAATCGACCTCCACTCATACCATAGATGGATGTCCCCAGAGAAGAAGATTGAACCAGACAGGACCCTAGGCCATAATAGGATCCATTGCTTTGGGTTACAGGCATGTGTCCTCAAAAGCCTGATTCCAATACGAGCATATGGGTTTTCCTGAGGCACCCATCAGAACTCATCTCGTCTCCACAAGGAAACCTGTGCATGGGAGCCATGTCCAAAGCTTAGGAGAGTACTTCAGGGTCCCGGTGCCACTGCCCCATTCCAAGGCCCTCATGGACACAAAAACACATTAGGACCCATCCTCAGGAAAGTCCATTTCAAGTCAGCCACCCCGGATGCTCCGGCACAGCCATCAGATCTGAACTGTCTTGTTGCTAGGAGACAATTGGAATGCGAGGCGGGCTTCCCAGGCATCCATCTGCGAACGGTGCTCTGGAGTCATCCATATGGGATGTCCTGGAGCTGTCCAACAGGTCTCAATTGTCCCGCAGAAGGAATCCTTGAAGGGGGCATCCCACAACTCCCAACGTGGGAAAACCTCAATGGCCCCGAGATTCCGCTCCCTTCATGAAGCGACCGTCATGCACAGAAACTCCAACCTGAGCCAACGTCTGATCCTCGCCCTGACTTCAGATGCATGAGATATTGGTTCAGATCTGCAGGGGGTACCTGCCATGCCCTCAACCTGAAACCCAAGTCTAGCTTGTCTTCTCAGACTTCCGTCCTCACACTCCTGGCCCCGAAGCCCTCAAGTTTGGCAATTCCGGACCCACAGTGCAGCACTCTGCCTGCCCTCTAGAAAAAAAAATTATTGCCTCATGAGCTGCCCAGGCACCTTATATGAGGATAAACCTACACAGCACTCGACGTTACCCAAATTATATAGTCTAACCTGGGCACTAATGCACTGTCGAACACAACCTGAGCCCGGACCTCCTGACCAACACCCAGAAAGATGACCGCACACTGAGCACATAAAACCCGCCATGGCTTTAGGTCATCATCTCTTCCCTACCTCCGTTTTCAGGCTTCAGAACCGAGACCTTATCTCCAATCACTGCCCAGGGGTGAGTGTGATGCAGAAATCAGGACTGCTCCTTACCCATGGCTAGAACCCTTGTGGTTGGCACGTTGTCCAACGTTCAGTGTAGGAGAAACCAGCATTCACCCTGAGGCCCCGCCCATTCTTGCGTGCGACGAGGGCATACATACGCATTGTGACCCTCAGCATGAATCCTGTCCTCTAGTAAGTCCTCTCAGTGGCTGGACCATTAGATGTCATAATGGGCTTGACATGTCCCTAGGCCCCAATTTTTAACCAGATTTCTGATTGTCCAGTCGCCCCTCCCCAGGGCTCTACTCTGGAATCCCTCATTTGGTGGGACACCTGAGGTTAAAAAAGAAAACCACAACAACAACAACAAAAAAAAACGGACTTCTTCCAGCTCACAGATTGACCCCAAACTCTTTGGACGGGGCCAAACCACCAGAGAGTAAGACTCGTCCATTTCCCATGAAGTCACCCAGAAATTCCACGACCATGATTGACACGATATCCAGAGACAAAAACTTGAGCAGGAGCCTCACAGTCGCCCTTTTTTCAAATCCCGAAGAGTTCTCCTCATGGTCTGTAGGTCAGTCCTGCCATACCTATGACTCGAAACATAAGCCGATTTTGTGATTTCAGACAACTGTCCAAACAGCTCTGGCCTACACAACCTACAGGCTCAGGCCCCTGGAGCCAAACCTGAGGACTATACTTGCCCTCTCCAAGGGAATTGTGTGTGCCCATTCCAATGGCCACAACCCATCTAATAGGATAAACCTCCAAAGTCCCTAATCCATCTCAATAGTGGTGGCTTCCCAGGAAAAACAGGGGCAATCTGAGCCCAACTGAGCACCTACCTACACTCAGACCCATAGACAGATGTCTCCAGAGGTAAAAAGGAAAGAACAGGTCCCTAGGCACTAATCAGATTCATTGCTTTGGTTTCCAGGCATCTCTCCTCAGAGGCCTGGGTATCAAAACAGCATATAGCTGTTTCTTGACTCACCCATCAGAAAACATCTCATCTACACATGGGAAACTTGCACGTTGGAGCTGTGTCAAAGCCTCTGTTTAGGAGAACCCTTTAGGGCCCCAGTGCCACCGCTTCATTCCAAGGTCTCAATAGACACAAAAGCACATAAGGACCCATCCCCAGGGGTGTCCATTTCAACTCAGCGTCCTCGGTTGCTCCCCACAGATCCAGGAGATCTAACCTGTCTTGTTGCTAGGAGACAATTGGAATGCGAGGTGGGCTACCCAGCCATCCATCCTTAGAACCCTGCTCAGAATCATTGGTCTGGACCCAAGCAACAGGTCTCAATTGTCCTGCAGAAGACTCTCTGCAGTTTGGAGCTTCTCACAACTCCCATCGTGGGAAAACCCCCATGGCCTCGTGATGCCCCCCCATTCATGAATGGGCCATCAGGGACAGAAACTCCAAAGTGAGCGATCGTCAGATCCTCGCCCTGACTTCAGATGCACGAGATCACGATTCAGGTCTGTAGATTGTGCTTGCCATGGCCTCACCCAGAAACCTAAGCCTAGCTTGTGTTCTCAGACTTTTGTCGTCAGACTACTGGCCCACAAGCCTTCCAGTTTGGCAATCCATAACTACAATGCAGCACTCTGCCTGCCCTCCAGAAGAAAAACATTGTCCTCTGGGTCTACCCAGTAACGCCAAATGAGGATCAACCTGCACCGACCTTGGCTGTACCCCAAATACATAGGCTGACCAGGGCACTAATGCCCTTTCTGACACAGCCTGAGCCTGGACGCCCTCAGACAGCTGGCCGCACACTGAGCACATCGAGTCGCAGTGGCCTTAGGTCGTCATCTCTTCCCAACCTCGGTGTTCAGGTTTCAGAACCTAGACCTTATCTCCAATCACTGCCCAGGGTTGAAGGTGATGCAGAAATCAGCACTCCTTCCCCATGGCAAGAAACCTTGTGGTTGGCATGTTGTCCAACGTTCAGTGTAGTTGAAACCAGTGTGGCCCATGAGGCCCCGCCCATTCTCGCCGGCCACATTGGTCACAAACGCACATTGTGACCCTCAGGCTGAGCCCAGTCCTCAAGTAAGGCCACTCAGTGGCTGGATGAAGAGATGTCATATTGGGCTTGCCATGTCCCTAGGCCCCAATTTTTAACCATAGTTCGGGTTGTCCCTTCAGTCTTCCCCACGGCTTTGCTTTGGAATTCCTCTTTTGGTGGGACACCTGAGGTAACAAAACTGAAATGAGTCCTCCCATCCCACAGATTGACGAAAAGCAATTGGGAATCGGGCCACATCCTCAGAGAGGAAGATTCGTCCATGGCCCATGAGGCCTCCCCGACATTCCACGGCCATCGCTGATACAAAATCCAGAGAAAAAAGCCTGAGCAAGCGCCTCACACTCGCACTTTCTTCATATCCTGAAGAGTTCTTCTCATGGTTTGTAGATCGGGCCTGCCATAACTACGTCCCCAAACCTAAGCTGAGTTTGTGTTTTCAGACTTCTGTCCTCAAAGTCTTGGGCCACACACCCTCCAGGCTGGGCCCCTGGAGACACACATTAGGACTGTGCCTACAAATCCATGGGAATTCTGCCCATTCCATGGTCCAAAATCATACAAATTAGGAGAAACCTCCAAAGTCCCTGAGGCCATCCCAATAGTGTAGGTCGCTCGGAACAAACAAGGGCTGTCTGACACCAGCTGATAATCGAGCTCCACTAATACCATAGATGGATGTCCCCAGAGAAGAAGATTGAACCAGACAGGACCCTAGGCCATAATAGGATCCATTGCTTTGGGTTACAGGCATGTGTCCTCAAAAGCCTGATTCCAATACGAGATTAGGGGTTTTCCTGAGGCACCCATCAGAACTCATCTCGTCTCCACAAGGAATCCTGTGCATGGGAGCCATGTCCAAAGCTTAGGAGAGTACTTCAGGGTCCCGGTGCCACTGCCCCATTCCAAGGCCCTCATGGACACAAAAACACATTAGGACCCATCCTCAGGAAAGTCCATTTCAACTCAGCCACCCCGGTTGCTCCGGCAGAGCCATCAGATCTAAACTGTCTTGTTGCTAGGAGACAATTGGAATGCGAGGCGGGCTTCCCAGGCATCCATCCGCGAACGGTGCTCTGGAGTCATCCATATGGGATGTCCTGGAGCTGTCCAACAGGTCTCAATTGTCCCGCAGAAGGAATCTTTGAAGGGGGCATCCCACAACTCCCAACGTGGGAAAACCTCAATGGCCCCGAGATTCCGTTCCCTTCATGAAGCGGCCGTCATGCACAGAAACTCCAACCTGAGCCAACGTCTGATCCTCGCCCTGACTTCAGATGCATGAGATATTGGTTCAGATCTGCAGGGGGTACCTGCCATGCCCTCAACCTGAAACCCAAGTCTAGCTTGTCTTCTCAGACTTCCGTCCTCACACTCCTGGCCCCGAAGCCCTCAAGGTTGGCATTTCCTGACCCACAATGCAGCACTCTGCCTGCCTTCTAGAAAAAAAAATTATTGCCACATGAGCTGCCCAGGCACCTTAAATGAGGATAAACCTACACAGCACTCGACGTTACCCAAATTATATAGTCTAACCTGGGCACTAATGCACTGTCGAACACAACCTGAGCCCGGACCTCCTGACCAACACCCAGAAAGATGACCGCACACTGAGCACATAAAACCCGCCATGGCCTTAGGTCATCATCTCTTCCCTACCTCCGTTTTCAGGCTTCAGAACCGAGACCTTATCTCCAATCACTGCCCAGAAGTGAGTGTGATGCAGAAATCAGAACTCCTCCTTACCCATGGCAAGAACCCTTGTGGTTGGCACGTTGTCCAACGTTCAGTGTAGGAGAAACCAGCATTCACCCTGAGGCCCCGCCCATTCTTGCGTGCGACGAGGGCATACATACGCATTGTGACCCTCAGCATGAGTCCTGTCCTCTAGTAAGTCCTTTCAGTGGCTGGACCATTAGATGTCATAATGGGCTTGACATGTCCCTAGGCCCCAATTTTTAACCAGATTTCTGATTGTCCAGTCGCCCCTCCCCAGGGCTCTACTCTGGAATCCCTCATTTGGTGGGACACCTGAGGTTAAAAAAGAAAACAACAACAACAACAACAACAACAAAAAAAAAAACGAAATTCTTCCAGCCCACAGATTGACCCCAAACTCTTTGGATGGGGCCAAACAACCAGAGAGTAAGACTCGTCCATTTCCCATGAAGTCACCCAGAAATTCCACGACCATGAGTGACACGATATCCAGAGACAAAAACTTGAGCAAGAGCCGCACACTCGCCCTTTTTTCTAATCCAGAAGAGTTCTCCTCATGGTCTGTAGGTCAGTCCTGCCATACCTATGACCCGAAACATAAGCCGAGTTTGTGTTTTCAGACAACTGTCCAAACAGCCCTGGCCTACACAACCTACAGGCTCAGGCTCCTGGAGCCAAACCTCAGGACTGTACTTGCCCTCTCCAAGGGAATTGTGTGTGCCCATTCCAATGGCCACAACCCTTCTAATAGCATAAACCTCCAAAGTCCCTAATCCATCTCAATAGTGGTGGCTTCCCAGGAAAAACAGGGGCAATCTGAGCCCAACTGAGCACCTACCTGCACTCACACCCATAGACAGATGTCTCCAGAGGTAAAAAGGAAAGAACAGGCCCCTAGGCACTAATCAGATCCATTGCTTTGGTTTCCAGGCATCTCTCCTCAAAGGCCTGGATATCAAAACAGCATATAGCTGTTTCTTGACGCACCCATAAGAAAACATCTCATCTACACATGGGAAAATTGCACGTTGGAGCTGTGTCAAAGCCTCTGTTTAGGAGAACCCTTTAGGGCCCCTGTGCCACCGTTTCATTCCAAGGTCTCCATAGACACAAAAGCACATTAGGACCCATCCCCAGGGGTGTCCATTTCAACTCAGCATCCTCGGTTGCTCCCCACAGATCCAGGAGATCTAACCTGTCTTGTTGCTAGGAGACAATTGGAATGCGAGGTGGGATACCCAGCCATCCATCCTTAGAACCCTGCTCAGAATCATTGGCCTGGACCCAAGCAACAGGTCTCAATTGTCCTGCAGAAGACTCTCTGCAGTTTGGAGCTTCTCACAACTCCCACCGTGGGAAAACCCCCATGGCCTCGTGATGCCCCCCCATTCATGAAGGGGCCATCAGGGACAGAAACTCCAACCTGAGCGATCGTCTGATCCTCGCCCTGACTTCAGGTGCACGAGATCTCGATTCAGGTCTGTAGATTGTGACTGCCATGGCCTCACCCAGAAACCTAAGCCTAGCTTGTGTTCTCAGACATTGGTCGTCAGACTACTGGCCCACAAGCCCTCCAGTTTGGCAATCCGGAATTACAATGCAGCACCCTGCCCGCCCTCCATAAGAAAAACATTGTCCTCTGGGGCTACACAGTAACCCCAAATGAGGATCAACCTGCACCGACATTGGCTGTACCCCAAATACAATGGCTGACCAGGGCACTAATGCGCTTTCTGACACAGCCTGAGCCTGGACCACCTGGCCCCTCCCAGACAGCTGGCCGCACACTGAGCACATCGAGCCGCCATGGCCTTAGGTCGTCATCTTTTCCCAACCTCGGTTTTCAGGTTTCAGAACCTAGACCTTATCTCCAATCACTGCCCAGGGTTGAAGGTGATGCAGAAATCAGAACTCCTTCCCCATGGCAAAAAACCTTGTGGTTGGCATGTTGTCCAACGTTCAGTGTAGTTGAAACCAGTGTGGCCCATGAGGCCCCGCCCATTCTCGCCGGCCACATTGGTCACAAACGCACATTGTGACCCTCAGGCTGAGCCCAGTCCTCAAGTAAGGCCACTCAGTGGCTGGATGAAGAGATAGCATATTTGGCTTGCCATGTCCCTAGGCCCCAATTTTTAACCATAGTTCGGGTTGTCCCTTCAGTCTTCCCCACGGCTTTGCTTTGGAATTCCTTCTTTGGTGGGACACCTGAGGTAACAAAACTGAAATGAGTCCTCCCATCCCACAGATTGACGAAAAGCAATTGGGAATCGGGCCAAATCCTCAGAGAGGAAGATTCGTCCATGGCCCATGAGGCCTCCCCGAAATTCCACGGCCATCGCTGATACAAAATCCAGAGACAAAAGCCTGAGCAAGCGCCTCAGAGTCGCACTTTCTTCATATCCTGAAGAGTTCTCATGGTTTGTAGATCGGGCCTGCCATAACTACGTCCCCAAACCTAAGCTGAGTTTGTGTTTTCAGACTTCTGTCCTCAAAGTCTTGGGCCAAACACCCTCCAGGCTGGGCCCCTGGAGACATATATTAGGACTGTGCCTACCAATCCATGGGAATTCTGCCCATTCCATGGTCCAAAATCATACAAATTAGGAGAAACCTCCAAAGTCCCTGAGGCCATCCCAATAGTGTAGGTCGCCCGGAACAAACAAGGGCTGTCTGACACCAGCTGATAATCGACCTCCACTCATACCATAGATGGATGTCCCCAGAGAAGAAGATTGAACCAGACAGGACCCTAGGCCATAATAGGATCCATTGCTTTGGGTTACAGGCATGTGTCCTCAAAAGCCTGATTCCAATACGAGCATATGGGTTTTCCTGAGGCACCCATCAGAACTCATCTCGTCTCCACAAGGAAACCTGTGCATGGGAGCCATGTCCAAAGCTTAGGAGAGTACTTCAGGGTCCCGGTGCCACTGCCCCATTCCAAGGCCCTCATGGACACAAAAACACATTAGGACCCATCCTCAGGAAAGTCCATTTCAAGTCAGCCACCCCGGATGCTCCGGCACAGCCATCAGATCTGAACTGTCTTGTTGCTAGGAGACAATTGGAATGCGAGGCGGGCTTCCCAGGCATCCATCTGCGAACGTTGCTCTGGAGTCATCCATATGGGATGTCCTGGAGCTGTCCAACAGGTCTCAATTGTCCCGCAGAAGGAATCCTTGAAGGGGGCATCCCACAACTCCCAACGTGGGAAAACCTCAATGGCCCCGAGATTCCGCTCCCTTCATGAAGCGACCGTCATGCACAGAAACTCCAACCTGAGCCAACGTCTGATCCTCGCCCTGACTTCAGATGCATGAGATATTGGTTCAGATCTGCAGGGGGTACCTGCCATGCCCTCAACCTGAAACCCAAGTCTAGCTTGTCTTCTCAGACTTCCGTCCTCACACTCCTGGCCCCGAAGCCCTCAAGTTTGGCAATTCCGGACCCACAGTGCAGCACTCTGCCTGCCCTCTAGAAAAAAAAATTATTGCCTCATGAGCTGCCCAGGCACCTTATATGAGGATAAACCTACACAGCACTCGACGTTACCCAAATTATATAGTCTAACCTGGGCACTAATGCACTGTCGAACACAACCTGAGCCCGGACCTCCTGACCAACACCCAGAAAGATGACCGCACACTGAGCACATAAAACCCGCCATGGCTTTAGGTCATCATCTCTTCCCTACCTCCGTTTTCAGGCTTCAGAACCGAGACCTTATCTCCAATCACTGCCCAGGGGTGAGTGTGATGCAGAAATCAGGACTGCTCCTTACCCATGGCTAGAACCCTTGTGGTTGGCACGTTGTCCAACGTTCAGTGTAGGAGAAACCAGCATTCACCCTGAGGCCCCGCCCATTCTTGCGTGCGACGAGGGCATACATACGCATTGTGACCCTCAGCATGAATCCTGTCCTCTAGTAAGTCCTCTCAGTGGCTGGACCATTAGATGTCATAATGGGCTTGACATGTCCCTAGGCCCCAATTTTTAACCAGATTTCTGATTGTCCAGTCGCCCCTCCCCAGGGCTCTACTCTGGAATCCCTCATTTGGTGGGACACCTGAGGTTAAAAAAGAAAACCACAACAACAACAACAAAAAAAAACGGACTTCTTCCAGCTCACAGATTGACCCCAAACTCTTTGGACGGGGCCAAACCACCAGAGAGTAAGACTCGTCCATTTCCCATGAAGTCACCCAGAAATTCCACGACCATGATTGACACGATATCCAGAGACAAAAACTTGAGCAGGAGCCTCACAGTCGCCCTTTTTTCAAATCCCGAAGAGTTCTCCTCATGGTCTGTAGGTCAGTCCTGCCATACCTATGACTCGAAACATAAGCCGATTTTGTGATTTCAGACAACTGTCCAAACAGCTCTGGCCTACACAACCTACAGGCTCAGGCCCCTGGAGCCAAACCTGAGGACTATACTTGCCCTCTCCAAGGGAATTGTGTGTGCCCATTCCAATGGCCACAACCCATCTAATAGGATAAACCTCCAAAGTCCCTAATCCATCTCAATAGTGGTGGCTTCCCAGGAAAAACAGGGGCAATCTGAGCCCAACTGAGCACCTACCTACACTCAGACCCATAGACAGATGTCTCCAGAGGTAAAAAGGAAAGAACAGGTCCCTAGGCACTAATCAGATTCATTGCTTTGGTTTCCAGGCATCTCTCCTCAGAGGCCTGGGTATCAAAACAGCATATAGCTGTTTCTTGACTCACCCATCAGAAAACATCTCATCTACACATGGGAAACTTGCACGTTGGAGCTGTGTCAAAGCCTCTGTTTAGGAGAACCCTTTAGGGCCCCAGTGCCACCGCTTCATTCCAAGGTCTCAATAGACACAAAAGCACATAAGGACCCATCCCCAGGGGTGTCCATTTCAACTCAGCGTCCTCGGTTGCTCCCCACAGATCCAGGAGATCTAACCTGTCTTGTTGCTAGGAGACAATTGGAATGCGAGGTGGGCTACCCAGCCATCCATCCTTAGAACCCTGCTCAGAATCATTGGTCTGGACCCAAGCAACAGGTCTCAATTGTCCTGCAGAAGACTCTCTGCAGTTTGGAGCTTCTCACAACTCCCATCGTGGGAAAACCCCCATGGCCTCGTGATGCCCCCCCATTCATGAATGGGCCATCAGGGACAGAAACTCCAAAGTGAGCGATCGTCAGATCCTCGCCCTGACTTCAGATGCACGAGATCACGATTCAGGTCTGTAGATTGTGCTTGCCATGGCCTCACCCAGAAACCTAAGCCTAGCTTGTGTTCTCAGACTTTGGTCGTCAGACTACTGGCCCACAAGCCCTCCAGTTTGGCAATCCAGATCTACAATGCAGCACCCTGCCTGCCCTCCATAAGAAAAACATTGTCCTCTGGGGCTACCCAGTAACCCCAAAAGAGGATCAACCTGCACCAACATTGGCTGTACCCCAAATACATAGGCTGACCAGGGCACTAATGCGCTTTCTGACACAGCCTGAGCCTGGACCCCCTGGCCGCTCCCAAACAGCTGGCCGCACACTGAGCACATCGAGCCGCCGTGGCCTTAGGTCGTCATCTTTTCCCAACCTCGGTTTTCAGGTTTCAGAACCTAGACCTTATCTCCAATCACTGCCCAGGGTTGAAGGTGATGCAGAAATCAGAACTCCTTCCCCATGGCAAAAAACATTGTGGTTGGTATGTTGTCCAACGTTCAGTGTAGTTGAAACCAGTGTGGCCCATGAGGCCCCGCCCATGCTCGCCGGCTACATTGGTCACAAACGCACATTGTGACCCTCAGGCTGAGCCCAGTCCTCAAGTAAGGCCACTCAGTGGCTGGATGAAGAGATAGCATATTTGGCTTGCCATGTCCCTAGGCCCCAATTTTTAACCATAGTTCGGGTTGTCCCTTCAGTCTTCCCCACGGCTTTGCTTTGGAATTCCTCTTTTGGTGGGACACCTGAGGTAACAAAACTGAAATGAGTCCTCCCATCCCACAGATTGACGAAAAGCAATTGGGAATCGGGCCAAATCCTCAGAGAGGAAGATTGGTCCATGGCCCATGAGGCCTCCCCGACATTCCATGGCCATCGCTGATACAAAATCCAGAGACAAAAGCCTGAGCAAGCGCCTCAGACTCGCACTTTCTTCATATCCTGAAGAGTTCTTCTCATGGTTTGTAGATCGGGCCTGCCATAACTACGTCCCCAAACCTAAGCTGAGTTTGTGTTTTCAGACTTCTGTCCTCAAAGTCTTGGGCCACACACCCTCCAGGCTGGGCCCCTGGAGACATATATTAGGACTGTGCCTACCAATCCATGGGAATTCTGCCCATTCCATGGTCCAAAATCATACAAATTAGGAGAAACCTCCAAAGTCCCTGAGGCCATCCCAATAGTGTAGGTCGCCCGGAACAAACAAGGGCTGTCTGACACCAGCTGATAATCGACCTCCACTCATACCATAGATGGATGTCCCCAGAGAAGAAGATTGAACCAGACAGGACCCTAGGCCATAATAGGATCCATTGCTTTGGGTTACAGGCATGTGTCCTCAAAAGCCTGATTCCAATACGAGCATAGGGGTTTTCCTGAGGCACCCATCAGAACTCATCTCGTCTCCACAAGGAAACCTGTGCATGGGAGCCATGTCCAAAGCTTAGGAGAGTACTTCAGGGTCCCGGTGCCACTGCCCCATTCCAAGGCCCTCATGGACACAAAAACACATTAGGACCCATCCTCAGGAAAGTCCATTTCAAGTCAGCCACCCCGGATGCTCCGGCACAGCCATCAGATCTGAACTGTCTTGTTGCTAGGAGACAATTGGAATGCGAGGCGGGCTTCCCAGGCATCCATCTGCGAACGGTGCTCTGGAGTCATCCATATGGGATGTCCTGGAGCTGTCCAACAGGTCTCAATTGTCCCGCAGAAGGAATCCTTGAAGGGGGCATCCCACAACTCCCAACGTGGGAAAACCTCAATGGCCCCGAGATTCCGCTCCCTTCATGAAGCGGCCGTCATGCACAGAAACTCCAACCTGAGCCAACGTCTGATCCTCGCCCTGACTTCAGATGCATGAGATATTGGTTCAGATCTGCAGGGGGTACCTACCATGCCCTCAACCTGAAACACAAGTCTAGCTTGTCTTCTCAGACTTCCGTCCTCACACTCCTGGCCCCGAAGCCCTCAAGTTTGGCAATTCCGGACCCACAATGCAGCACTCTGCCTGCCCTCTAGAAAAAAAATTATTGCCTCATGAGCTGCCCAGGCACCTTATATGAGGATAAACCTACACAGCACTCGACGTTACCCAAATTATATAGTCTAACCTGGGCACTAATGCACTGTCGAACACAACCTGAGCCCGGACCTCCTGACCAACACCCAGAAAGATGACCGCACACTGAGCACATAAAACCCGCCATGGCTTTAGGTCATCATCTCATCTCTACCTCCGTTTTCAGGCTTCAGAACCGAGACCTTATCTCCAATCACTGCCCAGGGGTGAGTGTGATGCAGAAATCAGAACTCCTCCTTACCCATGGCAAGAACCCTTGTGGTTGGCACGTTGTCCAACGTTCAGTGTAGGAGAAACCAGCATTCACCCTGAGGCCCCGCCCATTCTTGCGTGCGACGAGGGCATACATACGCATTGTGACCCTCAGCATGAGTCCTGTCCTCTAGTAAGTCCTCTCAGTGGCTGGACCATTAGATGTCATAATGGGCTTGACATGTCCCTAGGCCCCAATTTTTAACCAGATTTCTGATTGTCCAGTCGCCCCTCCCCAGGTCTCTACTCTGGAATCCCTCATTTGGTGGGACACCTGAGGTTAAAAAAGAAAACAACAACAACAACAAAAAAAAAAAAACGGTCTTCTTCCAGCCCACAGATTGACCCCAAACTCTTTGGACGGGGCCAAACCACCAGAGAGTAAGACTCGTCCATTTCCCATGAAGTCACCCAGAAATTCCACGACCATGAGTGACACGATATCCAGAGACAAAAACTTGAGCAGGAGCCTCACACTCGCCCTTTTTTCAAATCCCGAAGTGTTCTCCTCATGGTCTGTAGGTCAGTCCTGCCATACCTATGACTCGAAACATAAGCCGATTTTGTGATTTCAGACAACTGTCCAAACAGCCCTGGCCTACACAACCTACCGGCTCGGGCCCCTGGAGCCAAACCTGAGGACTGTACTTGCCCTCTCCAAGGGAATTGTGTGTGCCCATTCCAATGGCCACAACCCTTCTAATAGGATAAACCTCCAAATCCCTGATCCATCTCAATAGTGGTGGCTTCCCAGGAAAAACAGGGGCAATCTGAGCCCAACTGAGCACCTACCTGCACTCAGACCCATAGACAGATGTCTCCAGAGGTAAAAAGGAAAGAACAGGCCCCTAGGCACTAATCAGATCCATTGCTTTGGTTTCCAGGCATCTCTCCTCAGAGGCCTGGATATCAAAACAGCATATAGCTGTTTCTTGACTCACCCATCAGAAATCATCTCATCTACACATGGGAAACTTGCACGTTGGAGCTGTGTCAAAGCCTCTGTTTAGGAGAACCCTTTAGGGCCCCAGTGCCACCGCTTCATTCCAAGGTCTCCATAGACACAAAATCACATAAGGACCCATCCCCAGGGGTGTCCATTTCAACTCAGCGTCCTCGGTTGCTCCCCACAGATCCAGGAGATCTAACCTGTCTTGTTGCTAGGAGACAATTGGAATGCGAGGTGGGCTACCCAGCCATCCATCCTTAGAACCCAGCTCAGAATCATTGGCCTGGACCCAAGCAACAGGTCTCAATTGTCCTGCAGAAGACTCTCTGCAGTTTGGAGCTTCTCACAACTCCCATCGTGGGAAAACCCCCATGTCCTCGTGATGCCCGCCCATTCATGAAGGGGCCTTCAGGGACAGAAACTCCAACCTGAGCGATCGTCAGATCCTCGCCCTGACTTCAGATGCACGAGATCTCGATTCAGGTCTGTAGATTGTGCCTGCCATGGCCTCACCCAGAAACCTAAGCCTAGCTTGTGTTCTCAGACTTTGGTCGTCAGACTACTGGCCCACAAGCCCTCCAGTTTGGCAATACAGATCTACAATGCAGCACCCTGCCCGCCCTCCAGAATAAAAACATTGTCCTCTGGGGCTACCCAGTAACCCCAAATGAGGATCAACCTGCACCGAACTTGGCTGTACCACAAATACTTAGGCTGAACAGGGCACTAATGCCCTTTCTGACACAGCGTGAGCCTGGACCCACTTGCCCCTCCCAGACAGCTGGCCGCACACTGAGCAGATCGAGCCGCCGTGGCCTTAAGTCGTCATCTTTTCCCAACCTCGGTTTTCAGGTTTCAGAACCTAGACATTATCTCCAATCACTGCCCAGGGTTGAAGGTGATGCAGAAATCAGAACTCCTTCCCCATGGCAAGAAACCTTGTGGTTGGCATGTTGTCCAACGTTCAGTGTAGTTGAAACCAGTGTGGCCCATGAGGCCCCGCCCATGCTCGCCGGCCACATTGGTCACAAACGTACATTGTGACCCTCAGGCTGAGCCCAGTCCTCAAGTAAGGCCACTCAGTGGCTGGATGAAGAGATAACATATTGGGCTTGCCAAACCCCTAGGCCCCAATTTTTAACCATAGTTCGGGTTGTCCCTTCAGTCTTCCCCACGGCTTTGCTTTGGAATTCCTCTTTTGGTGGGACACCTGAGGTAACAAAACTGAAATGAGTCCTCCCATCCCACAGATTGACGAAAAGCAATTGGGAATCGGGCCAAATCCTCAGAGAGGAAGATTCGTCCATGGCCCATGAGGCCTCCCCGACATTCCACGGCCATCGCTGATACAAAATCCAGAGACAAAAGCCTGAGCAAGCGCCTCAGACTCGCACTTTCTTCATATCCTGAAGAGTTCTTCTCATGGTTTGTAGATCGTGCCTGCCATACCTACGTCCCCAAACCTAAGCTGAGTTTGTGTTTTCAGACTTCTGTCCTCAAAGTCTTGGGCCACACTCCCTCCAGGCTGGGCCCCTGGAGACACACATTAGGACTGTGCCTACCAATCCATGGGAATTCTGCCCATTCCATGGTCCAAAATCATACAAATTAGGAGAAACCTCCAAAGTCCCTGAGGCCATCCCAATAGTGTAGGTCGCCCGGAACAAACAAGGGCTGTCTGACACCAGCTGATAATCGACCTCCACTCATACCATAGATGGATGTCCCCAGAGAAGAAGATTGAACCAGACAGGACCCTAGGCCATAATAGGATCCATTGCTTTGGGTTACAGGCATGTGTCCTCAAAAGCCTGATTCCAATACGAGCATAGGGGTTTTCCTGAGGCACCCATCAGAACTCATCTCGTCTCCACAAGGAAACCTGTGCATGGGAGCCATGTCCAAAGCTTAGGAGAGTACTTCAGGGTCCCGGTGCCACTGCCCCATTCCAAGGCCCTCATGGACACAAAAACACATTAGGACCCATCCTCAGGAAAGTCCATTTCAAGTCAGCCACCCCGGATGCTCCGGCACAGCCATCAGATCTGAACTGTCTTGTTGCTAGGAGACAATTGGAATGCGAGGCGGGCTTCCCAGGCATCCATCTGCGAACGGTGCTCTGGAGTCATCCATATGGGATGTCCTGGAGCTGTCCAACAGGTCTCAATTGTCCCGCAGAAGGAATCCTTGAAGGGGGCATCCCACAACTCCCAACGTGGGAAAACCTCAATGGCCCCGAGATTCCGCTCCCTTCATGAAGCGGCCGTCATGCACAGAAACTCCAACCTGAGCCAACGTCTGATCCTCGCCCTGACTTCAGATGCATGAGATATTGGTTCAGATCTGCAGGGGGTACCTACCATGCCCTCAACCTGAAACACAAGTCTAGCTTGTCTTCTCAGACTTCCGTCCTCACACTCCTGGCCCCGAAGCCCTCAAGTTTGGCAATTCCGGACCCACAATGCAGCACTCTGCCTGCCCTCTAGAAAAAAAATTATTGCCTCATGAGCTGCCCAGGCACCTTATATGAGGATAAACCTACACAGCACTCGACGTTACCCAAATTATATAGTCTAACCTGGGCACTAATGCACTGTCGAACACAACCTGAGCCCGGACCTCCTGACCAACACCCAGAAAGATGACCGCACACTGAGCACATAAAACCCGCCATGGCTTTAGGTCATCATCTCATCTCTACCTCCGTTTTCAGGCTTCAGAACCGAGACCTTATCTCCAATCACTGCCCAGGGGTGAGTGTGATGCAGAAATCAGAACTCCTCCTTACCCATGGCAAGAACCCTTGTGGTTGGCACGTTGTCCAACGTTCAGTGTAGGAGAAACCAGCATTCACCCTGAGGCCCCGCCCATTCTTGCGTGCGACGAGGGCATACATACGCATTGTGACCCTCAGCATGAGTCCTGTCCTCTAGTAAGTCCTCTCAGTGGCTGGACCATTAGATGTCATAATGGGCTTGACATGTCCCTAGGCCCCAATTTTTAACCAGATTTCTGATTGTCCAGTCGCCCCTCCCCAGGTCTCTACTCTGGAATCCCTCATTTGGTGGGACACCTGAGGTTAAAAAAGAAAACAACAACAACAACAAAAAAAAAAAAACGGTCTTCTTCCAGCCCACAGATTGACCCCAAACTCTTTGGACGGGGCCAAACCACCAGAGAGTAAGACTCGTCCATTTCCCATGAAGTCACCCAGAAATTCCACGACCATGAGTGACACGATATCCAGAGACAAAAACTTGAGCAGGAGCCTCACACTCGCCCTTTTTTCAAATCCCGAAGTGTTCTCCTCATGGTCTGTAGGTCAGTCCTGCCATACCTATGACTCGAAACATAAGCCGATTTTGTGATTTCAGACAACTGTCCAAACAGCCCTGGCCTACACAACCTACCGGCTCGGGCCCCTGGAGCCAAACCTGAGGACTGTACTTGCCCTCTCCAAGGGAATTGTGTGTGCCCATTCCAATGGCCACAACCCTTCTAATAGGATAAACCTCCAAATCCCTGATCCATCTCAATAGTGGTGGCTTCCCAGGAAAAACAGGGGCAATCTGAGCCCAACTGAGCACCTACCTGCACTCAGACCCATAGACAGATGTCTCCAGAGGTAAAAAGGAAAGAACAGGCCCCTAGGCACTAATCAGATCCATTGCTTTGGTTTCCAGGCATCTCTCCTCAGAGGCCTGGATATCAAAACAGCATATAGCTGTTTCTTGACTCACCCATCAGAAATCATCTCATCTACACATGGGAAACTTGCACGTTGGAGCTGTGTCAAAGCCTCTGTTTAGGAGAACCCTTTAGGGCCCCAGTGCCACCGCTTCATTCCAAGGTCTCCATAGACACAAAATCACATAAGGACCCATCCCCAGGGGTGTCCATTTCAACTCAGCGTCCTCGGTTGCTCCCCACAGATCCAGGAGATCTAACCTGTCTTGTTGCTAGGAGACAATTGGAATGCGAGGTGGGCTACCCAGCCATCCATCCTTAGAACCCAGCTCAGAATCATTGGCCTGGACCCAAGCAACAGGTCTCAATTGTCCTGCAGAAGACTCTCTGCAGTTTGGAGCTTCTCACAACTCCCATCGTGGGAAAACCCCCATGTCCTCGTGATGCCCGCCCATTCATGAAGGGGCCTTCAGGGACAGAAACTCCAACCTGAGCGATCGTCAGATCCTCGCCCTGACTTCAGATGCACGAGATCTCGATTCAGGTCTGTAGATTGTGCCTGCCATGGCCTCACCCAGAAACCTAAGCCTAGCTTGTGTTCTCAGACTTTGGTCGTCAGACTACTGGCCCACAAGCCCTCCAGTTTGGCAATACAGATCTACAATGCAGCACCCTGCCCGCCCTCCAGAATAAAAACATTGTCCTCTGGGGCTACCCAGTAACCCCAAATGAGGATCAACCTGCACCGAACTTGGCTGTACCACAAATACTTAGGCTGAACAGGGCACTAATGCCCTTTCTGACACAGCGTGAGCCTGGACCCACTTGCCCCTCCCAGACAGCTGGCCGCACACTGAGCAGATCGAGCCGCCGTGGCCTTAAGTCGTCATCTTTTCCCAACCTCGGTTTTCAGGTTTCAGAACCTAGACATTATCTCCAATCACTGCCCAGGGTTGAAGGTGATGCAGAAATCAGAACTCCTTCCCCATGGCAAGAAACCTTGTGGTTGGCATGTTGTCCAACGTTCAGTGTAGTTGAAACCAGTGTGGCCCATGAGGCCCCGCCCATGCTCGCCGGCCACATTGGTCACAAACGTACATTGTGACCCTCAGGCTGAGCCCAGTCCTCAAGTAAGGCCACTCAGTGGCTGGATGAAGAGATAACATATTGGGCTTGCCAAACCCCTAGGCCCCAATTTTTAACCATAGTTCGGGTTGTCCCTTCAGTCTTCCCCACGGCTTTGCTTTGGAATTCCTCTTTTGGTGGGACACCTGAGGTAACAAAACTGAAATGAGTCCTCCCATCCCACAGATTGACGAAAAGCAATTGGGAATCGGGCCAAATCCTCAGAGAGGAAGATTCGTCCATGGCCCATGAGGCCTCCCCGACATTCCACGGCCATCGCTGATACAAAATCCAGAGACAAAAGCCTGAGCAAGCGCCTCAGACTCGCACTTTCTTCATATCCTGAAGAGTTCTTCTCATGGTTTGTAGATCGTGCCTGCCATACCTACGTCCCCAAACCTAAGCTGAGTTTGTGTTTTCAGACTTCTGTCCTCAAAGTCTTGGGCCACACTCCCTCCAGGCTGGGCCCCTGGAGACACACATTAGGACTGTGCCTACCAATCCATGGGAATTCTGCCCATTCCATGGTCCAAAATCATACAAATTAGGAGAAACCTCCAAAGTCCCTGAGGCCATCCCAATAGTGTAGGTCGCCCGGAACAAACAAGGGCTGTCTGACACCAGCTGATAATCGACCTCCACTCATACCATAGATGGATGTCCCCAGAGAAGAAGATTGAACCAGACAGGAACCTAGGCCATAATAGGATCCATTGCTTTGGGTTACAGGCATGTGTCCTCAAAAGCCTGATTCCAATACGAGCATAGGGGTTTTCCTGAGGCACCCATCAGAACTCATCTCGTCTCCACAAGGAAATCTGTGCATGGGAGCCATGTCCAAAGCTTAGGAGAGTACTTCAGGGTCCCGGTGCCACTGCCCCATTCCAAGGCCCTCATGGACACAAAAACACATTAGGACCCATCCTCAGGAATGTCCATTTCAACTCAGCCACCACGGTGGCTCCGGCAGAGCAATCAGATCTAAACTGTCTTGTTGCTAGGAGATAATTGGAATGGGAGGCGGGCTTCCCAGGTATCCATCCGCGAACGGTGCTCTGGAGTCATTCCATATGGGATGTCCTGGAGCTGTCCAACAAATCTCAATTGTCCCGCAGAAGGAATCCTTGAAGGGTCATCCCACACCTCCCAACGTGGGAAAACCTCAATGGCCCCGAGATTCCACTCCCTTCATGAAGCGGCCGTCATGCACAGAAACTACAACCTGAGCCAACGTCGGATCCTCGCCCTGACTTCAGATGCATGAGATATTGGTTCAGATCTGCAGGGGGTACCTGCCGTGCCCTCAACCTGAAACCCTAGTCTAGCTTGTCTTCTCAGACTTCCGTCCTCACACTCCTGGCCCCGAAGCCCTCAAGGTTGGCAATTCCGGACCCACAATGCAGCACTCTGCCTGCCCTCTAGAAAAAAAAATTATTGCCTCATGAGCTGCCCAGGCACCTTAAATGAGGATAAACCTACACAGCACTCGACGTTACCCAAATTATATACTCTAACCTGGGCACTAATGCACTGTCGAACACAACCTGAGCCCGGACCTCCTGACCAACACCCAGAAAGCTGACCGCACACTGAGCACATGAAACCCGCCATGGCCTTAGGTCTTCATCTCTTCCCTACCTCCGTTTTCAGGCTTCAGAACCGAGACCTTATTTCCAATCACTGCCCAGGGGTGAGTGTGATGCAGAATTCAGAACTCCTCCTTACCCATGGCAAGAACCCTTGTGGTTGGCACGTTGTCCAACGTTCAGTGTAGGAGAAACCAGCTTTCACCCTGAGGCCCCGCCCATTCTTGCGTGCGATGAGGGCATACATACGCATTGTGACCCTCAGCATGAGACCTGTCCTCTAGTAAGTCCTCTCAGTGGCTGGACCATTAGATGTCATAATGGGCTTGACATGTCCCTAGGCCCCAATTTTTAACCAGATTTCTGATTGTCCAGTCGCCCCTCCCCAGGGCTCTACTCTGGAATCCCTCATTTGGTTGGACACCTGAGGTTAAAAAAGAAAGAAACAACAACAACAACAACAACAACAACAACAACAACAACAGGACGGACTTCTTCCAGCCCACAGATTGACCCCAAACTCTTTTTGACAGGGCCATACCACCAGAGAGTAAGACTCGTCCATTTCCCATGAAGTCACCCAGAAATTCCACGACACTGAGTGACACGATATCCAGAGACAAAAACTTGAGCAGGAGCCTCACACTCGCCCTTTTTTCAAATCCCGAAGAGTTCTCCTCATGGTCTGTAGGTCAGTCCTGCCATACCTATGACCCGAAACATAAGCCGAGTTTGTGTTTTCAGACAACTGTTCAAACAGCCCTGGCTTACACAACCTACAGGCTCAGGCCCCTGGAGCCAAACATGAGGACTGTACTTGCCCTCTCCAAGGGAATTGTGTGTGCCCATTCCAATGGCCACAACCCTTCTAATAGGATAAACCTCCAAATCCCTGATCCATCTCAATAGTGGTGGCTTCCCAGGAAAAACAGGGGCAATCTGAGCCCAACTGAGCACCTACCTGCACTCAGACCCATAGACAGATGTCTCCAGAGGTAAAAAGGAAAGAACAGGCCCCTAGGCACTAATCAGATCCATTGCTTTGGTTTCCAGGCATCTCTCCTCAGAGGCCTGGATATCAAAACAGCATATAGCTGTTTCTTGACTCACCCATCAGAAATCATCTCATCTACACATGGGAAACTTGCACGTTGGAGCTGTGTCAAAGCCTCTGTTTAGGAGAACCCTTTAGGGCCCCAGTGCCACCGCTTCATACAAAGGTCTCCATAGACACAAAAGCACATAAGGACCCATCCCCAGGGGTGTCCATTTCAACTCAGCGTCCTCGGTTGCTCCCCACAGATCCAGGAGATCTAACCTGTCTTGTTGCTAGGAGACAATTGGAATGCGAGGTGGGCTACCCAGCCATCCATCCTTAGAACCCAGCTCAGAATCATTGGCCTGGACCCAAGCAACAGGTCTCAATTGTCCTGCAGAAGACTCTCTGCAGTTTGGAGCTTCTCACAACTCCCACCGTGGGAAAACCCCCATGGCCTCGTGATGCCCCCCCATTCATGAAGGGGCCATCAGGGACAGAAACTCCAACCTGAGCGATCGTCTGATCCTCGCCCTGACTTCAGATGCACGAGATCTCGATTCAGGTCTGTAGATTGTGCCTGCCATGGCCTCACCCAGAAACCTAAGCCTAGCTTGTGTTCTCAGACTTTGGTCGTCAGACTCCTGGCCCACAAGCCCTCCAGTTTGGCAATCCAGAAATACAATGCAGCACCCTGCCCGCCCTCCAGAAGAAAAACTTTGTCCTCTGGGGCTACCCAGTAACCCCAAATGAGGATCAACCTGCACCGACCTTGGCTGTACCCCAAATACATAGGCTGACCAGGACACTAATGCCCTTTCTGACACAGCTTGAGCCTGGACCCCCTGGCCCCTCTCAGACAGCTGGCCGCACACTGAGCACATCGAGCCGCCTTGGCCTTAGTTCGACATCTTTTCCCAACCTCGGTTTTCAGGTTTCAGAACCTAGACCTTATCTCCAATCACTGCCCAGGGTTGAAGGTGATGCAGAAATCAGAACTCCTTCCCCATGGCAAGAAACCTTGTGGTTGGCATGTTGTCCAACGTTCAGTGTAGTTGAAACCAGTGTGGCCCATGAGGCCCCGCCCATGCTCGCCGGCCACATTGGTCACAAACGCACATTGTGACCCTCAGGCTGAGCCCAGTCCACAAGTAAGGCCACTCAGTGGCTGGATGAAGAGGTAGCATATTGGCCTTCCATGCCCCTAGGCCCCAATTTTTAACCATAGTTCGGGTTGTCCCTTCAGTCTTCCCCACAGCTTTGCTTTGGAATTCCTCTTTTGGTGGGACACCTGAGGTAACAAACCTGAAAGGAGTCCTCCCATCCCACAGATTGACGAAAAGCAATTGGGAATCGGGCCAAATCCTCAGAGAGGAAGATTCATCCATGGCCCATGAGGCCTCCCCGACATTCCACGGCCATCGCTGATACAAAATCCAGAGACAAAAGCCTGAGCAAGCGCCTCAGACTCCCACTTTCTTCATATACTGAAGAGTTCTTTCATGGTTTGTAGATCGGGCCTGCCATACCTACGTCCCCAAACCTAAGCTGAGTTTGTGTTTTCAGACTTCTGTCCTCAAAGTCTTGGGCCACACACCCTTCAGGCTGAGCCCCTGGAGACACACATTAATACTGTGCCTACCAATCCATGGGAATTCTGCCCATTCCATGGTCCAAAATCATACAAATTAGGAGAAACCTCCAAAGTCCCTGAGGCCATCCCAATAGTGTACGTCTCCCGGAACAAACAAGGGCTGTCTGACACCAGCTGATAATCTACTTCCACTAATACCATAGATGGATGTCCCCAGAGAAGATTGAACCAGACAGGAACCTAGGCCATAATACGATCCATTGCTTTGGGTTACAGGCATGTGTCCTCAAAAGCCTGATTCCAATACGAGCATAGGGGTTTTCCTGAGGCACCCATCAGAACTCATCTCGTCTCCACAAGGAAATCTGTGCATGGGAGCCATGTCCAAAGCTTAGGAGAGTAATTCAGGGTCCCGGTGCCACTGCCCCATTCCAAGGCCCTCATGGACACAAAAACACATTAGGACCCATCCTCAGGAAAGTCCATTTCAACTCAGCCACCCCGGTTGCTCCGGCAGAGCCATCAGATCTAAACTGTCTTGTTGCTAGGAGACAATTGGAATGCGAGGCGGGCTTCCCAGGCATCCATCCTTGAACGGTGCTCTGGAGTCATTCCATATGGGATGTCCTGGAGCTGTCCAACAAATCTCAATTTTCCCGCAGAAGGAATCCTTGAAGGGGGCATCCCACAACTCCCAACGTGGGAAAACCTTAATGGCCCCGAGATTCCGCTCCCTTCATGAAGCGGCCGTCATGCACAGAAACTCCAACCAGCCAACGTCTGATCCTAGCCCTGAATTCAGATGCATGAGATATTGGTTCAGATCTGCAGGGAGTACCTGCCGTGCCCTTGGCCTGAAGCCCAAGTCTAGCTCGTCTTCTCAGATTCCGTCCTCACACTCCTGGCCCCTTAGCCCTCAAGTTTGACTATTCCGGACCCACAATGCAGCACTCTGCCTGCCTTCTAGAAAAAAAAATTATTGCTTCATGAGCTGCCCAGGCACCTTAAATGAGGATAAACCTACACAGCACTCGACATTACCCAAATTATATAGTCTAACCTGGGCACTAATGCACTGTCGAACACAACCTGAGCCCGGACCTCCTGACCAACACCCAGAAAGCTGACCGCACCCTGATCACATAAAACCCGCCATGGCCTTAGATCGTAATCTCTCCCCAACTGCGATTTTTCAGGCTTCAGAACCGAGACCTTATCTCCAACCACTGCCCAGGGATGAAATGATGCAGAAATCAAAACACCTTCCCCATGGCAAGAGACCTTGTGATTGGCATGTTGTCCAAGGTCCAGTGTAGTTGAAACCAGTGTGGCCCATGAGGCCCCGCCCATGCTCGCTTGCCACGTTGGTCACAAACACACACTGTGACCCTCACCCTGAGCCCAGCCCTCAAGTAAGGCCTCTCAGTGGCTGGATGAAGAGACAGCTTATTGTGCCTGCATTGCCCCTAGGCCCCAATTTTTAACCATAGTTTGGATTTTCCCTTCACTCTTCCCCAGGGCTCTGCTTTGGAATTCCTCTTTTGTTCAGACACCTGAGGTAAAAAACCTGAAAGGAGACCTCCCATCCCACAGATTGACGAAAAACAATTGGGATAGGGCCAAATCCACAGAGAGGAAGATTCGTCCATGGCCCATGAGTTCTCCCCACATTCCACGGCCATCGTTGATATAAAATCCAAATGCAAAAGCCTGAGCAAGTTCCTCAGAATCGCTCTTTCTTTATATCCTGAAGATTTCTTCTCATGATTTGTAGATTGGGCCTGATATACCTACATCCCCAAACCTAAGCTGATTTTGTGCTTTCAGACTTCTGTCCTCAAAGACCTGGGCCACATACCCTCAGGCTGGGGACCCTGAAGCCTCACATTAGGACTGTGCCTACCCAATCCATGGGAATTCTGCCCATTCCATTGTCCAAAATCGTACAAATTAGGAGAACTCTCCAAAGTCCCCGAGTCCATCCCAATAGTGTAGGTCTCCGTGGACAAACAAGGGAGGTAAGACACCAGGTGAGAATCTACCTCCACTCATTCCATAGATGAATATCCCCAGAGAAGAAGAATGAAGAAGACAGGACCCTAGGCCATAATCGAATACATTGCTTTGGTTTACAAACATGTCTCTTCAAAAGTCTGGATTCCAATACC